>NW_026652294.1:47013205-47144348 GCF_009828535.3 Hylobates moloch
TGTATGTATGTATGTATGTATGTATGTATGTATTTTGAAACGGAGTCTCACTCTGTTGCCAGGCTGGAGTGCAGTGGCATGATCTCAGCTCACAGCAACCTCCGCCTCTCGGGTTCAAGCAATTCTCCTGCCTCAGCCTCCTGAGTACCTGGGATTACAGGCACACGCCATCATGCCCAGCTAATTTTTGTATTTTTAGTAGAGATGGGGTTTCACCATGTTGGCCAGGATGGTCTCGATCTCTTGACCTCGTGATCCGCCCGCCTTGGCCCCCCAAAGTGCTGGGATTACAGGCGTGAGCCACCGCGCCCGGCTGGCTTATGATTCTTTTATACTGAGCCTAATTTTTACAGTTAAATCACTTTTATTCAAAAACATTATATTTGTGTTATAATTACAATAGATGTAATAGTATAGATGAGGACTAGGTGCAAACAAATAAAAAATGGACATCCCAGGAGGGTGACACTTTGGGTAAAAATTTTCTTCCATTTTATTTCTGTTCATATTATAATGTCTGAGTAGGTTTTTAAAAACCTTTTTAAAGTAACTGAAACCCTAAGAGGTGACTCTGAGCACATAAAGACATAAATGAAATGTCTTAGTGATGCATCAGAATTTGGGAAATAAATTGGCTTTTTTGGGGAAAAGCAGCAGAAAAGCACTAAAATGAAAGCTGTACCTGAATGAGGTGATGGGTCCCCTTCCTCTCTCCGTGTCTCACCACTGGTCACAACTGAGGTGTTGGCAGTACCAGGCACTACTCCCATAGGCTGGGACATGACAACTCCATGATCCTCAACTTTGTCATCAAAGCTTCCCATGAGAGCCTTCCTGATAATGTCTTCCAGACCGAGATTACTGGCAGGATCAGCAAAAGAATGGCCTCTAGAGCTAACTGAGCCTGAAAGAGAATCAAAAACATTTCCACTTATTTCTGAAAGGTCAATCAGGAAACAAACATGCACTGCCCCATCAGCCCACTGAATACACATAGCACTCGGCAAGTGACCTAGAACAACACCAGGACCCACCACACAGAGACCTTTTTTTTTTGGAGACAGAGTCTCTGTCGCACCCAGGCTGGAGTGCAGTGGCGCAATCTTGGCTCACTGCAACCTCCGCCTCCCAGATTCAAGGGATTCTCCTACCCCAGTCTCCTATAGGCACCCACCATCACACCAGGCTAATTTTTTGTATTTTTAGGAGATGGGGTTTCACCATATTGGTCAGGCTGATCTCGAACTCCCAACCTCAGGTGATCCGCCCGCCTTGGCCTCCCAAAGTGCTGGGATTACAGGTGTGAGCCACTGTGCCCAGCCCAGAAACCATCTTAATCCACAGATAACTCCTTAAGGAAATTTGTTTCCCAAGTGAATCAGTCACCCACACTTCTATTAAAGTTACTCAACAATTTTCTCAGTTCCCTAGTTTTGATGGTGTTCTTTAATAGTTTCCATTCTTTTTGTTCATTTATCTTTTCAATAGGTATTGATTGGATCTCAGTTCCTTTCTGTGCTACTGGGTAAACATGTTTTCATATTAGAGCAGTCACTCCCCTGGTATACAGGTGGTACTCAGTACATATTTGTTGGACTGACTACTGCTGTGTCAATTTTGTATGGGTAAATAATGTCTTTTCAATCTTACCTGATGTAGTAACTGCTGGCAGATTAAAGATCTCAGTTCCTGGCTGAGCAGCTGCTATATTTAAGCAAACATTCAAGTTAATTAAGATGTGATAATCATATACACCAAACTAAAGTCTCAAAAAATTCCTATAATAAAATTAATCTTTTTATTTTCCATGATCTCAACCTTTAGTTCTCACCCATTAAGTGAAGATAAAATGGAAGTACTCTTTTTTTGAGACAGGGTCTCACTCTGTTGCCCAGGCTATTTTTAAAAGGAAATCAGGAAATAGGTAAGGTAGGAACATCAAAAGAAGAGCAATAAGCTGTGTGCAGTGGTGCACTTCTAGTCCCCCAGCTACTCAGCAGGCTGAGGCGGTAGGACTGCTTGAGCGTAGGAATTTGAGGCCAGCCTGGGCAACACAGTGAGACTCCCATCTGTTTACCAAAAAAAAAAAAAAGTAAATGAGCAGTGTAACCCAGAAAAGGGAAAGGAACTTTGCACTGCTGGAGAAAAACAAAGAGGAAAATGCTCTTCTCAGAACAGGAACCAAGGCTTTCTGACGAAGAAGAAACCTTGGACTCTGGGATGACCGCTACAAGTACCAACAGGTTTGAGGCAGCCTGGGATGTGATCCAGAGGAAAGCCACTGCAGTGAATACTATGAAAATGACTGTGTTTCCCTGCATGGCTAACTGGAAACTCAGGATATTTGCTGGAAAAAACAAAAGACTCTGTTGATCCTTTTCATTCCTGCTGACTGTGCAACTTGTAATCTGCAGTTTGAATGATAACAGCATAAGACCCGGGAACTGCCTATAATAAAGCAGTGTGCCAGAAAGGGGAAGAATTTGGGACATAAATTGGTGTTTCTGTCATTCCCAACTTGACACCAAGAATTTTAAAGAGAAAAAAAGAATGCAGAAAGCAAGTGGGTGGCCAAATGATGTGTCCCAAAGAATGTGAAAGTTCTTTTTTTTTTTTTTCTTTGAGATGGTGTTTTATTCTTGTCACCCAGGCTGGAGTGCAATGGCGTGATCTAGGCTCACTGCAACCTCTGCCTCCTGGGTTCAAGCAATTCTCCTGCCTCAGCCTCCCAAGCAGCTGGGATTATAGGCCCCCCGCCACCATGCCCAGCTAATTTTTGTATTTTTAGTAAAGACAGAGTTTCACCATTTTGGCCAGGCTGGTCTCGAACTCCTGACCTCAGGTGATCTACCCACCTCAGCCTCCTAAAGTGCTGGGATTACAGGCATGGGCCACTGTGCTCAGCCAGAATGTAAAATTTATTTATTTATTTATTTATTTATTTATTTATTTTTAAGATGGAGTCTCACTCTGCCGCGCAGGCTGGAGTGCAGCGGCGCGATCTTGGCTCACTGCAAGCTCTGCCTCCCAGGTTCACGCCATTCTCCTGCCTCAGCCTCCCGAGTAGCTGGGACTACAGGCGCCCACCACCATGCCTGGCTAATTTTTTACATTTTTAGTACAGATAGGATTTCACTGTGTTAGCCAGGATGGTCTTGATCTCCTGACATCATGATCCGCCCGCCTCAGCCTCCCAAAGTGCTGGGATTACAGGTGTGAGCCACCGTGCCTGGCCAGAATGTGAAATTTCTAATGAGACCACAGAAGGATGGACTCTTACCCAAGGGCTGAGCACATTAGAGAAGAGGGAAGAGTGCATGTGCCTAGAAACAAACTTGGTTGATTAGGGAGGCTTTAAACTGACAAAGAGAGGAGAAGAGTCCTCAGAAGAACTAAACAATGGCCATGGATGATAGTCTTCTTACTTATGGGCCAGGTGACAAGGTAAATAAATTGAGCCTGAAACAGCGGAGCCTTGTTATCATGAAGTGTGTGGAATAGGAGTCATTCATTCATTTGATAGATATTTAATTGAGTAGTTATTTGGCTGAATCGTTAAGATTACCTTCTTATTGATCAAAAATGGTCAGATGAAGACAATTTCCTATAAGTTAGCCAATGATAATCCTTAGATACTACATTTGCAGGATACCACTTCCTTTGCTACTGGAGCTTACAGTGCAGTGTGGTACTTGCTGAGGCCATACAAATTAGAATCACCTGGGTAGCTTAGTAAATTTTCTACATTCCTGGGGCTCTGTAATTCAACTATTTAATAAACAATCCAGGTGACTGGTACCTATTGTTGAGCAAGAATGTGGTAACTGCTCAGAAATTAGCAGAAGGGAAGGTAGACATGTGAAAGCCACTGTGGAGGCCAACTTGACAGGAGGAGCTGACTCCCATCAGGAGGCAGAGAGACCAGGATAGTGATGGCCAGAGTAAAGGTAACTATAACTGTGGTAGGGGAGGAGGAGGAACTTTTTGTATGGGGAGGTAGAACATGAATTCCATTTTAGATATTTAAGGAGCCAGTAAGTTAGTCAAGAAGTAATGAGGTCTGCAAAGATATGTAAGTAGAGCTTAGTAGGAAAAGCTGGACTACAGATACAAATTTGGGAGTTTTTCAGCATACAAGCGACCATTCAAATCCCCAGAGTAGATGAGATGACTCAGATTATAAGACATGAGGAGAAAGGGGCTAAGAAGTGAGCCCTGGGGAAAACTAACAATCAAGGGCCAGGCAAAGCAAGACTGAGCTTCTAAGGAGACAGAAGTGGCCAGAGAAGTAGAGAAGAAACAGGAGAACATGGCATCAGAAAGCCAAGAGAGGAAAGCATTTCAGGAAAGGAAAGTGGTTCACTGTGTCAAAAGCTGCAAACAGATCCGATAAAGTAAGTTTTAAAGCATTACAGTTTTCAAAAAAATAAAGTCATTGATGTCCTTGGGAACACTGGATTCAGATACAATGAGCTGAAGTGAAGCTGTGTTTGCTGCTGATGGCTTTCATTTAGTTCTACTTTCCAGTGAAGGCTAAATGTGCCATGGTGGGCCCAGGAGCCCACTGGTTCTTTAATATAAATTCTCCTTTCCACCATGAAAAATAGTTCTTGCAATAAAAAAAAATCCCAGACTCTAAAGCAATTCTGTTAGTACTTCCCTTAAGACATTAATTATCTCCTGTTAAAGTGAGGTATTGTTTCGTCATACAGCTTCAGAGAGTAGAGACTATCTGGCATACTAAAACACCCAACATAGTACGCTACTCAAAACATTAGGCAAGAGAGGAAAAACTATAAAGTAGGCTTCTTCAGTTCAAACATGGCATTTCCCTGTTAAGAGTTTCCCACTTTAAGGGTAAGACAAAGACTAGAGAATGAGAGCAGACCACACAAAGGTGAAATGATTTGCATCTCAGTTCCTGACTGCTCTGAGATCTCTAGCTCTCCATGCTCACACAGATTCATCTCTGAGTGCCAAGAGAATTTGAAAACGAGAGTATATTTTTTGTTGGTGACACTTGAGCTGCAAATAATAGATTAAACTGTTGACGACTGGAGACAGAAAACAGTAATAACAATATTTTTTGAAAAGAAAGGTGGCTGGATACAGTGGCTCACGCCTGTAATCCCAACACTTTGGGAGGCTGAGGTGGGCGGATCACCTGAGGTCAGGAGTTCGAGACCAGCCTGGCCAACATGGAGAAACTCCGTCTGTACTAAAAATACAAAATTAGCCGGATGTGGCGGCAGGTGCCTGTAATCCCAGCTACTTGGGAGGCTGGCCCAGGAGAAACACTTGAACCCGGGAGGCGGAGGTTGTGGTGAGCTGAGATCGCGCCACTGCACTCCAGCCTGGGCCACAGAGTAAGACTCCATCTCAAAAAAAAAAAAAAAAAAGAAAGGCTATCTGTAAGCCTGATAACAATTCTAGTCAGCATTCTAAATATTTGTCTTTTAGATTATTTTGTTGCCACCTAAACAGAACCTAGTAATTAAGAGCGAGGACAAGTTCAGAAACAGTGGTGACACTGGCTCATCCTTTTCTCCTTGGTGTTCAACATTTATCAATCACAGGAGTGACACAGATCTAAACACTCATCCAACAGGCAGTTCACAGTGCAAGGCCCCCACTTTCCTCTCTTTTGACAGGATCAGGAGACTAGTAGATGGCAGATCACAGAAATAAAGCAGATCGTCCTTTCCTCAGCTGCCACCACAGTGCTTGGTCCTTCCAAGGAAGCTAAGGCCACGTTGGGGTGAGGCCCTCACTTCATCCGGCAACTACCACCACGTCCGGCAGCGCCAGCCCCACACCTGCCCACACCATTGCCTCTGTCTCCGAGCTCGCCTGCATCTACTCAGCCCTCACTCTGCATGACAATGAGGTGACCATCACGGAGGATAAGATCAATGCCCTCATTAAAGCAGTTGGTGTAAATGTTGAACCTTTTTGGTCTAGCTTGTTTGCAATGGCCCTGGCCAATGTCAACACTGGGAGCCTCATCTACAATGTAGGGGCTGGTGGACCTGCTCCAGCAGCTGGTGCTGCACCAGTGGGATCCTGCCCACTCCACTGCTGCTGTTCCAGCTGAGGAGAATTAAGTGGAAGCAAAGAAAGAAGAATCTGAGGAGTCTGATGATGACATGGGCTTTGGTCGTTTTGACTAAATCTCTTATAATGTGTTCAATACAAAGCTGAACTTAAGAAAAAAAAAAAAGAATAAACCAGACTATGGTATACCCAAAGTCTCTCTATCAAGGGGACTGAGGAAAAGACTGATAAGACTGGGGGGATAGTACAAGTGAGTGCTGAGAGAGCACGAGGAGGTTCTGATTAATACTTGCATATCAACCCAGAGGAAAGGTTCTGCCACAGAACATTAGCTAGAGTATTTACCAACAATCTGGCTAAAATGCTACGAGTATGGAACTGTTAGAAGCCAGTTGGTCCATCATTAGCAACATGGACTCTGGAGTTGGAATGCCTGGGTTTGAACTGTAGCCTCATTACTTACTAGATATGTAACCTGAGCCAACTCTTAAACTTGAGTCTGTTTCTTCATCTACAAAATGGAGATAATTGTAATATGTAGGGTTGTTGTGAGGATTAAATGAGATTATATCTACACATACTTAGAGCCTACCACATAGTACGTGCTAGATAACCTTTTGCTACCATTGTTACTGATTTTATATTTTTATTTTATTTATTATTTTTTGAGACAGAGACTCACTTTGTTGCCCAGGCTGGAGTGCAGTGGCACAATCTTGGCTCACTGCAACCTCTGCCTCCCAGGTTCAAATGATTCTCATGCTTCGGCCTCCCAAGTAGCTGGGATTACAGGCGCACACCACCATGACCAGCTGTTTATATTTTTAGTAGAGACAGGGTTTCACCATGTTGCCCAGGCTGGCCTCAAACTCTTGATCTCAGGTGATCCACCTGTCTTGGCCTCACAAAGTGCTGGGATTACAGGCGTGAGCCACCACACCCAGACAATTTAAAAAAATTTTTTTTTCTTCTTGAGACATCTCACTCTGGCTTAGGCTGGAGTGCAGTGACGCGATTGTAGCTCACTGTAGCCTCAACTTCCCAGCCTCAAGCGATCCTCCCACCTCAGCTTCCCATGTAAATGGGACTACAGGGATGTATACCATCGCGCCCAGCTAATTTTTTATATTTTGTAGAGACAGGGTCTCCCTGTGTTGTCCAGGCTAATCTTGAACTCCTGGGCCCAATCAATCCTCCTGCCTTGGCCTCCCAAAGTGCTGAGATTCCAGGTGTGAGTCACCGTGCCTGGCCAATGTTTTATTTTCACACTGTGAGTTTATCAGAGTTGCATATGAATAGTGAATGAATCAACTCAAGTCCACAAAGATACTGGTAGGGTAGAAAATGTAGTTGGACTGGAGCAAGCACAGACGGACTTGGACTTGTCCTATCCTTGGAGCTAGTTACTGTAAAAGTACAGCGAGGGCAAGGCGAGAATTAAAAGTAGCCCAAGACCTTGACATCAACATTCATATTAAGTACTTAACAGTGCACTTCATAACTTAACAGTGTATAGGCTGCCAACAAAACAGCTAATAGTCTTAGGCTACTTTAAAAATGATGAATTTAGCATAGATCATATTACACTACTCTATTTTGTATTACTCGAAACCTAGTGAAAGGCTAGGCTAAATGTTTTTGGTGGAGAATAATTGAGATGGTAGGGGTACTAAGAATGAGGACATGTGACCCACAGCTGATGAAACTGGGGACACTGATTGAGAGGACTCCTGAAAGACACGTCTTCAAATATCTGAAGAGATGTTATGTGGGGATAGGCCCAAATGGACAAAAGGAAGACTGATGGGTAGGGGAGAAAGAAAAATAAACTGTGGAGAGTTAATCCAGTCCTACATAAAGAAAAGTAACCTAGATACAGCATTTCTTCAAAGAGAAACGGCACAGCTTCAGAAAGGAGCGAACTCCTGCTTCCTAATTAGAACTCTTCATGGGCTGGCAGACACTTGAGAAGGAACTCTAGGATCAGATGTGTTGGATAGATGTCCTGTAAAGTCTTCAAACTCAAGCATTATAGGAGAGGCAACACTGGAGATATCATTATTAACGCATGTTTTATTTGGGGTTCATGAAAGAAATCCCACTTACCCATATCAGAGTCACCTCCACCAGAGGAGTTCAACTTACGAAAAATCTCCTGCTTCTTTGATTTAACCATGGGTGATGTATTTTCAAGCTTGGTGAAGAATGAAGGCAAGTAGCTTATACTCCCTGGTGAGCGGGCATCATTCCTGTTAGGGCCAAAGTTAAGTATATTACAACCACGTACTCCTAATCCTGGGGACATTCCTATCAATGGTAACAACAGTCAGAGAGTACTTACTGCCTCCTCATCCCGTGTTTGTGGTTACAGCCCTAAGAAACAGTATGTAATCATAAGCCACTTAGTACATCATTTGATGACAAATGATTTAGTTCTCAAAATGAAATCATAAAATTAGAATTAGGATGGAGATAATCTAGAGCAGAAATTCTTAGGAAGGAATGAAGCAGCAGCAAATGAATATTAATAGGAAAACTCAGAAACAGCTTATCATGATGCTCTCTCCTTAACAGCACAAACACTGATATATTAATGGTTACCACCTAAACTGGGAACTATTTTACTAGAATTAGTTTTAAGTGTACTAAAATTAAAACTAATAGCACGCTTGACTAAAAAATAGCAAGAACTCATATCTAAGCAATCAACAGCTGGACTAGAACACGACAGTATAGGAATAAAACTGCCTATTTGTTACAATCATTTCAAGCAACCTAACAAATGAGCTGAGTTTAATATAAAGAGTTTCCAGGCCGGGCGCGGTGGCTCACGCTTGTAATCCCAGTACTTTGGGAGGCCGAGGCGGGCGGATCACGAGGTCAGGAGATCGAGACCACGGTGAAACCCCGTCTCTACTAAAAATACAAAAAAAAAATTGGCCAGGCGTGGTGGCGGGCGCCTGTAGTCCCAGCTACTCGGAGAGGCTGAGGCAGGAGAATGGCGTGAACCCGGGAGGCGGAGCTTGCAGTGAGCCGAGATTGCGCCACTGCACTCTAGCCTGGGCGACAGAGCGAGACTCCGTCTCAAAAAAAAAAAAAAAAAAAAAGAGTTTCCTATTTTATTGGCAGCTTCCTATACTAACACATTTTTAAAAAAACAAGGTTTCCCTAAAAGCTCAAGGCCACCAAGGATCTAGCTAGAGCCAGAGATGAGAACAGAGAATATAGGTTATTGACAACCTAATCCAATCATGTGGATTCATTCATCATTCAAACACAAGAACATGTACTCTATGCCAGGAAAGACAATTAAGGTGATAGGAACAGGAATAAGACATGGTCCCTGTCCTCAAAACACTCATAAACATGGGGGAAAGATGTAAATGTATAATTAAATTGAACATCACTCCCTCTCCAAAAATCGATTTTCTTCATTTCATTGAAAAGTACCAGTATCTGTTTAGCTCCCTAAGAATAAATGCAATAAATTAATAGCAACACATTGTAAGAAAGGCACTAGCAATTTGGAGTTAGAAAGACCTTCATTTAAAACTGGCCCTTCCCCATTAGTATCAGTACAACCATGAGCAAGTGACATGTCTGGCTTTCAGCACATCAGTGGAGGGTTCAGCACTAGGCAAACTGCACGACTATGGACAGAAAGGAATTCAGGGAACAATAAGCAACATGATTTGGACAGAGATTCCACTGTAGGGGTGATGTAGAGGGAAGTGAAGCTGAATGGGCAGCATACACCTGGTCATGCCAGGAACTCAGATGCCATGCTAAAGACTGGGTGCTAGATTCTGCATGAGTTTTAGAGACAAATCACTCAGGTGGAGGTATGGAGATTGACTGGAAAGGAGCCAACTCAAAGGCATCTAGTCAAATGGGGATAATTTAATAATTAATAGGGTTGGGGTCAGGGTTAGAAATAGGTAAGATTAAATCTATTCAGAGTCCACAGTGCTTGGTATACAGTAAGCATTCAAATGTTGGCTGAATCAATGGATGACCCTTTCCCCTAGACAAAAACATTTAAAAAAAAAATCTAGGAAGATTTAATTTCAAGAATAATGAACAAATATTTTCTAACCTATTTAAATATATTATAAATATTTTCTTTTTGCTAAAATCCACTAGCATTAGATCAGTAGGAAAAGAGACAAATGATCCTCTGAGAATGCCATCCAGACATAAAAGCCCAAAGTTCTGAGAAAAATGGCACCAACTGAAGGAAATGTTAAAGCATGAGCACCCACGCCATGAATGGTTGCTGTCACTAGGAAGCGCGCTTACCTCTGCTCTGCAGGCTCTGCGCCCCTCTGAGACAAGAGCAGCAAGCTGTCCTGTTTCTCATGCACAACCGGAACCTGGGGTGGGGAGATGGGCTCGTAGGGCTCCGAAGAGACGTGACTCCTCTCTGGGGATTTTCCAGGCCTACTATTGTAACATGTGAAATATTAGATGGTGTTTCAAAGGCTAACCTGGGACTTACCTAAACAGAAACTTGTTAACTCATGACTTCATTCAGGAGAAGGAGCAAAAGCTGCCAATTTCTATCAGAAAAAAAGTTGCCTCAGGTATTCACTATATACATAGTTAAACAAACAACAACAAAAACAACCACGGTGTTACTGCCACTTTACCCATGCGCGCCCTGTGGATCCAGGAGTCATGTCATCAGACAGTGCTGCCCGGGCAGCAGCAGTGGCAGAAGCTGCGTCCTTGAGGCTCCGCATGTCCTTCAACATCAGACACCATCCCACCCTTGGCTCCTTAGTCCAGGTGAAACCTCCAGGGTTTTCCTACCTATTTTGAGTCATGACTGGCCAGTTCTTTCATCGTCAAGTTAAAGATAAAGGACTTCAGCACTAAACTGATACCCAAGAAGTTTTATCAGGTGAGTCAACATAGGTTCTAGTTATACTATATTATGGCAGAGGGGTTCTCTGCAATTTTATATTTTTTCTCTGGATACCATTTGGTAAGAATAATATAAGATAGACACACTGTTTAGCTCCCACCCATTATCTTTTTTTTTTTTTTTTTTTTTTGAGACAGAGTCTGGCTTTGTCACCCAGGCTGGAGTGCAGTGGTGCGATCAGCTCACTGCAACCTCTGCCTCCAGGTTCAAGCGATTCTCCTGCCTCAGCCTCCCGAGTAGCTGGAATTGGAATTACAGGCATGCACCACCATACCCCGGCTAATTTTTGTATTTTTAGTAGAGACGGGGTTTCACCATGTTGTCTAGGCCTCCTGACTTCAGGTGATCCACCTGCCTGGGCCTCCAAAAGTGCTAGAATTACAGGCATGAACTACCGCGCCTGGCCCATTTATCTTATTATTACAATTTTTATTTTTTAGAGACAGGGTCCCGCTCGTTGCCCAGGCTGGAGTACGAGTGCAATCATAGCTCACTGCAGCCTCAAACTCTTGAGCTCAAGTGATCCTCTCACTTACATCTCCTGAGTAACTGGGATTACAGGCATGCGTCACCATGCCCAGCTAATATTTTTATTATATGTTTTATTGTGTCTGGTGGCCCATTTTTAATTTTTTGTAGAGACAGGGGTCTCACTATGTTGCTGGCCTCAAACTCCTGGGCTCAAGCAATGCTCCCACCTCAGCCTCCAAAAGTATTGGGAATTACAAGCACCTGGCCCCAACACACCCTCAATTTTTTTTTTTTTTAAGACGGAGTCTTGCTCTGTCGCCCAGGATGGAGTGCAATAACACGATCTTGGCTCACTGCAACCTCCACCTCCCAGGTTGAAAGGATTCTAGTGCCTCAGCCTCCCGAATAGCTGGGATTACAGGTGGCCACCACCACACTTGGCTGATTTTTGTAGTTTTATTAGAGACAGGGATTCACCATGTTGGCCAGGATGGTCTCAAACTCCTGACCTCAAGTGATTCACCTGCCTCAGCCTCCTGAAGTGCCGGGATTACAGGCGTGTGCCACCACACCCAGCACCCCTAAAATTTTTTGACATAGCGATTATACATATTAAAGCCACCTGTGACTTTCAACATCTGGAATTATGACTATTAGACTAAAGCAAAATTATAATATGATTTGTTATGGCCTTTCCCAATCAGCCCATCCAGTTGTTCAAGATAGCCACTTTTTTTTTTTAAGTTATTTTGGTGTTTACCTCCAAAACTCTGTAAATAATCTTAAACAAGTATTTTTTGATTTATAAAACTTGAAACAGTATCTGTTAACTCTCTTCTATGAAAGATGAAGAATTTGATTTGCCTTCTCTGTTGTTGCCCATTTTATTTTTATTTTTATTTTTGAGACAGGGTCTCCCTCTGTCACCCAGGCTAGAGTGCAGTAGTACGATCACTGCTTACTGCAGCCTCAACTTCTGGGCTCATGTGATCCTCCCACCTCAGGCTCCCAAGTAGCTGGGACTACAGGTGCATGCCACCATGCCTGGGCAATTTTATTTTTTAGTTTTTTTGTGGAGATGGGGTCTCACTATGTTGCCCAGGCTGGTCTTGAACTGCTGGCCTCAAGCGATCCTCTCGCCTTGGTCTCCCAAAGCACTGAAATTACAGGTGTCAGCTACCGTGCTGGCTTGCCTATTTTATTTTAACTTTGTCCATTTTGCCTTTACATGGCATACTTCAGCCTTTTATATTTTCTTTTTTAAAAATGAAAAAATTAGCACACATACCCTTACTTCTACATCTCTTTCCTATGCAACCCTCACCTCCCAATATCTGTCAGCCATTTTTATGATTTATTGCATCACATCCTTTTCTAGAACTACAGAGAAACTCCTCTGTGTTTTGCTTATAAAAATCACTCCATACAATTACATGGAAATTGAATAACCTGCTCCTGGAGTACATAATGAAATAAAGGCAGAAAGCAAGTTTTTTGAAACTAATGAGAACAAAGATACAACATACCAGAATCTCTGGGACACAGCTAAGGCAGTGTCGACAGGGAAATTTATAGCACTAAATATCCACATCAAAAAGTTAGAAAGATCTCAAGTTAACAAGCTAACATCACAACCAAGAGCAAACAAATCCCAAAGCTAGCAGAAGACAAGAAATAACCAAAACTGCCGGGCACGGTGGCTCACACCTGCAATCCCAGCACTTTGGGACGCCAAGGCAGGCAGATCACCTGAGGTCAGGAGTTTGAGACCAGCCTGACCAACGTGGAGAAACCCCGTCTCTACTAAAAAAATACAAAATTAGCTGGAGTGGTGGCACATGCCTGTAATCCCAGCTACTTGAGAGGCTGAGGCAGAAGAATTGCTTGAACCGGGAGGCAGACGTTGTGGTGAGCCGAGATCGCATCATTGCATTCCAGCCTGGACAACAAGAGTGAAACTCCTTCTCAATAAATAAATAAATAAATAAATAAATAAATAAATAACCAAAACTGAAGCTGAAGTGAAGGAGATTCAGACACAAAAAAACACTCAAAAGATCAACAAATTCAGGATCTGGTTTTTGTTTTGTTTTGTTTTGTTTTGAGACGGAGTCTCGCTCTGTCGCCCAGGCTGGAGTGCAGCGGCGCGATCTTGGCTCACTGCAAGCTCCGCCCCCCGGGTTCACGCCATTCTCCTGCCTCAGCCTCCTGAGTAACTGGAACTACAGGTGCTGGCCACCACACCTGGCTAATTTTTTGTATTTTTTTTTTTTTTAGTAGAGATGGGGTTTCACCGTGTTAGCCAGGATGGTCTCGATCTCCTGACCTCATGATCTGCCTGCCTCGGCCTCCCAAAGTGCTGGGATTACAGGCGTGAGCCACCATGCCCGGCCTCAGAATCTGGTTTTTAGAAAAAATTAATGAAACAGACTGCTAGCTAAGACTAATAGAGAAGATTCAAATAAACACAATCAGAAATGACAAGGAATATTACCACTGACCCCACAGAAACACAATCACAAGAAAATATTATGAACACCTTTATGCATATAACCTAGGAAATTTAGAAGAAATGGATAAATTTCTGGTCACATACACCCTCCCAAAACTGAACCAGGAAAAAACTGATTCCCTGAACAGACCAATAATGTGCTCTGAAACTGAGTCAGTAATAAATAGCCTACCACCCAAAAAAAGCCCATGACCAGACACATTCACTGATGAATTCTACCAGATGTACAAAAAGAGCTGGCACCATTCCTACTGAAAATATTCCAAACATTAAGGAAGGACTCCTCCCTATCTCCTTCTATGAGGCCAGCATTATCCTGATACCAAAACTTGGCAGAGACACAACAATAAAAAGAAAACTTCTGGCCAATATCCTTGATGAACATCAATGCAAAAATCCTCAACAAAATACTGGCAAACCAAATCCAGCAAAACATTAAAAAGCTTATCCACCACAATCAAGTAGATGTCATCCCTAGAATGCAAGGTTGGTTCAATATACACAAATCTCAATAGATGCAGAAAAGGCTTTCAATAAAATTCAGTACCCTTTCATGTTAAAAACTCAGTAAACTAGATATTGAAGGAACATACCTCAACATAATAAAAGAGCCATATATGAAAACCCACAGCCAACATCGTACTGAATGGGGAAAAGCTAGAAGCATTCCTCTTGAAAGCCAGCACACAACAAGGATGCCCTCTGTCACCACTTATATTCAACATCCTATTGGAAGTCTTGACCAGGGTGATCAGGCAAGAGAACGAAAGAAACGGCATCCAAATAGGAAGAAAGGAAGTCAAACTATCTCTGTTTGCAGAGGACACAATCCCATATCTAGAAAACTCCATAGTCTCAGCCCCAAAACTCCTTAAGCTGATAAACAACTTCAGCAAAGTCTCAGGATACATCAGTGTGCAAAAAATCACTAGCATTCCTATACACCAATGAGAGCCAAGCCAAGAGCCAAATAAGGAATGCAATTCGATTCACAACTGCCACAAAAAGAATAAAATACCTAGGAATACAGCTAACCAGGGAGGTGAAAGATCTCTACAAGGGGAACTACAAAACACTTCTCAAAGAGATAAAAGATGAAAAGATAAAAAATGAAAAAACATTCCATGCTCGTGGATAAGAAGAATCAATATCATTAAAATGGCCATACTGCCCAATGCTATTCCTATTAAACTACCAATGACATTCTTCACAGAACTAGAAAAAACTATTTTAAAATTCATATAGATCCAAAAAAGAGCCCGAATAGCCAAGGCAATACTAAGCAAAAAGAACAACGCTGTAGGTGTCATACTACCTGACTTCAAACTATAATACAGGACTACAGTAACCAAAACCCAGCATTGTACTGGTACAAAGATAAGACACACAGACCAATGGAACAGAACAGAGAACCCAGAAATAAGGCCTCACACCTACAACTGTCTGATCTTCGACAAACCTGACAAAAACCAGCAATGAGTAAAGGATTCCCTATCAATAAATAGTGCTGGGATAACTGGCTATCACATGCAGAAGACTGAAACTGGGCCCCTTCTTTATACCATATATTAAAATTAACTCAAGATGGATTAAAGACTTAAATGTAAAAAAAAAAACAAACTATAAAAACCTTGGAAGACAACCTAGGAAATACCTTTCAGGACATAGGCAGGGACAAAGATTTCATAACAAAGACACCAAAAGCAACGGGAACAAAAGCAAAAATTGACAAGTGGGATCTAATTTAAAGAGCTTCTGCACAGCAAAGGAAACTATCAACAGAGTGAACAGACAACCTATAGAATAGGAGAAAAATTTTGCAAACTATGCATCTGACAAAGGTCTAATATCCAGCATGTATAAAGAGCTTAAACAAATTCACAAGAAAAAAACAACTCCATTAAAGAGCAGGTAAAGTGAGTGTGGTGGCGTGTGCCTGTAATCCCAGCTACTTGGGAAGCTGAGGTGGGACAATCACCTGAGCCTGGGAGAGTTGAGGCTGCTGTGAGCCGAGACTGCACCACTGAAATCCAGCCTGGGCAAACAGAATGAGATAAAAAGGAGAGTGGGCAAACGACATGAACAGACACTTTTCAAAAGAAGACATATATGCAGCCAAGAAGCATATGAAAAAAAAGCTCAATATCACTGATCATTAGAGAAGTGCAAATGAAGCCAGGTGCAGTGGCTCATGCCTGTAATCCCACCACTTTGGGAAGCTGAGGCAGGTAGATCAGCTAAGGTCAGGAGTTCGAGAACAGCCTGGCCAACATAGTGAAACCCTGTCTCTACTAAAAATACAAAAATTAACTGGGTATGGTGGCAGGAGCCTGTAATCCTAGCTACTTAGGAGGCTGAGGCAGGAGAATCACTTGAACCTGGGAGGTGGAGGTTGCAGTGAGCTAAGATTACACCACTGCACTCTAGCCTGGGCAACAGGGCAAGACACTGGTTTTTTGTTTTGTTTTGTTTTGTTTTGTTTTTAAAAAAAAGTAAGTGCAAATCAAAACCAAAATGAGATACCATCTCACGCCAGTCAGAATGGCTATTAAAAGGTGAAAAAATAACAGATCCTGGCAAGACTGTGGAGAAAATGGAACACTTATACACTGTTGGTGGGAGTGTAAATTAGTTCAACCATTGTGGAAGACACTGTGGAAATTCCTCAAAGACCTAAATACAGAACTACCACTCAACCCAACAATCCCATTACTGGGTATATACCCAAAGGAATATAAATCATTCTATTATAAAGACACATGCACGTGTATGTTCACTGTAGCACTACTGACAACAGCAAAGACATGGAATCAACCCAAATGCCCATCAGTGATTGATTGGATAAAGACAATGTGGTACATATACACCATGGAATACTATGCAGCCATGAAAAAGAATGAGCTCCTGTCCTTTTCAGGGACATGGATGGAGCTGGAGGCCATTATCCTTAGCAAACTAACGCAAGAACAGAAAACCAAATACCACGTGTTCTCACTTATAAGTGGGAGCTAAATGGTGAGAACACACGGACACATGGAAGAGAACAACACACACTAGGGCCTATTGGAGGGTGGAGGGTAGGAGGAGGAGGCTCAGGAAAAAATAACTAATGGGTACCAGGCTTAATACCTGGGTGACAAAATAACCTTTACAACAAACCCCCACAACGCAAGTTTACCTATATAAAAAACCTGTACATGTACTCCTGAACTTAAAATGAAAGTTAAATAAATAAATAACTAAAATGAAAATCAGCTGATGCTGTTTTCTAACACCACAGATTGTGTGAACATTTTCATCAGGAATGGACCATGACAATGCTATACAGTTTTCCATGTTTCTTTGATAATTGCATTTCTTTTCTTTTTTTGGTTTTGTTTCGGCTGAAAGGGAATAAATGTGCTTTCATCCTATCCTTAAGGTTATCCAGCTGCTTCTAACGACTAAGTCCGAGATTTGCTTCAAAATTATCCAGTTTGGGGGTTGGGGCAAGTGGGGATAAAAATGAAACAAAACTCATCATACACTGATGATTACCACAATTGGGTGATGGATACCTAGAGGTGTATTATACTTGTTCTCTCTACTTTTGTATGTATTTGAAAACCCACAATAATCTTTTTTTAAAAAGAAGACCATTTAGCTTCTTCTTTATATTCTTCTTTCTGCTCTTTGCTCACTTTGATGGGTTGGTAGGTAGGCTGGAGAATCACTTCTGCTACAAATTTCTCTTTTTCAGGCTCTGAGCCATGGCTTCCATTACTCTGGCTCATCTGTCCTCTACGTCTTCCAGGTATTTGCCAGAATCTTTGATCTGCCCATATCTCAGTCTTGTTCTTAGCATTCTTTTTATTTTATTATTATTATTTTTTTTGTGACGGAGTCTCACTATGTTGCCCAGGCTGCAGTGCAATGGCATGATCTCGGGTTCAAGTTATTCTTCCACCCAGGTTCAAGCGATTCTTCTGCCTCAGCCTCCTGAGTAGCTGGGATTACAGGCACCTGCCATCATGCCTGGCTAATTTTTTTTTGTATTTCTGTAGAGACGGGGTTTCACCATGTTGGCCAGGTTGGTCTTGAGCTCCTGACCTCAGATGGTGCACCCAGCTTGGCCTCCCAAAGTGCTGGGATTACAGGCATAAGCCACCATGCCCGGCCTTCTCAGCATTCTTATATTTATTTCCCTTTGTGCTTGTTAACTATAATTTAACATTTGCTAGTATTTAGTCTACCACTTTGAAGCAAGAATCCTGTGTCCACTTTATTTTAACCAAGCACAGAATATCAGGTAAGAAGATATGCTCTTTATCAGAGAGCCCTGGCATATAACATGTTTCCACTCATGATGCCACTATTGGCTTCCCTTTCCTTTATTTAAGGTCACCTTAAAATATGTATGTGTGTGTGTATACATATGTGTGTATATCTATACACATATATATAATTATTCACTGACAGAAGTCTGAGGACTAGAATAAAATATAAATGCAGAACCAAGCAAACAAACAAAAAATATATATATAAACTTTTTTTTGTAGAGATGAGATCTCACTATGTTGCCCAGGCTGGTCTCAAATTCCTGGGCTCACGCAATCCTCCCACCTCAGCCTCCCAAAGTGCTGGCATTATAGGTATAAGCCACTATGCCTGGCCAATATCACCTTCTTAAACTTCTACTGATGCTGACCCAGTAGAAACCATTGAGACAGATAAATATGAGAGGTATTATTCGGAAGGACCACTGAAGTGTCCCCAAACCACTACCAAACTACACATTCTTCTTAACTGTCTTTACAAACCAACAAACAGAATATAATCGTCTTTTGAACATATATTAAAAAGTCATAGTACCAAATGCCAAGACAGTGGACATTCTAAGAATAATATTCAGGGGGAAGAAAGCTCATTTACACTTTCCTGGGAATAAAGGCAAATGAACTTTAGTTGTGAGAAACAAATTCCTTATCCTGTAGATATATTCCATTTGTTTTACTGTTGGGAAATTTATATATAATTTGGAATAAAGATCATACCTTCCCCTGGATTTGTCCACAAGATTTTCTGGAGAGACCCTTGAACCTGGTCTTTGATGATGGACAGACTGAGCCTGGGATTCCGGGCTGTAACGGTTTGATGTTTTAGTCCTCACAGGTGTAGACACCAAAGCAGATGGTGAGTTCTGGAATGTAGAAGTAGGGGGCTGCTGGGGAGGCTGCGAGGAAACTTGATTTCTAGCAAAATCTTGTGTGATAATTTGCTGTGAATGAGAAAAGAAGGAAGTGGTAAAATTCATTGAGTACTTGCAAAAAAAAAAAAAAGTATTAAGAAATCTAGATATCTTTATTATAAATTTCTTTTTCTATATGAAATCTGCTTTCCCCGTGATCAAAAAAGAAAAATTAACTAAGAATAATGAAAAACTTACACAGATGTGATCAGCAAGTGTGATCAGCCGATGGGTCCTGGGCACTTGCCCCATTCCCTCTGCCTGTGAAGAAGGGGGCAGCTGTTGTTGGGGAGATGGTGATTCCTGCTGTGGTCGATAGTGATGTAATGGTCCTTCATATTGTCTGGTAGGATCATCTAGTAGAGAACACATAGATGTCTTACTCCAGGAATGTCTGTGCTTTTCACTCATTATCAAAGATTAAATATAATTCAGATGAACACATGAAAGGATGTGGTACATAGCTCCAAACAAAGAACTTATCTTAATTTTGGAAAAAAAATATTATTCACTGAAGAAGTCTGAGGACTAGTAGAAGAAAATATAAATGCATGAGTAAGCAAACAAAATTAATATAAACTATTTTCTGTATCATTAAAAAATAAAAAAGAATCGACAGCTGTTTCTAAAGCAGGCTCATGTAAGATTACCCTAAAACAAACAAAACAAGTTAATTCTTACTATGGTCTAGACAGATAATTAGAAGCAAATGGTAAATGCAAATATGAAAACATGTAAATGGTAGCTTAAGAAGACGTACTTTCGGCTTGATTTGCCTTAACAACCTCTGGCTGATAGGTCTGCAGTTTTTCCTGGGGTGGCGCAGGTGAGCTGGCAGGACTTATCACCTCAATAGCATCGCTAGGTGTTTCATACCTGTGAGAAGATACTTTAAGAAAAGAAAATCTTATTTCAAAACTAATCCTGGGAAAAGTTTCTAAAGTCTAAGTTCTTCACACCCATAGCAGATTTTCAATTCTGATCAATCATGTTCAATGGTATTCCAGGTTAATGAGGGTTTTCTGAAGTTTTATGGGCTTAAGACATGTTTTAGGCTGGGTGCAGTGGCTCATGCCTGTAATCCCAGCACTTTGGGAGGCCAAGGCAGGTGGATCACCTGAGGTCGGGGGTTTGAGACCAGCCTGACCAACGTGGAGAAACCCTGTCTCTACTAAAAAAAAATACAAAATTAGTAGGGCGTGGTAGCTCATGCCTGTAATCCCAGCTACTCGGGAGGCTGAGGCCGGAGAATCGCTTGAACCCGGGAGGCGGAGGTTGTGGTGAGCTGAGATTGTGCCATTGCACTCCATCCTGGGCAACAAGAGTGAAACTCCGTCTCAAAAAAAAAAAAAAAAAAGACATGTTTTGAAGCCCAATAATAAACACTGGAATGAGGCAGAACAGAGAACAGATTTATGATATTTTCCTGGGAGCTGGAAATCACCAGGGAACATTTATCGAAGAGGTTAATAAACAAATGAGGGAGTAGATCTCAATAACTGATTCCAATAATTCCAATTCTGTGGGACATTCTGTTCTTAGAAAAACGCTGAGGCTATAAAGCTGCTTCATTCACCACCATGATGATTTTAAAGCTATGGATTATATAACACTATATAATGATTTTCTCAAATAACTGGAGTATTGCTAACAAAAGTTACTCCAAACATTAATAATTTTTTAGCACTGTGTTACATTGTGAAAATAACCAGAAATGGTAGAGAATGTCTGAAGGGAAGTATATCCCCAGAAAGGGAGGATGTCAACCAACTCTGGAGGATACCCACATCAGAAAAGGACCTCCTCTAAGACGCAGTTCCCAAGTAAACAGAGGGGCTATGCAGTGGGGCTAACAGGCAGCTTTTCACAGTCCTGCCATGGCCTCAGAGCTGACAGTTGGGAGCAGATGTAACAGCCTGCTCAGGAACCTCTGAATTCAGAGGGCTCTTCACATCTACAAACTACACTACAGAATCTGAGAGCACTGAATGAACTCTGCTCCCTAGCCACCACCTGCTCCTCTGGTACTCAACAGTCCTTCCTATCCCCATCAGGTCATGGAAACTGCAGCTACCTCGGTTCTAGTACACTTAGGAGATTGGAAACTTGATAAATGGGACAGAAATGATCATTGAGAAACTAAAATGAATCACTATATTCTAAGAAGTTTACGGTAATTTGTGACTTTTGTATCCACTGTTACTCATCACTGTTTATGTATTCAACATCCTAAATCTGCTTACGACTTCCAATATTCACTCAGTAGAAAGTCAGAATCCGAACCATGTTCACATTGTTCTTGAAGCTTTAAGGGGCAAGACTATAGCAATGGACTTCACCTTCAGGATGAGGAAGGCTCTCAAGAGTCAAACTGAAAACCACACTGAAGAACTGTACATAGCCTTTGGACATCATGGAATTCACTGACCAGTGACAAAAAAGATAACCACACACAGAGACATGGACACTCAGAAAAGATGAGCTTTCTATTTTCACACCTTCTGAAAATCAAATTCCTACAGCAACGTTTGGTTTGTGATGCAAACTGAAAAGAAATATTTAATCCAATGATTAAGGAACCCATGTGCTATATCATTCAATAAGCCCAGGTGGGATCTCCCAGTGTGCCGGCGACTTCCCTTCAAAAGACCTATTCATACAACTACAGATATCTCTTTCTCGGCTAGCAATTTTCTGCATGCAGAAAATCTGTATTGCAGATTTTCCTAATCCCAGGTTAAAAGAAGTCTTTTGTCTACACAACACTACCTCTCTCTCTAAAAGCCTCAGCAATGGGGTAGATATGACCTAAACAAATTATAATTAAGCTAGTGGATACTTAGAGATCAAAAGAACTGCACATTGCATTCTGGAGCGTGAGAAATCATTTTTTTCCATGACATCTAACTCTACTGAATTTATTCAGTGGAGATAACAGAAAGATGACTATATATGATTAAATTACTTCCAGTATTAGCAGATGCTTATTTAAATACTTGCTTGTTCTTTCTGAAATTCCACATAGAATTGAGGCAATAGTTTAAAAGAAAATTTAAAAAGTAACTTTTCTAGCATTTTAATGTAGACCTGTGAATTCTAACAGATTTGCAGTGTAGCCATCATAATGACTAACCAGACTTGAACAAAATCCAACTTGCAAAAAAGATGCAATATAAATACCAATCACCAATAATAGGTAGTCTCACTTTTAAAAATCTGTGTCTTAGAAAAAGCATATTAGAGGCTTTGGGGTATTGGCATAAATATAGAACCGTGTCCTAGCAAATGCTTCCTGAGAAATTACACCTCAGCAGCACAGAGCCTAGCGATATATCCATTACCTTTCAGATGCCTAAATATGTTAATAAGGTCTGCCTTCTACTTTCCAGATTTAATTACATGAATGATACAGTTTTCTTGTGAAAGATACATTGATAGGCTTACATGTAGGAAACTGGGATATTTAAATAATCATAAAAACAGCAGAAGATACATTTTTGCATTACATTTACTATCAACCATTAGGATTTTTAAATACCATATAGTTCTACTTGATCTAAAGAATAAAGTAATTCTTTACTCAGACATCACATGGTGAAACTCGGATTGAGATACATACAGCTACTAGAAGAGTCTGAACTTTGAGAGCCACGTTCCCTCGCATCCTTGTCCGAGGCAATTTGCCGGGTGATGATCACGTCTATGAAGTTAGCTGCAGTAATGGTAGTCTTCCCTCGGGTCCTTAGCTCTTCCTCATATCTGGATTTTGGAGGAGGCCCTTTATCTTTCCCAGCCTCAGAATAAACTACTGAAGAATGAGGCTGGGGCTTGCCACTTGGAAAGGCTGAAGAAGTGTATAAACACTGAACAGATCTCTTCTCCACCTCCAGGGTTTTCTGCTCTAGCTGCTGCTGTTCACTAACTGCTGCTGACCTGCTTCTCAAATTTTCTTCTAACCTGGCAGCTTCATGCTTACTCTCTTTTGTTTTGGACACATCCATCTGGGGTGCAGAAGCTGCAGCATCCACAAGAGCAGCCAGGGCATCCGCAGCAGTGTTGTAACGGGAGGCTGGCAGGCCTTGGCTTATTGAAGGGCCCCCAGCAGGCAGTGGCCTGTAAATAAAACCAAATCACAGCTCTGTGAAGGGAAGACCATTTGCTGGGAATGTGGTGGGGAGACGGAAGGACAAACTGCAACAACAAAAAGAGGCTTCATGGCACGGGCAGAAAAGCATGACTATACTTAGACTATTGCAGTCACAAATTTTAAAATGTATATGCAAGAGACATTTTTTGTCAAAATATGTTCAAGAGACTGACATGATTCGTAGCTGAGCAGTTGGATCCAAAGGTGTGATTACACTGGTTCCATTGGTTCCTTGGAAAACACTGGGTCTCTGTTGCAACATGGTCTCCTGAGTTCTTACTGAAGGGGAAGGTGAGCGAACATATCCATGACTGCCAGGTCGGCCAGGCTGTTCTGAGCCTGCAGAGGTGAAAAAGAAAAAGAAACAAAGACATAAGGAGGAAGCTAGAGACAAAAGGAAGCAATGCTTATGGATTGTTTATTTCCTAACATACCTAAATAGAAAAAAGGAAAACAAGACAAGAAACTTGATAGTCTACTTTCTGGTCTTTCCAGAAATATGTTCTAAAAGTTTCCAAATAAAGATGCAATAAAACCGCAGCAGTAACTTGAAACAAAACATCAGCCGTCATTTACTGTTATTTCCATTTCTCTGATAAATTTCAATCTTGATTCCAGAAATAAAACAGCACCAACAAGAAGTACTACTACAAATCATGTTAAGTTCATCTTTCCAATTTTTCCTCAAACTCTAGTGTGTATATGATTTCCAAAATCTAATCAGGCACAACTTTCTAAGCATCATAATGAAAATAATATACCACTGCTACCCTAGGGTTTGAGACTGTTTCATTCAACCACAGTTTGCCCTGCTTCACTTCTTCACTGTCCCCTTCACAGGTGACTCTCTCAGCAAGCTCTCTCTTTTGAAATGAAATCATTCACATTATCTTCCCACAAAAAACTTGGCTCCCACAATTACACTTCTACAAGATTTGGTATGTTTTTGTTCACTTAACTCTAACTCTCCCATAACAAAGTCAGAGCTTGGACTTGGTAAGAACTACTTCACGTAGAGGATTTTGAACTCTCAAATCCCTCCCCAATCACTTTCTTCTTGACCTCGTCTTGTTCTGTGTCCTCACTCCAACCTTCTAACATGCTCACTGGCTTCATAACAGCTAGCTGTTTCAGCACACACCCCTCTTCTCACAGACACCACCACCTCAGCCAGGCTTCTCAGCAGTTTTCCTCCCTTCTAACCATTCATCAGCTTTTATGAATATTTATTTTTTTAATTAAATTAAAAAATTTTTAAGGGACAGTGTCATGCTCTGTCACCCAGGATGGAGTGCAGTGACACTCCATAGCGCACTGTAGCCTCAAACTCCTGGCTTCAAGGGATTGTCCCACTTCAGCCTCCTGAGTAGCTAGGACTACAGGTGCACACCACGGCTCCTCGCTAATTTTTTATATATATATTTTAGAGACAGGGTCTCACCATGTTGCTGAGGCTGGTCTTGGAATTCCTGGCCTCAAGCAATCCTCTTGCCTTGGCCTCCTGAGTAGCTGGGATTACAGGCATGAGCCACCATGCCCAACTTATCTGAGTATTTCTATGGGATATATTCCTAGACGTGGAACTACTAGACGAAAGAGTATTTAAAATTTTTATCTCCACAGAGGCTACACCAATTTACACTGCCATTGACAACATGAGTGTCTGTTTCTGCAGAAACTCCAACACAATATTTATCAACTTTCTTACATGTCCGATGCAGAGAAATGGTATCTTTGTGCCTTAAATATAAATTTTGTTCATCAGTAGGATCACAAACATTTTAAAAATCTAGTCTCTACCAAAGTTATGTATCATTTGTATGCGGGTTTCTTAATTAAATCAATTTTCCATGTTTTATGCAATTAACATGGAATCAATATTACAGTTCTGCCTTACAATTCATTAAAGCATTTCCTATAGTCAGATTCTTAAGTGATTTTTATTGTGCACAGATAAAGATACATAGATAATCTTACTATACATAGATTATACAAGATCCTCTGGGTGAAGTAGTTATAGCTAAATGTGTTTGAGCTTTGCAACCATTGAATTATTTAACTCCTAAGAAATGATTTTATTGGACCAAATATGATGACTCACTTTTGGGCTCCTTCCATATACTGCCATTCATATTGATTTCAAAGGTTTGTTTCCTATGACAATATCAATGTGACGACCTTCTGCCACTGTGCCATTTGGTTCTGCACCTAACTCTCTGACCACGTCTCTGCTTCCTTTTGCCCTGACCTAAATCAACTCTCCTGGTAATATCTGAAGACTGACCTACTCTTCTTTTGACACTCTTGCCCCTTGGACATCTCATTCAAGCCACAGCTTCAGCTCTTGTAGGTGACTCCTAAATCAGTATCTCCAAGCTCTGCCTTTTCTTCTGAGTACCAGATCGGAGTATCTTACAATACAGACATGGTCAATGATTTGATTTAATTAAAAGAAGTGAAAAGGGCACGTATACCATGGATAAAAAAGATTCCCCATGGACACATGAGATTAGGTATAGGCTGGGCAACCCAAATCCAAGTCAGAAATGCTCCAACATCCAAAACTTTTTAGCTGACATGATACTCAAAGTAAACACTCACTGGAGCATTTCAAACTTCATTATTTTTGGATTAGGGATGTCCAACTGGCATAATGCCAATATTCCAAAATTCAAAAACATCCTGATTCCAAGCATTTGGGATATTCAATCTGTATGTCTAAAATCATTATCTCTTTGCTTTCACTCATCATGCTCTATCTTTATTGCAGACTAATCTTGTTTCTCATCTCTTTCTCACTCCCCATATCTAGTTAAGTCCTTTGAGTGTACAGTGATATTCCTCCCAGCAGTTCTTTTCTGGCCATTCCCAGTGTAAAGTATTCCAGGCTGCCATTAGGACGCACATGAACTACTGGGAGTCTCACTGGCCTTCTGTGACCAGCCATACCCACCCTTCATGGTTTTAATCCACCTATTCCACTCACGTGTAAATGTCCCTCTGATCATGTCACCTGCCTCCTGGACACAACATTTCATTGTAATTCAAGATGCTACACAAGCTGCTAACTGTATTTTCCATTCCTCCTCTAAACTCAAGCTCAACAACACCTTCATATCTAGGAGTTTTTGCTAGGGCTGTTCTTTCAGCCTTGAAAGCTCTGTGACCAATATCTTCAGGCCCAACCGCAGTCCACTGTTTGCACCAAATAAAAATGATATCTTCATCATGAAAACATTTTTCCGTGTAAAATTCATGTTTCCACCATCTCAGCTGCTACAGCACTTTCACCTGTTTTTCACTTGGGGCCTGTAATAACGTTGTCTTAGAATTTTTCTTTGCATCAAAACTTTTTGTGCACAGCATTAAGCACAGTGTACAAGACTACTAAGATGTGTCCAGAGAATGGAAGAGCAGTGCCTTTCACTGACCTGGCCGCAGGTAGAGGTCGGAGGAAGCCGCAGCAATCCGTTCCCGCTCCCGCTCCTTCTCCCGCTCCCGCTCCCGTTCCCGTTCCCTCTCGGCACTTGCAGCAGCTGCAAGGTGTGTTGGGTGTCCTGTAAAACATAAACCTGCAGCTTAAAGATAAAAATATCAACTGACTGAGTATATCAAACAATTCTGAAATTCTAAGTGACTGAAAATTTTTCAAAAAGCTTCAAATTTGGGATATAAGAAGTTTGTTTTGGCTGGGTGCAGTGGCTGACACCTATAATCTCAGCACTTCGGGAGGCCAAGGCAGGTGGATCACCGGAGGCCAGGAGTTTGTGACCAGCCTGGGCAACATAGTGAGACCCTGTCTCTACTAAAAACACAAAAAAAAATTAGCCAGGTGTGGTGGCATGCACCTGTAATCCCAGCTACTCCAGAGGCTGAGGCCCGAGAATCTCTTGAACCTGGGAGATGGCAGTTGCAGTGAGCTGAGATCACACCACTGCACTCCAGCCTGGGCAACAGAGCCAGACTCTGTCTCCAAAACAAAAACAAAAACAAAAACAAACAAAAAAAAAAAAACAAGAAAAGAGAAAAAGAAGTTTGTTTTATTAAGAGTCCTGGGTAAGAACTGAAGCATAACATAAGCTTTTAAGGCATTTCTAAGGTATCTAGTGACAGCTGGCACCTAAGAACTACTATTAAATGTTAAAAGAAAAACAAGAAACCAAATGAGGAAAAATTGCCCAAGGTAGCTTAAAAGGCTATGTTGTAAAAATGTAAACATGATGGTTCTATCACAGAGGTATGCAACTGTAGAATCTCACCTGGAGACATGGAAGCAGAGTTGTACGGCCTGGGAGGGAAAGTAATCTGTGTACCAGGAATATAAGTGATTCTGTCCATGGGAGGAGTGCTTGTTCCCCCTGGATGAGGCACCAAAATTGTTGGAGGCATATTGGTCAGGTCAATGATTCCTATCCAAAAGACAATACAATTTATGTTAAGTGTTATTCTAAAGGTACAGAACCATACATGACTTTTGGATTTTTTCTATCTCTGTGAATCAAGGGTAATTTGTATATAATATAAATAAAAATGTTTACTATCATCATTACTTTTTAAGACATTCTTTAACTCTAAAGAAGGATATTGAAGACTGTACTTCACATCAGTAACCTCAAAGTATGGGCAGATTAAAGAGACAGAGCAAATTTGTAAGACATGGATTACAAATACTCAGCACAAGGATTTGGTTTAGTTAATTTCAGTATTCACCAAAACACCTTGTCTCAATGTTGTCTCTGGGCTAAAAAGTCTATGGGAAGAAGGATATAGTGTTCTTTTCTTTCTTTCTTTCCATCATTCATTCAACAAGTATTTATTGAGTACCTAAGAAACACTAGGTAAACATAATAAATTCTACTAATTCTGAAATGCAAAGACACACACCTCTCGTTGCTGGGTATGGGAGACCCAGTGGCTGCTCTCTTGGGGAGAGTCCTCTGGCCACATCTGGACGCAAGTTCACTTGCATCTGTTGTGAGGTAATGTAATCATTTAAGATTGTCTGTCTTGTGTTCTCCATTGCGTAAAGCTGATACTGACTTGGGTAACCTGGAGTTGGTGAAAGCTGTCTCTGAAACAGGTAAGCAGCTGCTGCTGATTGAGAGAATGAAAGAAAGGCACTGAGTTTTGTCCTGGCTGAAATGCATTTGCTAAACACCATGTACAAAAGAGCAGAGAAAAATCACGTGCTGAGCTAGTGCACATGGGACTTTTACTTAGCTACAAGGATTAAGGTGGATTTATTTTAGACCTTGATGTATTAGCAATATCAATTCTAATTCATTCTAATGTCTGAGATGTAATGGAAAAGGGGAAGGATAACAGTAGCTAAAAACTCTTTTTTTTTTTGAGACGGAGTCTTTCTCTGTCCCCCAGGCTGGAGTGCAGTGGCGCGATCTCGGCTCACCGCAACCTCCACCTCCTGGGTTCACGCCATTCTCCTGCCTCAGCCTCCCAAGTAGCTGGGAATACAGGCGCCCGCCAACACGCCCGGCTAATTTTTTGTGTTTTTAGTAGAGACGGGGTTTCACCGTGGTCGCGATCTCCTGACCTCGTGATCCGCCCGCCTCGGCCTCCCAAAGTGCTGGGATTACAGGCTTGAGCCACCGCGCCCGGCTAAAACTTCTCAAGTAGTTTTACTTTCAATCTTTGACATGTAACTTTATTATATTTTTACCTGGCATCTGCAAGAGTTGTGTTTGAAAATAAAATTGTTTTTATAGTAATGATCATCCAATACAACCGACAGAAATGTATACGAAAACACTTTGTGGCAATCAGTAACTTTACTCTCCAGGGGGTGAAAACGATTATAGACTATAAGCATTTAATTAGTCCATGTGTTTGGAGCAGTGATTGGCAAACTTTTGACATAAAGGGCCAAATGGTAAATATATTTTAGGCTTTGTGGGCCATTTTGCATTTGTCACAGCTACTCAACTCTGTCACTGTAGCACAAAAAGAGCTACAGAAAAAAAGAATAAATGGTGTGGCTGTATCCAAATAAAACTTTATTTACAAACACAAGTGGCAACAGGATTTGGCCAAAAAGCTGTATTTTTTAGCAACCCCTAGGTGAGAGAATGACACAAGACACAAGACACGAGGAAGGGGTAGGCATGGTAAAAAGTAGAAGATAATGTCTCTCTCCTCAAAACATTATAATCCAACTCAGGCTCAAAAACAAGCAAATGAAACCACTACAAAATGAAGACTATGATAAACACTAAATAGAAGCTAGAAACATTCCATTTTGTCTGAGAACTTGAGTGACCTATTTTATATGTATATGTTCTCCCTAGAAAAACAAATAACATGTTTTCTGGAATATGTGCTTCTCCTTCGTCTAGAAGCTAGGTAAGTCTGTCAGCTGACACAATCTGGGAGACAGTGCCCTAAGTAATAGGTATTGGGCTCCTCTGAAACAGTGTTGTCAAATGACAAATAATTTGATGGCATTTACACAGCTTTTAGATAAAATATTTCCCACAGGTACTTTGCTATTATGAAATGTAAATAACCCTTATAATTCTTACTTTTAAAATTTAGCATACTGATAATGAAAAATTCTTCTCTAAGGACCAAAGTGAGGCACAAGTATTCTGTGTCCTAATTTGCACCTGAAGGATACTTATTAAGCAAAGAGTTTATTTAGGCCAGAGAAGAGGTCTGAGCAGAAAACACATGTGTGACTGGGCTCAGCCAACAGTGGCAAGGAAGAGCAAGGACTGCACCCTGGGAGGACAAGGTGCAGCTGCTGGTCCTGCAGATTATAACAGCCCAGCCGAGTCTCTCTGTACCAACCGATGTGACTGCTCCTCTCCCCTCCCTGTGTAAAACACAGTGCCCTCTGCCCAGCACAGACTGCTCTCTAGAAACCTGCACGTCTGCACCTATCAGATTCTGTCTACCAATGTCAGTGGTGTTCTAAAGTTTCTTCCAGCTGTACTTGTTACTAGAATTATATAACTTAATGACATAATTTGTAAATCAAGGAAGAATGAAGAGTGGTTTCTCTGAAAACTAATAGCTTTGGAAAGACTTGATAACAGAAGTTGAATCAAGTGTGGACTAGACAACTTTAAAAGGCTGGAAAAAAAATCTAGAAGGATTCTGTATTTAGATTGCTTGGAAGTGTCTTTACTTGGAAGTTCTAGCTTTACTTAAAAAAAAAAAATTTCTTTTATATAAGACAGTGAGGTTTAATCACTTGTTTACGAAAAAGCCTTGGCCTTAGATCAGAGTTCTGGTAAATGAATGTCTATTTATGCTGTAAGTTAACATGTTTGAGGTATGCCTCTGTCATTTTAACATAATTATTCACATTAACCCACTTTTTCAACTGGCTTCACCACGTGCCATCAGATAAGAGAGCTTTTCATATACTATTATTTTTAGTTCTTTACTGGGTGCTGATTTTATTTCTTGATCTGGGTGCTGGTAACATGGGGGAATTTAGTTTGTGAAAATTCACTGAGCTGTACATTAATGATACTTGCAATTGTACTATATTGTACAACAACAGAAAGCTGAAAAGTCATACAGGTGGCATATTTATTTGCCATAAATTATCACTGTATTTTGTGTTTACCAGGATCCAAAGCCCTGTGAAAAGGCATGGCTGGATCCAAGTGCGTGGGCAGGTGGCTCCGATAAACCTCTCCTGCAGTGCTGCCTCTGTGATGGGGATCAAACGGACTGTGGCTCACGACAGGGTCCACCCCAGGCACTGGAGACTTCGCTGGGATACTTTCCCTCTGGGTAGGGGTCAGTGTCGATTTCCTTTCATGATTGGTAGACTTGTTAGAAGGAATTGTAACTGGAAAAAAAGAGCCAATGCCACAAGTTCTTAAGAAACTTGCAAAGTATGATAATATTTGTCCATTTCTCAACCATTCAAATACAGACTATATTCATGTATTTGGATCTTCTCTTTCCCCTCAACATTTAACATTCAGTATTGCAAAATATGAAAATGTAAACAAGTAGTAGAAACTGAGATTTGGAGAGTATTGTCACCTTTTGGATCATAGCACCAGTATTTTACCACCTTATGTAACATTAAAAATAAAATTCAATACTCTTCTTTAAATCTCATTATGAATAATTTTGTTTTTTGTATGACTTTAACATTCTAAATTCTTTTGTCCCCACATGTAGTAAACTTCAGTTTTCTCTCATTGCCTGTGTTATGCAACCTCCTTCCTGCCCATTAATCACTAGTTTCACTAATTTTTTCCTTCCTCTGTTCTTCCACAATGACTTTCTCATTACTTCACCAATATCTATTTCCTCCCTACTCCAGCCTCTCTTCTTTTAAATGTTGTTATTCAGAGTGGTCAGATTGTCCCACCAATAAATATATATTCAAACACTTATTAGCCATCACCCTCAATTTTTTTTTTTTTTTTTTTTTGAGATAGAGTCTCGCTCTGTCGCCCAGGCTGGAGTGCAGTGGCATGATCTTGGCTCACTGCAGTCTCTACCTCCTGGGTTCAAGCAATTCTCCTGCCTCAGCCTCCTGAGTAGCTGGGACTACAGGAGCGCACCACCATGCCCGGCTAATTTTTTTTGTATTTTTAGTAGAGACGAGATTTTACCATGTTGGCCAGGATGGGCTCAATCTCCTGACCTCATGATCTGCCCGCCTTGGCCTCCCAAAGTGCTGGGATTACAGGCGTGAGCCGCCGCACCCAGCCACCCTCAATTCCCTCAATTTTTTTTAACTGTGGTGAAATATACATAACATAAAATTTATAATTTTAGCCGTTTTAAAGGGTACAATTCACAGTGGCATTAAGTACAAGCATGATGGTTGTGTAACCATCACATCTAATTACTAATATTTTGATACTATAAACTTTACCACAATCAAACAAATCTGCCTGCCCAAAGAAAGAAATCACACTGGTTTATCACATTCCCTTCCAAGTCCCAGCGTGCTCAAATATGGAGTGCCCTTCCCTCTGCAGGGCAATTAGCCATCAAAACTAAAGCTACAAGCATTTGGACTCACCTCCCTATCCCTAACAAGGACTTCCCCTTCTCCTCACTCTGTGCTACGCCTCTCATACCCGCCAACAACACTCTTCTACAGCTCACGGTGCCCAGCCCAGGGCATAGCATGTGAGCCATCAATAAATTTGTTATGATAATAAAAAATGGTAAGTGGATGCATTTTTAAGGGCCTCAGGTTGATAGGGACCACTTGGTAAAAATCACTTCTCAACTGACGTAGCTGCCAGTAGCATGGGGTTATAGTGACAACAATAATAACAACAGTAACACCAACAGGAATAATTCACATTTATCGAGCCCTTTGTAAATACTCGGCACCATTCTAAGTTCTTTACATGTACTACCTTATTTGATCTTCATAACAATCCAGAGAGGTAGGTCTTAATGTTACATTATGATTTTACAGATCAGGAAACTAAGCTACAAAAAAGCTAAGTAACTCATCTGAGTTTATGCAGTAAGAATGTTAATTCAAGCTTATGCAGTCTTGTTCCAGAGGCTCCTTTCGGCTTTCACACCACACTGTGTCAAAACTGACTTCCAGAAAACCTTATGCGATTGGCTGAAAATCCACTCTAAAAATATACTTACTCTACAGCATTTCTGGACTACATCGTAATCTGCACGTGATTTAAATATTAGGTATTTTACTTAAGTTATGCCTACTTTTAAATTAGTAGCCTTCCATACTCCTAGAATCAAGCATGACCTGCAGATCTTGGGATACTCTAAAGCTGACAATTTGATATTTACTACTTGACAAAGGTTTTTTTTTTTTTTTTTTTTTTTTAAATGCAATAAAAAGGATCAGACCAAGGAACAAATGTTAACATACCATCAGAAGTTCTGTTCATCATGGGTGAGCCTCTGGACATGGTGTTTTGATAACTCACAGGGGTCCTCCGTGCACTGGTGTCATCGTAAATCCCAGGGCTCAGTTGTGCTTTGGGAGCTTCATGCAGTGTGGACCTAAGAACGGAGGGGCCAGAGCTTACCACTGATGTGTGCCGGGAACGCAAGGTCTCGCCTGCTTTCACATCCTCATATTTTCCCCGTTCTACCACTTTTATGTTCTCTGGTACAATTTCCAGTGGAGGCATTCCACGGGATAGTTTGCTAGGCCCCGTGATTAAGGATTTGACATTGTGTTTGATGGCAGATTGACCTGAGTTGTTGTCAAACTTTATTGGTGTGCCCTAAAGGGAAAGAAACAAACATTACAGGTGGCAAAGTCATCTGGCTACTTTTCTATCTCAGGTCTATGTCTGGCCCATGGCAGTTACAGTTCACTGTGGTGACCTTTTTTGGTCTGTTTGCAAATCTCAATCACAACCCCACTGATCCCAGGCTGCATACTTTCCCACATTCCACACTCCATGGTATAGACAGAAGAAAACCTGATGATAAGAAGTACACAAGGCCAGGCACGGTGGTTCACACCTGTTATCCCAGCACTTTGGGAGGCTGAGGTGGGCAGATCACCTAAGGTCAGGAGTTCGAGACCAGCCTGACCAACATGGAGAAACCCTGTCTCTACTAAAAATACAAAATTAGCCAGGCGTGGTGGTGGATGCCTGTAATCTCAGCTACTCGGGAGGCTGGGGCAGGAGAATCGCTTGAACCTGGGAGGCAGAGGTTGCAGTGAGCCAAAATCGTGCCATTACACAAAGGCCAGGCGCAGTGGCTCACGCCTGTGATCCCAGCACTTTGGGATCCTGAAGTGGGCAGATCACTTGAGCTCAAGAGTTCGAGACCAGCCTTGGCAACATGGCAAAGCCCTGTCTCTACAAAAATACAAAAATTCTGGGTGTGGTGGTACATGCCTGTAGTCCTAGCTACTTGGGCGGCTAAGGTGGGAGGATCGCTCGAGCCCAGGAAGTCAAGGCTACAGTGAGCTGTGATCAAACACCGCACTCCAGCCTGGTCCACAGAGGAAAGAAACAAAAAAAAAGGTACAGGAAACTTTCATGTTTACTTCCAGGAGGTCTGACATAATAAGAACCACTTATAATTATTAATTCACACTTTTTTAAATGTTCCATAAATATCAGTTACTGACAAAAAGAGCCAAAACTTAGCTACCTGGGAAATGGAACCCTCAATTATCGGCCGTGTGCTCTGGACCACTTCTGGAGTTTTCCGACTTTCCTGAGTTAAAATATCTTGCCTTGGAATCTCATGAATGGAACGCCCCATTTCTTTGATGGTGGTGATGCCATCATATGGTTTTCCTTTGGTAATGGCACCTTCAAATGCTCGTATGGGAGGACTTTCCCTTTTAATTTGTTTGGGATATTTAAGGCCATCTTCAAAGCTTTCAGTTGTTGCTCTTGGTGTCCCTTGAAAAAGAATTCAGGAAACATTAAAATAATGCTGATGGTTGCACAACAATTCCACAGAACTGTGCACTTAAAAATGGTTAAAATGGTAAATTTTGTTACATATATTTTAACACAATTTAAAATAATGCCTTGACATCTTGTAGTTTCTAATTAACTTTCTGTTTACAGTAGATCCTCAAATCAGTATTCATCAATCATTATTTCTTTAGGGTTGCTTGAGATATGATATTAATGGATCATTCATAATAGTCACAGAATGGTTCTCGCATAATAAAGATATATCTATATTAAAAGATTAAGCAACTATCATCTTCCAATAAATTATGTAGCTCAGAGGCAGAAAAGTAATAACCAAGACTTTAATATTTCAAAAGGGAAAATATCTTGAAAAGCAGAAATACACTGTAAATTAATGTCAAACTATTCTGTCAGGGAGGCAGTTATAAATAAAAATGCAAAACAAGCAGAAAGTTTACCCTGCATTATGGAGCCAGACAATACAGTCCTTTCTTTGAGGTCAGAATGAGGACTCCCCCTGGGTAATGCTCGGCATATCAGCCCTTCCAAAACAAGAAAGCAATTCAATTATTCAACATAATGTATATGTCAACTCACATATACTGAATGCTGTTCTTAAAGTATATGTTTTTGATAAATGCTCTATGAAGGAAGGAATGTCAATTTAAGTTTGTGAACTATCCAGAAGTACCTAATATGACATCACACAGTCCTTTGTAAATATTTTCCTAAATAAAAAATGGCCACCAAAGGCATCTAATGAAAGGTTGAAAAGGAAAGATACCTTCAAAGTTAAGTCTAAAATCCCAACACTTCTTTCTCAAGAGGGAAGAAGATATAGGATTGGAAACCACTGCTTAGCTTTGAAATATACTTGTGATAAAGGGAAAACAGGAAATATGGATACCATAAAAATAGGGAAAATATATTAAATGAAACATGCAAATTGAAATGAAAGAGTTGTAAATAACCTCCTAAGAAGTTTCACATTATTGTTGCTGATAAATATAAATCAAGGGTTAGAAATAACCACACATATTTACAGTAGAAGTGTGTGTTTTTTTTTAACACAGAGAAAACTACAGCTCTTAGAAAATTACACAGGACTTACCCTGCTTTTAGTATTTCATCTAGCTTAAAATTGGTTGAGGCAGGTTAAGATTTAAACAAAGTGGGCCATTAACAAAACAAAATCATACTGATCATGTACTGAAGGCGTATCACATGAGCAGCACCAGTTCAGACACCTGCCTCCCTCCAACCCTCACACAGTGTTAGGTACGATCCCTTAATTTACAGAGGAAGAAACAGGCTCAGAGGAATTTACCAGGGAAGGGTGAAGCTGAAATTTAAATTCATGTCTTTATCCATTACACCACTTTATCTGTCTCACGATTCAAAAAGAAGTTCTCATAATAAACTTTACCTTTTTTAACTCACTTAGCTGAAACAGGAATAATCTGCAAATTGTATGAGCATTCAAATATGAACATTCTAATAGTAACCTACGATATGACCAATTATGCTTAAATTTTACTTCCTTCCATTGTTATGTGCCACTTTATATACAGATATAAACTTAATATCAATACAAATATACATTTCAGGTGGAAATGACAGAAATTGCATCCAACTTAATTCAACAATGCAAAATTACTATATAAAATAACATGTCAAAATAACATTCTGAAAACAATGCTTTACCCTCTAACGGTGCTGATACAGGAGACTCCCTCATTGACATCCCTTGCTTTATATTTCCTTCCACTGATTCATAGCTTCTCTTTAAACTGATTTCATGAGCTGTTCTTGGACTCCTGGTCCCTTCTCGGGCATTCTTAATATCTACAGAATACACAAACAAGACTTGCTTAGACAGAGCACATGGTATACAATGTACAGTAAATAGGTTAATTTCATAGTCTATCTTATAAAAATAATAATATTAAAACTTGTCTTAACCTACAATAAAATATCTGTAGATGATTCATGAAAATATTTTCATTCATTCAAATGTGTTTATTGATGCCCACTGTGTGCTAGGCATAAGCTAGGCTTGCAGATAAGATTAACATATTAAGTCCCTTTCTGCATGAAACTTACCCAGTAGTGGTAGGTACAGATTATGTAGTACAATAAGCTATGAAAGGAGAAGTATAATGTGCTACGAAAATGCTAGGAGAGAAACCTAACACCTCCAGGTTCAGATAAGCCTGCTCAGAGGAAGCAATGTGTAAGCTGAGAATGAAGGATGAATAAGAGTTGTTCAAGTCAAAGGTAATAGTAGGAAAAAGTATAGGCAGTGTGAACAGTGAACACAAAGACCCTAAGGTGAGACAGAGAAAGGTACATTAAAAGAACGTAAGCTTGGTAACTGGCTAATGTGTAGAGTGGAGTTGGGAGGAAGAGTGTGGGGGAGGTAAATATAGGGGACTAAAGAGAAAAGTAAGAAGGGAAAAATGTGAAGAGCTAAGCTGGAAGCAGCTCCTGGAGGGGTTATAAAGCTAAGGTAGGGGTTTGCAGTTATATCAAGGGTGATGGAAAAATCAATCAAGGAGTGACGTGGTACACACTTTGAATATGGGTGAGAGTGAAGGTAGGGAGATGAGTTAGGTGGCTGCTGGGTTAACGATGATGGTGACAGTGGTGAATATAGAGTAATGGATGGATTCTAGACACTTTAAGAAAATAAACAGAAATGGCTTAATGATTTCGCGGATGTGGAAAGAAACCGAGGTGTTTCTTTCATACATTATTAATTTCTTAACCCCAAAAACAAAATGTTAATCATAATATGCCAGACATGTAAAGGAGAGGGAAATAAGAATGCTATCAAGCATTTTGCAGCATCTGGCACTATGTACACACATACTTTATTTCTTTGTATTGGAAGAGAAAGAAAGCATAGCTAATGACTACTCCAAGGTCACAGAGTCAGGTGCAAATAAGAATTCAAACTCAGTCAAAACTTTGGCTAATATTTCTATCACATTTGAGTCATTCTTATAAAATACTACTACTGAGAAAATATAACAAGAAGACATCTAAAAAAATGTACATAGACATTAAAATAGTTTTATTAAGGAGTATTTAATATTCTTATCAAAATTATCAGAATATTATCTACCCTCTAATTCTTTTTGTTTGTTTGAGACAGAGTCTTGCTCTGTCGCCCAGGCTGGAGTGCAGTGGCCCAATCTCAGCTCACTGCAAGCTCTGCCTCCCAGGTTCACGCCATTCTCCTGGCTCAGCCTCCCGAGTAGCTGGGACTACAGGCGCCCGCCACCACGCCCGGCTAATCTTTTGGTATTTTTAGTAGAGACGGGGTTTCGCCGTGTTAGCCAGGATGGTCTCGATCTCCTGACCTTGTGATCTGCCTGCCTTGGCCTCCCAAAGTACTGGGATTACAGGTGTGAACCACTGCACCCAGCCTATCTACCCTCTAATTCTTAATTAATAAAACATGAATCTCTTCAAAATAAAAGTATTCCATTAAAGTTCAACAAAGGCTCTTTACCTAAGCTAAACTGACTGACCACAGTCGATAATCTTACCTACCACCTATGGGACATTTAATATGAGCTCTGCATTGTTAATTACTTTTCATTGACTGAGCTGATATTCACAAAATTCTCATGAGACAAGTATTACTAACCCCATTTACTGAGAGAAAACATAGGCTCAGCAAAGATAAACTGACTTCCAGATAGCAGAAATGTGGGAAAACCCAAGCCTGTGTTTTTAGCACATATTGTAATACTGGCTTTGGTGCATACATACAATACTTACTATCATATGACAAGATATGTCCACTTTTGCCTTCATAAATAACATGGCCTTTGGATGCAGCTTCCTCTCTGCCTTTCTCAGGACTGCTGTCTTCAATGGGCATTCTAGAAATGGACCCCTTCACCAAAGCCTCTGTTGGTATGCCAGTCTGGGGCAGAGCCGGGGTGCCCTGCCATCAAATCAAGCATAAATAGCAGAGGAGTCACTCGAGTTCAGGGAAAACACAAGGTGCTCAGAAAATTTAACCTATGACAGAGTCAGGCTAATCTATAGCTTCAAAGAAGAAAGCACATATACATGAAAGGAAATTAGACATTGAATTTTTGTCAACATGAAGACATCCTGTACCTTCATCCTTCAACTCAGCCACATAACACTTAAAATTATGACAGGTATATTAGGTGAATCAACTTTGCTCTCACTTTCATGTGAGGACTCTATTACAGCATTTAACTCTCAGAAGTTTCTCTTAAGGACTAAAATCAAGTAAATGTAACAGCTTTTATTAGGTTGTTGCAAATGTAATTGCAGTTTTTGCATTGTTGAAATTTGCCGTTTGATACTGGAATACATTCTTAAATAAATGTGGTTATGTTCTTGTTTTCTTTTGAATGTAGTTATGCAATATATAATTTTAATGTGCATTTGTCACTTTGTTTTTTGTTAATGACTTATTACTTGCTGTTTTATATTTATTTTAGACAATGAAAATTATGTTATACAAAAAGCAAATTCAAGTGATTTTCTTATTCAAATTCAAAATGGGTCGTAAAGCAGTGGAGACAATTCATAACATCAACAACGCATTTGGCCCAGGAACTGTTAACAATCATACAGTGCAGTGGTGGTTCAAGAAGTTTTACAAAGGAAACAAGAGCCTTGAAGATGAGGAGCATAGTGGCCGGCCATCGGAAGTTGACAACAACCAACTGAGAGCAATCACTGATGCTGATCCTCTTACAACGACATGAGAAGTTGCCAAAGAACTCAACGTCAACCATTCTACGGTTGTTTGGCATTTGAAGCAAATTGGAAAGGTGAAAAAGCTTGGTAAGTGGGTGCCTCATGAGCTGAGCGAAAATTTTAAAAACTGTCTTTTTGAAGTGTCTTCTCTTATTCTAGGCAACAAACCATTTCTTAATTGGATCATGACATCCGATGTGAAAAGTAGATTTTATACAAAAACTAGCGACAACCACCTCAGTGGCTGGACTGAGAAGAAGCTCCAAAACACTTCCCAAAGCCAAACTTGCACCAAAGAAATGTAGTCTGCTGCCAGTCTGAGCCACTACGGCTTTCTGAATCCCAGCAAAACCATTACATATGACAAGTATGCTCAGCAAATGAATGAGATGCACTGAAAACTGCAATGCCTGCAGCCAGCACTGGTCAACAGAAATAGCCCAATTCTCCACGACAATACCTGTGTCACACAACCAATGCTTCAAAAATTTAATGAATTGGGCTACGAAGTTTTGCTTCATCTGCCATATTCACCTGACCTCTCTCTCTACCACTTATTCAAGCATCTCGACAACTTTATGCAGGGAAAATTCTTCCACAACCAGCAGAATGCTTTCCATGGCTGGGTGTGGCAGCTTGCGCCTGTAATCCCAGCACTTTGGGAGGCCAAGACGGGCGGATCACCTGAAGCCAGGGGTTCAAGACCAGCTTGGCCAACGTGGCGAAACCCCATCTCTACTAAAAATACAAAAATTAGCCAGGCATGGCTGCGCACACCTGTAATTCCAGCTACCTGGGTGACTGAGGCAGGAGAATCACTTGAACCCTGGAGGCAGAGGTTGCAGTGAGCTGAGATGGCACCACTGCACTCCACCTGCCAGCCTGGGCAACAGAGCAAGACTCCATCAAAAAAGAAAGCAAGCAAAAAGGAAGGAAAGGAAAGGGAAGGAAAGGAGAGGACAGGGGAGGGGAGGGGAGGGGAGGGGGGGGGGGAGAGGAAGGGAGGGGAGGGGAGGGGGAGGGGGAGAGGAGGGGAGGGAAAAGAAAAGAGAGAGAAAATGCTTTCTAAGAGTTTGTCGAATCTCGAAGCATGTATTTTTATGCTACAAGAATAAACAAGATTATTTCTCATTGGCAAAAATGTGTTGATTGTAATGGTTCCTATTTTGATAAAGATGTGTTTGAGCCTAGTTATAATGATTTAAAATTCACAGTCCGAAATCACATCTTTGCACCAACCTAATATAAATTTTCTAATAAAAATAAGATGATAAAGTTTTTAGAGTACTACAATTTTCTCTCAAATTGTGATATGAGGGAAAAATAACTTTCAAATATCAAACTGACTACTAGGTTGTTAGGCCTTTGGATGCCTCCGCGTTGTGACACTGATTCAGTTTAGGTCAGGTTATCTGTATTTTCACCATCATCAATCCTCCTCTGGGGTTGCCAATGACCATGATTCTTTTTACTCTTCCTTTAAGCAGCGAGCCCTTCCTTCAAGGAAAATTGTTCATAGAACCTAATATGTACAGCACTTTGCAAGAGAGAGCAGCTTGGCCTAAAATAGGAGTTAGAGGCCTAGACTGAGTTTACTCACACATTTAGGGTCACCACTATACTCTGAGGACTGCTAAAACCCTAGAGAGCACAATCTGATACCATATGCTTAAGAAAAGCGATGAGACATACATTTACTTGTCCAGTCATTAAGTGAACTCATTAGTAAGTATCTAGAAATCCTTAACCCCCACTTCAGAAGTAATCATGTCAAATGCACAAACAGATTTTAAACAGATAAAATTTAGTCCCCTTTGGCCCAGTTCATACTCTTTCTTCCCACAGTTTGGATGCCAGAGTGAAGAGAAAGAATAATACATACAGGTCCATTTACTTTCGTCTGTCCATATTAAAGTATTAGCTTGCTGTAAAAACAGAAACACACTGACCCAATATAAAAGGAGACTTTTTTTTTGAGACGGAGTCTCGCTCTGCCACCCAGGCTGGAGTGCAGTGGCACAATCTCAGCTCACTGCAACCTCCGCCTCCCAGGTTCAAGTGATTCTCCTGCCTCAGCCTCCTGAGTAGCTGGGATTACAGACACACACCACTACGCCCGCCTAATTTTTGTATTTTTAGTAGAGACGGGGTTTCACCATGTTGGTCAGGCTGGTCTCAAACTCCTGACCTCGTGATCCGCTCGCCTTGGCCTCCCAAAGTGCTGGGATTACAGGCGTGAGCCACCGCGCCTGGCCTAAAAAGAGAGATTTTAAGAGTCAGTATGTAACTTTCTTTTCTTCTGTTTTTAACTTAACCACTCAAGGAAGTAGTATGTAAACTACATTTCAGAAAGAAATCACCTGGGAACCTCATTAAAATGGGGGTTTTAATTCACATGATCTAGAGTGGGGACTGACATTTCTGCATTATTCTAGCAAGCTTCCTAGTGATGCCAATGCTCTGGTGCACAAACCACACTTGGCCAGCAAAGCCCTAGCTGAATCAGCGAAAGGCTTGGGAAAACACAGACTGCCAGTCCCCACCAACGAGGGTTGCGTTTCAGTAAATCTGGGGTAAGCTCTGAACATTTATATGTGTAGCAATTTTCTAGGTGATTCTGATGCTACTGGTGTGGGGATCATACTTTGAGAACAACTGTCTTATAGGATAGCAACTAGACAAAGAAAAAACTTGTGACAATGAATGAACACGTTAGAAAATGCAAGGCACAGGTTTCTGTTTACAATGATTTCCCCAAAACAGAATTTTCCCTCTTATGCATATACATAAAGAGGCTAAGAACTTTTTAAATATCAAGTTAAAATTAACAACTAACTGGGAGAAATTTTATTAATCAAAATTGGTGATTTATTTAGCCCAAAATTGGAAGGTTTCTGGTGCTTTTGTTAATGCCCTCCACATTCCCTGGTTTAGCATTAGATTCTAACAAGGCAGCTCACATACTAAGATTCTAGAACTACCTCTCCACCAGGGCAAAAGTAAGCAAATAATTTGTAATGATTTTCTTCTCAATTTCTATTTAGGCTAAACACATGGTAAAAGCTTTTCCAGGAAGACAATAAGAGCTGCATCAATTAGAACATATTTCTTTTTCCAGTTTGCAAATAAGTGACCTTTTCAAATGAACCAAAGTATACATAATATAGCTTGCAGTCAAAATGATCACATTAACATCTCTGTGGAGACAGTTTGCAGATCTAGGTTTTACTACCATTGAGACCTAGTCCCATAATGCAGAAAAATGAACTTAAGCCACAAAACAGCCAAAGTGCTAAGAATTATTTATCATTTTTTCCTGAGCTTCTGTTGAGTATATCAGAGATGATCGTGACTAACCTGAGTGATAGAGCCCCGTAGGGATGGAATGTTCTCCACTGAAATTTTGCTGGTTGGAGTTCCCCGAGTTATACTTCCTTCTTGTATGGCTCCTGCAGTACCTGAATACAAACAAAGCTATTAGCAAATTACACCCCCAGCCCCTGCCCCAAAACACAAAAAAACAGCCCCTACTTCGGAGAGTACTCAACTAAGAAGAAAAGAAAAAAGCAGCACAAAACCCATCATGTTTGTTTTATTAAAATGTACTTCCAAAATAATACTAAAGAACTGCTGAAACACGGAACTTCAAGGTTTTAAAATGACTTTTACATGGAAAGAAAACAAATTTAGAATTTAAAGACTATAGTTTAAAAAGCCCATCATTAAAATATATTAATAACTTACTTTAATAAATTTATTGGGGACAAAAGTTTAACATTTCTGCCAACCAGCATATTTTACCTCTGACTACACCTTCATGTTGGGCCCTGACCAACAGACCCTCAGGTTGTGAGTTTTGGCTTCGGGGAGAAAATTCTTCCTGCTTGATGTAGGGCAAAGTAGCTGTGGAAAGGCAGAGAAACATGAAGCAATCCAGACTAAATTACTGGCTGTGATGCTACAAACGTAGATGCATTATGACTGTATTAACTCACTGACCTGATTTGGCAGATTCCTGTTGCCGTGGCAGTCCAAGAGAGATAGATCCCACTGAGGGCTTGGGTGTTTCTTGAGTGTAGGAAGCTTGATTATGAGAAGTCAAATAAGTGCCTGGTGTTCCCTAAGAAAAAACAAAAAAAATTTAAAGATTAAACAAACATTGTTTTTTCACAAGGTCAATTTCACAAAGTCAGCATTCCCATTTCTGTTTAAAAAAAAAAATTATATCCCTTCTACCCAAAACTAAGAATAGTTTTTGTAAAGCAAGAAAATCTTCATCGTAGATCGCTTAAATATAAAAAAAATTTAAAGGGAGTAGGATATGTCTTCTAAAATTACCATACATTACATGTAAATAGTATTTACTATTAATAAATTACATAAATAAAGCACTTATATGTTGCAATCAAAATGTAAGCTACTATTATTAATATTCATTCCAACTCAAAATGCTATGGAGAGTGGTATCAGCAAATAAAGCAAAGTAATAAGGACTTCCAAAAACTCTCTTCCATAAAAGCAACAAGAAAACCTGGAAAAATTTTAAGAATCAATGTTTTTTTCTTTTCCTTTTTTTTTTTTTTTTTTTTGAGGTAGAGATTTGCTCTGTCACCCAGGCTGGAGTGCAGTGGAGCAATCTCAGCTCACTGCAACCTCCACCTCCCAGTCTCAAGTAATGTAAGAATCAACTTTTAAAGAACCCTGGAAATTAACCAAAGGCGTGTAGAAATCTGGAAACATTTATTTAAAAAAGAAAAAAAAAGCTGAATCTAGGTAAAAACAATGGGCTTTGTGGCATTTTAACTTGTTCCATTCTCATTCTCCTGATCAAGCTCTATGGTAGTGTTGAAAACCAAAAGCCCACAATCATAGTGCAAACCAGCTGCCTGGCAGCCACTAGAAGGGAAAGAGCAAGGTTGGAGCTCCTTAAAGCCTCATTCCCAGATAACTGTCATTGTTTGACTTGTCTGTTGGTTCTCTGGGAGACTCCATTCACAAAGCTGTCTTTATTTGACCTGACTGGAGTGGGAGAGGAGGTGCAGGCTTGTCAAAAACAATCAGAGGCAACTGATTAACTTCTCCACTGACTGAGACAGTAGATAACAGCCAGGGTAAACAACAGGCTAACCAAAACACTTAAAAGGAAAAGCCAGGGAATGAGATGTTCATGGAGTCTGAAAAGCTCCAACATATTCCCTAGAACCTAGAATGCTACATGCATGTGCAAGGCTATGAATACGCCTAGGAAAGACATGGGAAGGCCCCACTGCTCTCAACTCAGACTGCCCTTAAGGCTCTGCACGCCAGGAAGTAAAGACTAAGGCAAAGCTGTCAAGTGCCCAACAAAGAGCGCCCCTCAGCAAAGACTGACTTTACTGATTTTAGACATTTAAGGAAATCTCTGTCTAATCATTAGCTGATCACTAAGTTAATCAGACTTCAGTGGCTACACACAACAAATAATACAGACTTTACAGAATTAGTTAAGAAAAGTCACTAAGCAAATAGTAACAGCCAAAAGAAACAACAAGCTCTGAAAAGAAAAGTCGGGGCGGGGGATGCAAGTTCCAGAGTTGCTACATTATACAAAATGTCCAGTTTTTGACCAAAAATTATAAGATATGCAAAGAAACATGAAAGTGTGAGCCGTACATATGAAACAGAGCAGGGAACAGAAAATATTCCTGAGCTTTGGGCTCAGGAATAAAGACTTTAAATCAGCTATTATAAATGTATTCCAGGAACTAAAATAAACCATGTCTAAATTAAAGGAGGCCAGGTGCAGTGGCCTGCCTTCTTTAATCCTTACACTTTGGGAAACCCAGGCAGGAGGATCGCTTGAGGCCAAGAGTCTGAGACCAGCCTTAATGATATATTAAGACTCTGTCTCTATAAAAAATAAAAAATAAAAATTAAAAGCCAGGCATAGTGATACATGCCTATAGTTCCAGCTACTCAGGATGCTGAGGCAGGATTGCTTGAGCCCAGGAGACTGATGTTACAGTGAGCTAAGATCATGCTACTGCACTCCAGCCTGAGCAACAGAATTGTTCTAGGAGAGAGAAAAAGAAAAAAAAAAAAAGAAAGTACAAGAATGATATTTCACCAGATAGAAAATACCAACAACAAAGAGAAAGAAATCATTAAAAAGAACAAAATAGAAATTCTGGAACTAAAAAAAATATAAGAACTCAGAATGGAAGGAAACATCTTCAATCTGATGAAAGACATCCACGAAAAACTTAACATTTTGCCTAACAGTAAAATACTGAATGCCTTCCTTCTAAGATGAGCAACAAGAAATTCATGTCCATGTTCACCAATTCACTATTCAGTATTCCTGTATCAAGACCATCCTGGCCAACATGGTGAAAACCCGTCTCTACTAAAAATACAAAAAGATTAGCCAGATAGGGTGGCATGCGCCTGTAGTCCCAGCTACTTGGGAGGCTGAGGCTGGAGAATTGTTTGAACCTGGGAGGCGGAGGTTGCAGTGAGCCGAGATCGTGTCACTGCACTCCAGCCTGGGCAACAGAGCAAGACTCTGTCTCAAAAAAAGGAAAAAAAAAAAAAAAATTCCTAGCCACTCGGAAGGCTGAGGAGGGAGGATCGCTTGAGCCCAGGACTTGGAGGCTACAGTGAGCTATGATCACACTACTGCAAAGCAAGACTTTGTCCAAAAACAAAAACAAAATTTAAAGGAATCAAATAGCCAAATATACATCAAACAAAACATGTACAAATCTCTAAAGTGAAAACTTTAAAGCGCTGCTGAGAGACATAGATAAAAGAAAAGACATACAAGTTCATAGATTAGAAGATTCGATGTTAAGATTTCCACTTCTACCTCAAATTGATCTACAGATTTAATACAATCCCAACAAAAATCCCAGCAGATGGGTGGTTCGTTTTTTTTTTTTTTTTTTGGTCTTTTAAACCTTAAACTATAATTTGAAGCATTCTCAGATGTTTAGGGGGAAACATCCTCTTAAAATGGTTCCCTGTGCTTGCCTTCAGGTGAATCATAAAGCATTATGCATATGTTATATGCTCACTGCACCCACCTCTTCCCCACAACCTTTGCCTCTTGGGTGGTTTGTGCTACTTTCCCCTTACTTTGCTACATTTCTATAGTTAAGTTGGTTTTACTTAAATGATTCATGTTTGGGGGAAAAAATAAAAATCTCCCTTAAAACATGTTTCAACTCCTGCAAATAAAATAAATGAAGTGAGGAAAGAAAAGAAAAAAAAAGAGAAGAGAAGAGATCCCAGCAGAATTTTTTTTCTTTAAGTAGACTGACAAACAGATTGTTTCTGCCTCTGCTGCTGCCAGGTGCCCATGAAAAAGTGAGGGCAAAAAAAGAAAAAAAGCAGGTTCTGAAGTATACCCTTGACTGGACCTACCCCGTAGATGCTGCTGCCAGTTGTCAGCAGTTTCTCCAAGACAGAATTAAAGTGAATGGAAAAGCTGGGAATCTTGGTGGAGGGGTATTAACTATTGAAAGGACCAAGAACACAAGCACCGTAACTTCTGAGGTGCCTTTTTCCAAAGGGTATTTGAAATAGCTCATCAAAAAATATCTGAAGAATAAGCTATGTGATTGGTCGTGCATAGCTGCTAATAGCAAAGAGAATTTCAGATTATGTTACTTCCAAAGTAACCAGGACAAAGAAGAGAAGGAAGATGAGGATTAAAACTCATTTACCTGGAATGTTTTGTGTGAGTTCTTGAATAAAACTTGGGAACCAAAAAAAGGGGGGAGACAGACATTGATAAGCTGATTATATAATTTATATGAAAATGCAAAAGACATCAAATAGCCAAAACAATCTTGAAAAATAAAAACACTGAAGACTTATACTACATGATTTCAGGACTTACAATAAAGCTATAGTAATCGAGACTGTGGTACTGGCAAAAGGATGAACAAGTAGATCAGTGGAACAGCATGGAGACAGTGCAGAAACAGACCCATATATACTGTCAAATGATTTCTAACAAAGGAACTAAAGCGATCAAATGAGTAAAAGACTTTTCAATTGGTGCTATTTTTCAACTAGAAATTTAAATAAAAATGAATGTTAATCCTGACCTCATACTATACACAAAAATTAATTTGAGACTGGTCACAGGCCTCAATATAAAAGCCAAAATTATAAAGCTTTCAGAAGAAAACACAGGCGAATATCTCATAACCTTGGAGCAGGCAAAGATTTCTTAGCAAAATAAAACTAATCATAGGAGAAAAAAGTGTGTATATATATTTAGACTATATAAAAATTTGAAACTTCTCATCAAAATACCGGTAAGAAAATAAACAGACAAAAAAACAGAGAAAATATTTGTAATACATATATCTAACAGAGAACTTTCAACCATAATAAAGACCTACAACACAGTATCAAAAAGACCCAGTAGAAACAGATAATCAGACTTAGTCACTTCATAGGTGTACAAATGGCCAATAAGCACATGAAAAGTGCCCAACATTGTTTGTTGTCAGGGAAATGTAAAATACAACCACAATAAGATATTATTACACACCAAGTATGACTAAAATGGCCAAGACTTGACAAAAGCAAGTGGAGCAACCACGTCTCGTACATTGCTAGTGGCAGCATAAAATTGTAGAACCATTCTGGAAAAGTATAAAACATACATAACCTAGTAATTCCACTCCCAGGTAATTGTACAAGAAAAATAAAAACATATGTCCACAAAGAACCCATTACAAGAATGCCCAGCTTTATTCATAGCTGCCGAAAACTGGAAATTGCTCAGGTTTTCATCAACAGGAGAATGGATAAACAAACTGGTATTACTCAGCAATAAAAAGGAAGAAACTACTGATTACATAAAACCCTGGATGAATTCCCTAAAACCATTATGCTGGGTTAAAGAAGACAGACACAAAAGAGTACCATGTTTGATTCCATTCTCAGGAAGTTCTAGAAAAGGCAAAACTAATCTACAACAACAGGAAGTTGAATAGTGGTTGCTTCAGGCAGTGGGAAGGAACATGAGAAAACTTTCTGAAGTGATGGAAGTGTTCAGTAAGTTGACAGGGGTGTGACCACTGATGTACACTTAGTCAAAACTGATGGAACTCTGAAGACCAGACCATATCTCAATTTTTTAAAGATTAATGAACCAGAAAAAAGATTTAGTGGCCAAAGTCAGAGTAAATTATAATACTAACCACCTACAATTTAATATTTAGAGCCTTTACCATATGTTAGTGAACAAATATTCTACTGTTTGAAACTAAGTTTAAAACTTGGTAAGTTTAGAGTGATGTAAATCAAACCAGGTGGTATGCCAAGTGCCAACTGTAATTAAATGGGTGGTATGCTATGACCACTCAATCTGGGTACATAACTCACTGAAAGTTCTGATTTGTGGCAAGAGTACAGTGACTGCTGCATTTTCTGGTCATTAGCTGTTGAAACTTCATATTCAGACAGATTATTATTTATTAGAACTCTGACAAATCAGTACGAGGAGGGACAAGTTTTAACAAAGCCATATTCAACAAGAAATCTACTGTAAAGAGAAGTCGTTTCACCTGTGAGATGGAGCCTCCCATTATAAAAGATGGTTTTTCTGAAGCCACTGTGGTTTTGGATGACGGGATGAGAGGGGGCGGCGGCCTGGTTGGTCGAGTTGTCGGAAGCCGAACGCCTTCAGGGAGATTAGTTATCACTTGATGTGGAGCAGGCTGAAGGACTTTTAAAAGGAAAGAAAAATGATTTTAAAATAGTCCATTTCCTAGTTTACAACATGTTACCTCTCTCAGTCATCCCTGAATTTTTAAATCACAAACTTAAAAATGCAAGATGAAACCAACAATGAACATTTCTATTTTAAATTTCTCATTCACGTAAGCCTGTATACATATTTAAGTCACAAATACTATTTGTGGGGTTGAAATATTCAACTCCCTTTCAAACCAGAGCTTTCAAGCTGATGCTCATTTCAAACTACTTCTGCTTAGCATAGCAAACATCAGTCTTCAAAAAATTTTTATCTCTCGCCATCACTCTTAGGGTACTTCTTAAAAACAGCTGATAACACTACTTCATAGAATGCGCAGACATGACTGACAACCAGTTATACATCCTTCTTGCGTCTTGCATATTCTGAGAAACATTTACTGATTCCGGATCTCACAGAACACTTGAATTTTGGGGATGGGGAGATCTCAAGACTTTTACAAATTTATGTACTCTTCTTAAAGGAAGAGCCCAGTCAATGTCACAGTATAAATGTGTGAACACAAATTTCCCAGTGGCCCAGTGAACTCAACTAAATACAACTGATGATGGAATGCAGAGAAACAAAGTCATTCTGAAACAGCAAGGACATGTCCTGGAAGAGCAGTTCATTCACAAGATTAAACCACCCACGTGGAACATCTGTGGGTGGATGGCCAGCAGCCACTGCACAGAGGAGTGATAATTACCTGGCGGGACACTATAGCGGGCTGCACTCATATCAGGCTGTGGAGCGGCTTTACTGACTTCTCTTGGAGAAAGCCTACACGGTGAGGCTGACCTTGCTGCAGTATTGTGCATCTGTGCTTCCTGTTCTAGAGCACGTTTGACCTCAGCATAAGGCATATAGGCGACTGATTTTCCTATGAAAGTTAAAGTTATCAAAATAAGGGAAGAACCCCAAATTAAAATAGTAAGTGTGAAAGGACCAAGCCCACACCATCCAGGGGCAGACCGACTATAAACTAACATTAAAGTCTAAAACTCCTGGGGGCAAAATCCACCCACAGAGAAGTTAAGAAATCCTGTAAATCTAAATCTCCTGTGTATCCTCAAAAATTCATTTATGAGTTTTCCCTTTAAAGGAACAAGAACTTCTCTTTCCTCTTAAGGAGAATCAAGTGTTTTCACATGCAATAAAATCACAACAGGCAAACATCAGATTATCAGGCAATTCTGTTAATTCAAATCTGGCCTGACTGGAGGTTATTAGCTTTGCGAGGATTTCACAAGTCTTATAATTAGCCTGTTGAAGCTCACTCCTTGCTAATATTCACAGAAATAAATTTAATTAAGAAATGGAAGAAGCCTTTCAAAAGATGCAGATCAAACTAATCCAAAAATTCTATATAAGCTTATAAAAACCATGAATATAACTACAATAATACTAATGAAAATTATCATGTAACTTATCTCCACATAAAGCATAAAGAAACTTTAAACATTTTAAAGGACACGCCAGAAATGCAGTCATATTAAGACTTTAAAATATATAGTTTCTTTTTAAAATGAAACATCTGTAATTTTTGAAAATCAAAAAAGCACAAAGTAAATTTGTAACCCTGACCACTTAGATTTGTAGCATTTTAATGTCTGTCAGAATAAATTCCCACTCATTTTATTTATTATTTTCATTACCTAGTTGTATCCATTTATCTTTCCAAGTAAATCTAAATTTAAAATCATTTTGAGTACTTCCTCTCAAAACAAAGAATAACTGGAATTTTCATTAGACTTGTATTAAATTTATGAATAAACACGGGTGACTTGACATTTTATAATGAGTTTTCTAGTTGAGAAATCTTGTTTTTGTCAGATAGTTCTATACATTGCTTGCTAAAAATTATTCCTAGATATGTCATATTGGTAAGAAAACCATCTCTTTCATATATATGAATTTATATAAATAAACCTGATTACTGCAGACATACAGGAAAGATGTGGATTTCTGTGTAATAATTTTTTCTGAGAAACCTAATGAACTTTCCTTTTAGCTCTAATAACTTTTCAGTTGATTTGTTTAGGCTTTCTAGGTGAATAATCTTATCCTGTAAATAATTTGTCTTTTCCCTTCAAATACCTAAACCTCTTATTTCCTTACTACACTATCTTTTGTAAGGTGCTTTTAAAAATCAGAAACAATTACAAAAATATCAACTGATATTCAAGTGCTAGGCAGTGTGCATTACATATAATATCTATTTAGCCCTCAAGACCAATGTGATTATTAACATCATTTTACAGATGAGGAAACTGAGGCTCAGAAAAATCACATCTAATTGCCCAATCAAGGTCTACCAGCGATTTTTTTAAAAGCAGTATAATTCCGGACCGTTAGCTCTAAACCACAGTGCAATAGTGTCTCACTAAAGGACTGGGTGTGGAATTTCAGATGTCTCTGGGGTATCCATCAAGATGACGGTACTTTTTCCTTCTTTGACATATTAATATAATGAATTAGAGTAAGTGTCCTAATACTGAGAAAACAGATTTATGAAATAACCCAACTCCAAAAGAAAATCACCACTTCTTTCCTAGAGAATTTAATATGATAATGTATTAAAAATCCAATGTCTGATTATTTTACCATTTCCAGTAAGTTTGTAACTATGTTTAAAAAAAAAAAAAAATCCACTGGTCATAGTAGTGGTTTTTTTTTTTTTTTTAATGATGGAAATTTGGATGGTTCTAAACACAGCTATTTAAATCACCATGTACCCAGAGCAGGAAAAGAAAAACAGCAACAGCAACAGCAACAAAATAAACATGTAACAAACTAGGGTCAGTTACACAGAAGCATTAACTCTTATTTTAATTGGATAATTTTGTTAAATTTGCATTAGAAGTTCAATTCTAACTCTACCTCCATATGCTTAAGTTTGAGTTCCCTCACTGTACAAAAGAGGCTTAGAAGTTATCAGTAAAGCAGAGGTCAACTCGTGTAAATGTTACCGGTAAGTAAAAACAATTCTCAAAGGTTTTTTTTCAACCTTTTCTACAGATGGGAAAAGCTTTAAGCAACTTAAAACAGGCATACCTACAGTAATTATTTATACCATTCACATTAAGAGAAATAAATACAACCAAATAGTTGGACAACAAGTGCTGCCTGTGACTTGCTAAAAAGAGACCATGAAGCAGAAAAGTAAAAACCATGGCCCTAATTCAGGTGGACTGTACCAATATTTGGTGATACTTTACACATAAATCCATACTATCACTCTTCTTCACATTCTATAAACTGTTCTATAAGGTTAAATTTAAACCGTTTTTGTCAAACATTCTAGACACAAGCATCTTAACTGCAAACATTTAAATGTTATTTGAAAGGTTATCCTATATACTGAACTACAGGATAGACTCAAGGAAAAGACTTCCGGTACTTGTTAAACAAATTACAGGATGAATACACTAGGGAGATTAGCTAAAACAAAACAACCTTTGGATAAACTTTCCCTACTTTGTAGAGCATCACCTTCGACCAAACTGTAAAATTCTTAATGTCATACTAATCAAAAGTATAATTACAATTTGGTTTTAAGATGACTGAATTATGATTAAAAATTAGGATACCATTGAGATCTAAACTACGTGTATTAATGTGACTAACACAGAGAAATATAATTCACAGTTTGGAGTCTCAGAATTTGGGGCTCTAGCCTGGTTCAGTTTCTCCAGTTCCCAAATACAACTCATTTTATAAAGCAGACCAATAAAAGATACTGCGGCTTTAAAATTATGATATCCATGTTAAAATGACCCAGATATTACTAACAATAATGTTATGCTTTGGCATAAGTTCAACAAATGATACTATCTGAATGTCATTTTTCTAACTTTTACTACTTCTTCACAAAATCTATCCTAAATAATTAATGTAAGGAATACATCCAGAGACTTTTATTCTCTAAAGTATCATTTTCCACTTATGGATTTCCTCATAATTGGAATGTTCAAAAGACAAACACCTGCGATAAGTCCATTAATACCCTGTAGTGAAACACGATAAGGATATCTCCATTATGTCATTCATTTATAATTCTTTCCTTTAAGGTGTAACTACTGAGTACATGTTGTGTCAATTACAGAACTAGGGATTAAGAATTCCCTACAACCAACAGAGTAAAAGCCTAAAAGTTATCAATATTTCTATCTTCATTCAAGGAAATATTCATTTAGCACCTTTTATACTCCTTGGTGGATATTATCATTCTGGTTCACATTTTTCCTAGCACAAGATTTATGTTTAAAAGATTAACAAGTTTACATTTAAAACTCTAATAGAAGAGGTTCAGTGTATTAGGCAACTAATAACTCAATATTGGTGTGATCTGGGCAGAGTCAGCATGATCAGTTAAGTACCACAGTTCCTATTTTATATTAAATAACCCTTGGAATGCATGGCATTGTAAAGCTAATAGCTCTTATTTAGCTAAATAAAGTACTGTAAAGAATCTTCTGAATCATTCTATTTCAGCATTCTTACATTCTAAGCATATTGTAGCATATAAGTAGACAATAAACTCATTTTTAACCAGAAACATGTGCCAATTCTTCTAACCATGTCAGAAGAATGTATTAAAACTTAAAAACCACCCTTCTTTTTTTTAAAGAAAGTAAAAGTGTATCACACACCAACTAAAACAGCAACGGACCAAATCAGATCTATCACTTGAAATAAAAACAGTGATGTAACAATGAAAACAGGTACCTCCACAGTATCTACTGTGTATATACAGTACTAACACACTAATTAATATGTAATAACATGCTACATTATACATAAAATAACGCACAGCCACGTGTTATATAACAATACCGAATGCTCCTTCCTTAACTTTACAACCACAGCAAGGTAGACGTGTACTATTATTTTCATTTTACAGATGAGAAAACTAAAGCTATGAAAGGTTAAGTGACTTGCCTGTGGCCACACAGCTGGCAAATGCCAAGGTGAAGGCTTAGCCAGCGTCTGATTGGGAATATCCACTACACAAAGTTGTGTCTCTCATCTACCAGAGAATGTGAATATTACACTGTAATATTTGAAGGTGATTTGCTTCAAGGACAGAACAACAATTCTCACTTACTCTGAAAATTCAGATGAATGGAACATAAAGCGTGACTTTATTTATAATGTCTTCCAGCATAAAGATGAATATCAGAAAATTCACATTAACTAGAATGCTATTAAAAATGTTACTGGCATCCTTTAGTAGTTAATAATACTAACATTTCTTCACAGTTTAAGGTCAATTTAAGGAACTGTGTCTGTTAGGAACAAATATAATAATCAATTGGGAGGCTGACAACTTACAAAGCACAATGGACACTGCTTTTGGGTTTAGCTTTATTTCCCTTCATAAAAGTTCTCTTGGTGATAGCTCTATTTACCTACCTTCCCACTCTCTGTTTGGACTCTTGGATGTGCCACATGGACTTGTAGAACTTCTACATTCCAAATCTATCTGTTCTTGTCTCTGCCGCTGCTCCTCCAGGAGTGCTGACTCATGCATTGCTTTAATGTGTCGCTGATAGAGAGCATAGCCACTCACTGGGGTTCCAATTGGTATGTTACATGGGGTGCAGGATACCTATAGGAAGAAAATAAATCTAAATATGCAAACAACCAATGTAATAATTGCCATCTGTTACAAGTAATGTAATGCTTATTTCTGTCATGTTATTGGTTGAATTGATTTTATCATTTTTTAATCAAAGTTATCTTCAAGAATAATGCTTAAGGCATTGCAGTGGCTCATGCCTGTAATCCCATCACTTTGGGAGGCTGAGGCAGGCAGATCACCTGAGGTCAGGAGTTCAAGACCAGCCTGGGCAACATGGTGAAACCTCGTCTCTACCAAAAATACAAAAATTTAGCTGGGTGCGGTGAGGCATGCCTGTAGTCACAGCTACTCGGGAGGCTGACACAAGAGAATCACTTGAGCCTGGGAGGCAGAGGTTGCAGTGGGCTGAGACTGCACCATTGCACTCCAGCCTGGGCAACACAGCAAGACCTAGTTTTCTTTCAGAACTGATCACAATATAAATCACACAAGCTATAATAAGAGAAATCAAAAATCAGAAATCACAACACATCTGTCTGATTCTAATTTATGGCAGCCAAGTCCCTTGTGGCCCCAGGTCCCATCCCTCATCTCTCTTTCACCAGGGATCAGATCCATTTATATATTTTTTTCTTTTTCTTTCAGACATAGTCTCACTCTGTTGTCCAGGCTGCAGTGCAATGGTGCAATCTTGGCTCACTGCAACCTCCACCTCCTGGGTTCAAGCAATTCTCCTGCCTCAGCCTCCCAAGTAGCTGGGATTACAGGTGTGCACCACCACACCCGGCTAATTTTTCTATTTTTTTAGTAGCAAAGGGGTTTCACCATGTTGGCCAGGCTGGTCTCGAACTCCTGGCCTCAAGTGATCCGCTCACCTCAGCCTCCCAAAGTGCTGGAATTACAGGTATGAGCCACTGTGCCTGGCAGATCACATCCATTTATGTTGATTTAAATGTCATCCATTTGTTAATGATTCACAAATTTTCTACTTCCTCAAGACACTTTCCCCAAGTTCCACACTTACATAAAATGGCCTACCTAACAACTCCACTTGGGATATCTCAAGGAAGCTCAGAACTTACGTTAAAGGGAACTTCCCATTTTCGAAACTCCATTCTTCTTCAGTTGCTCCCCATTTTAGACATGGAACCCCAGGTGCTTCAGCCAGAAACCTGGCAGCCATCCTTGACTAATCAATCTCCTCCTCTCCCACAACCAATTCATTCACATAGCCATTCCCTTATGATAGAAATGGACTGTTTCTTAAGATAGGCCATCCATAACCATCCAATAAAACATGGTGATTCCCTCCGTTTTCCTTCTCATTGCAGCCTGTTCATTGCTTTCACAGTACACAGTATTTGCCAGTTTGAAACTGTTTTATTTTTCTGTCTCTCTGACTTTATGAAGAAAACAACACAAGCTGTTTTGTCCAATACTTAAAAAAACAGCCCAGAACACAGTCCAGGATTAAATACCTCATGAATAACAAATATCCCTAGAAAGCCCTAGAGGTCTGACTTTTTTTAGAATCTGGTAACTTGGCCGGGCGCAGTGGCTCACGCCTGTAATCCCAGCACTTTGGGAGGCTGAGGCGGGCGGATCACGAGGTCAGGAGATCGAGACTATCCTGGCTAACACGGTGAAACCCCGTCTCTACTAAAAATACAAAAAATTAGCCAGGCAAGGTGGCGGGCACCTGTAGTCCCAGCTACTAGGGAGGCTGAGGCAGGAGAATGGCGTGAACTCCGGGGGGCGGAACCTGCAGTGAGCCAAGATCGCGCCACTGCACTCCAGCCTGGGTGACAGCGAGACTCCGTCTCAAAAAAAAAAAAAAAAAAAAAAGAATCTGGTAACTTACGACTTCCATAGTTTTTCCCCTAGCATAATCACTGATCCTAAAACCCATAACTTTCTTGCCTTTGTGCTTTGTCTTACATGTAAACATAGCTTTTCCTCCTTTTGCTATAACGCCAAATGAGCTGTTTTGATCCAACGAAAATATTATTTATTATGCAGAGTCTTCTATAAGTTTCTAATTAAGAAGACAGTCCCTCTTCTCCAAAACATCCATAGTATTTTTTAACTTAATAGAGCATCGCATTTTAACTCATTTTAACCTTTACGATAATTTTTTTTAATGCCTTTTTTTCTGAGACAGTGTCTCGCTTTTTCACCCAGGCTAGAGTGCAGTGGCGCCATCTCACTTCACCACAACCTCAAACTCTCGAGCTCAAGGAATCCTCCCACCTCAGCCTCCCAACCACAGGCACATGGCACCATGAGGAGCTAAATTTTTTTTTTTCTTCTTTTTTTTGAGACGGAGTCTCGCTCTGTCACCCAGGCTGGAGTGCAGTGGCGTGATCTCGGCTCACTGCAAGCTCCGCCTCCCAGGTTCACACCATTCTCCTACCTCAGCCTCTCCGAGTAGCTGGGACTACAGGTCCTGCCACCACGCCTGGCTAATTTTTTTGTATTTTTAGTAGAGATGGGGTTTCACCGTGGTCTCGATCTCCTGACCTCGTGATCCGCCCGCCTCGGCCTCCTAAAGTGCTGGGATTACAAGCGTGAGCCACCGCGCCCGGCCTTTTTTTTTTTTTTTTTTTGGAGAGACAGAGTTTCGCCGTGTCACCCAAGCTGGTCTTGAACTCCCGCGGTCAAGTGATCCACCCACCTCAGCCTCCCAAAAGTGTTGGGATAACAGGCATGAGCCACCACGCCCAGCCTCTTTGCCTTATTATGCAGACCAGTCCCTAAGTTTTTTGAAATCAGAGGCTATAATATATAAATACTCTCCACAATATTAAGAACCTTGTCTTAAACTAATCACTCAATAAGTGTCCGTTTGAATGAATCAGTGAATGAACAAATGTTTAATGATATTTTTGTGGTAAGTACACAATTAAAAACTTTTACCACTTATTATTTGAGATAGAAAACACATTTTTGAATAAAGCAAGAGCTTTAAATATTTGAATAAATAGAAAATAACTAAAGAAAAGAACAATACCCAAGATTGGAATTTAGTATCAAAAATGAGTCAAATTTTACAGATTATTAAGGTAAAATGTAAATAAAATATACTTGAAATCTGTAGATTATTAAGGTAAAATATAAAAATAAACTAGACTTGAAATTGTATACTGGAGTTGGCCATAATCTCTATAATTTATTCTAAATATTCAAAACCTAATTACATGCTTAATGCTACTACTGTTTTATGGCTCCTTATTGCTGTGGTTACAAACAAAAACAGGACTTACTAATATTTATGGCTAGAGCATAGTATTTCTTTTTTTTTCTTAACTGGAAATGACCGTTTCAATCAATCATCACAAGTCATTTGAAAAAGCAATGTACTAAGGATATAACCTTTGGTTATCTCAAAGAGTTTACTCAAAGTTAGACTCAGCATCTTCCTACCCTTCTCTCCCATATGTCTTAGCACTCCCTAACCCAAGCCCAGCACAAGAGGATATAAGAAAAACCAAGGTACTAAAATCAAAGACTGACCATACAGGTACTAGTCACAATAGTCCAGAGGTGGAAGCAATCCAAATGTCTATGAATGGATGAATGAATAAAATGTGGTATAAAGATATAATGGAGTATTATTCAGCCTTTAAAAAGAAAGAAATTCTGGCACCTGCTAAGTATACCTGGAGGACATTATGCTGAGTGGAATAAGCCTATCACAAAATGACAAATACTGTATGATTTCATTTATATGACATAGTGTGGTACAATAAAAATTAAATATTTGGTCCTTCTCCCAAAGACTTTTTTTGTTCCAAATCCTTAGAATTTCCAGAGCAGTAAGAGTGTCTTTTGTATGCTAACAAGATGACTCCTGGCTGGGGCCTCTAGATTGCCTCAGGATAAGGGCTGACAGCCCAAAAAACCACAAGGCAGAAGGCTAGAACTTCTTCGGGGATTGGGGTAGGATGTCTCTCAATATTTTGCCCATACTGGATTTGAACTTGCAATCCTCTTGCCTCAGCCTCCCAAATAGCTGGGACTACTGGCGGGCACCACTACGCCCAGCAAAGGCTGGAACTTTCAGCTCCATCCAGCTCACCCCACCCCCAACCCTCCAGGGAGAGGAGAGGGGCTAAAGGTTCATGCACCCATCACCAATGGCCAATGATTTAATCATTCATACCTATGTGATGAGGCCTTCATAAAAATCCCAAACGATGGGGTTTAAAGAGTTTCCAGGTTGGTGAACACGTGGAGTTGCTGGGAGGGAGGCAGACCTAGAGAGGGGACAGAAGCTCCACACCCCTTCTGCACACCTTGCCCGATCCATCTCTTCCATTTGGCTGTTTCTGAGTTATACCCTTTATAATGAACCAGTAATTATAAGTAAAGCACTTTCCTAAGTTCTTGAGGCATTTTAGCAAATTATGGAACCTGACGGGGAGAGTCGGAGGAATCCCCAATCTGCAGCCTAGTCAGAAGTGTGAGTAACCTGGGGACCCAATACCTATAGAACTGGCATCAGAAATGGGGGTAGCCTTGTCGTACTGAGCCCTTACACTTGTGGTATTAGACGATCATGCCGGGTAGTTAGTGTCCGAATTGAACTGACTGTAGGAACCTAGTTGGTGACCAAAGAGGTGGAGAATTCATTGGTGTGAGGAAAAAACCCATACATTTGGTATAGTAAGTATTGTGGGAAAAAACAGTTTATTGGTATCTAAACTGTGTGTTAAATTCATAGAACCAGAAAGCAAAACAGTGGTTACCAGTGGCAAGCGGCAAGAGGAAGAGAGGAGTTGTTTAATTAATTTTGCATTTGAAAGATGAAAAGGTCCTGGGGATCATTTTCTAAACAATGTCAATATACTTAACACACTTAACACTAGTGAACTGTATACTTAGAATTGGTTACAATTATTAATTTCATGTTATGTTTTGTACCACAATTTTTTTTAATCAAGAACCAATTAAAGAACAGAAGAAATATGTCTATAAAAGTCTCAGTTTTTCATCTTTAGTTTTCTTCCTCACGATAAAAACTTACCATTGGTGGGATAACAGCAGCTCGATGCTGAAGCTGTGGCAGATCCAGTGGATTTGGTTTTAATGGGGATGAGACTAGTATAGATCCAGCGGGGTTTAACAGTGAAGGCTTTGAGTCCATAGGAAACATTCTGCAATTGCAATTTAAAAAAAAGATAAATGAATACATTTTTAAGACTCAAACATAAATCACTATAATTTCTTCTAAGTTAGTATGTACATACACATGCACACATGGACACATGGACACACATATATTAACCCATATAAAATATTTGGACAATTAAGGAAAAAGGACCTATAAAGCTGATTTTCCAGATAAAGAAACTGAATATCGTACTCACTTCAGCAGCACACATACTAAAATTGAAATGATACAAAGATTACCATGGCCCCTGCGCAAGAAAAACATGCAAATTTGCAAAGTATTTTATATTAGAAAGAAAAGAAAAAAGAAACCTAATACTGACTTACAGGTTGAAATTTATCTGAATTGTCTATATCTAACCAACAAAACAATCTGAACAAAGTCCATTTAAAACTGTTCAGTCCTAATTTACCACAAATATCCTAACATGGGTTAAAAACTAGTTACCTGTTAAAGGCTGTTTTATTGGGATCACAGAGTATTTTTTTTTTTAATATTTGAATAAGCTGCTGTGATTTTTAAATTGAAAATTTCATCCAAAATTCCAGACCTCTGGCTTCTCATGAAAAATGGAAAGAACCAACAACACGAAATCAGCACTCCCCAAGAGCAGCGACCTGCCATACATCTAGCAGCCGCCGTCCCCCTCACATGAGCACACACTCCTCTGCTCACCATAGTCCCTGCCATCTCACACTCCACCGGCTGATATTGCCAATACCTACACTCAAGTTTAGGATACCCAATATATAAACTTGAGGAAATTTTGTACTAGTGTCATGCTTTATGGGCCTGGTCATATTTCCCAATGTTGTCATGGTCACTGGGGGAAGGTGAACATTTAAAAATGTATAAATTGGTAAGAAAATTAAAATGTATTTAAAAAAACAATTCACATACTACATAAAGAAGAAAGATATGAAAGCTATAGAAAATTGGAAGTGTTATTTCAGTCATTTGGGAGCAGTGTAGACTTTAGGGTGTCATTAAGAAACCATCATATTTTTCCAAGGAATTTCTGAATTTCAAAACTACTATCATGTTCATCTCTTAGGATGTTTACCATTTAAAATTACTGCCATCCTACCTAATTTTTCCTTCATGTATAGTTACCAAGACCAACAGTGCAAAACACAGATAATCCTTATTTTAGATGAGATGTTTCATTAAAGGATGCTTAAAAAGGGACTACACAGCTTGAATTCATTTATGTTTACTGCAGTTAAAGACTGACACCATTAAAATAAAATCTAGATTACTCTGAGGTGAAAGAAAAAGTGACAGTCAAATTTTCTGGTAAACCAATAGTTAAGCAGAACACTATTTTATTTCAATTCATGTTGATGAAAATTCTAGCATCTACTATATAAAACACTCTTTGAGGAATCAGCACTATAGTGCTCCATATTATTATTCTAGTATCAAATCTCATTATGGAGTACATAAAATATAAAATATATTGCATATGAACTGAAAATACAGTGACACCAAGACACACTCTGAAAGCTAAACTTTGAAGAGAATTTAGCTATCTGTTGAGTAGCTTGTCTCTTTTTTCTTATTAAAAAGAAAAAAAGGAGTGGGGTTTAATTGGGTTCGGATTAAGTGATGTTTCAGTCTAATTCACTTCTAGAATTTGCACCAATTTACCATTCTACTAAAATTATAAGTGATTCAATTTCTTTTAAGGAAAAGGAAACACCAGGAAATAAAATATATTAAATAAAGTAATAACTATACCTGTAAAATATGTATCTTTTACTGTAATTTTTACAAAAACCATAAAGATATGATGTACTTTTTGTATAATTAATTAACCTTTAATGACTAAAAATACTTGTAAACTGCAGGGAGTGGTGGCTCACGCCTGTAATTCCAGCACTTTGGGAGGCTGAGGTGGGTGGATCACCTGAGGTCAGAAGTTTGAGACCAGCCTGGCCAACACGGCAAAACCCCATCACTACTAAAAATACAAAAATTAGCCAAGCATGGTGGCGTGTGCCTGTAGTCCCAGCTACTCAGAAGGCTGAGGCAGAAGAATCACGTGAACTCAAGAGGTGGAGGATGCAGTGACCCGAGATCATGCCCTTGCACTCCAGCCTGGGGAAGAACGAGACTACGTCTCAAAAAAAAAAAAAAAAAAAACCTTGTTAATTAATCTGCATTATACCTGATATTTTAAATTACAAATATGAACAATCTAAAATGTTAACTGATACAAAAAAGTGGTCATAATTATCATTAATTTGCATTTAAATTATGCTTTCTAAAAATTTTCAGAACACTGAACATGTCTCTCTTTTCAGCATTTTCTTCTATCTAACAAGTAGGGGCTGGTAGACCTTGTTTTGAGGTTGCACTGCCTTAGAGAAGCGGGAGCTCCTCAATGCCTCTAAGCCTCCACCTTCTTCTACCACATCCCACTGCTGCCCTTCTCGGGCACAACAGTTATCTGTGGTTTATTCACAACTTTATTAGTTGAAATTCCCTGTTATGCTATCATACAGAATACACGTAACAAGACAGATGTAGGAGAAATGTATAATCTGTTTCATTAAAATGATCATACAACAGTTTGTGGTTATTTAAACAGAACAGTATCAGCCCAATACTAAAATCATACAGACTACCTATAACGTGCCAATATTTACATAGGAGCCATGTCTGCAGCCAGCACCACCCTGTGATTCTGTCACCAACCAGCAGAGTAAGCACAGAGGAGGACTTATGGAACAAGCCTCACCTCTGCCTCTCTGGCTCTCCATCCACATCCTCATCAGCGCTGCACGTGGCACTGGAATCATTGTCTGACTGGGGCTCGGGCCTTTGGGCATTTATTTGCTGAGCTACCACCAATTCTTCATCTCTAGGTTCCACCTTCTCACTGGCTCTATCCAAGTCTCTTTCTTTGGTATTATCACCTTCAACTTTAGATGCATGGTTTTCTGGCACCCTCACTTCAATATCCACAGAGTCAGCTTTGGTAGTGGGCGGGGGATCACAAACAGAACCCCCTTCGGCACTGTGCTCCTGCTGATCTACGTCCATCTGCTCTGCTGTCTCAGCACTGATGTTGTCATTCACCTGGGTCTCCACACTTTCATCTTCAGCTGGTTTTGTACTTGGAACTGCTGAGGAGGGAGATGTACTGGGTGCAGTTTCCGTGGTGGGCTCAAGCTCAACCGCAGGTTCTGTGTTTCCTCGAGAAGTAGCATTTTCAGGACTGTCTTCGCTGGGCTTGACAGCTTCAACTGGTGAAGGAGAAGGAGCACTTTCTGTATCAGAACTATTTTCTGCACCTTAAAGATAATGATACAGCATAAAAATCTGATAATGAACATGTTTCAGGTGGTGATAGAAACCATGCTTGAAAGTAGTTGTTTAGGATGAATTCTATTCCTTTGATGACCTCACTGAAGTATTTACAGCCATTGAGAAGGCTAAAGTTTCCTACAGAATATAAAAGTGAAAGATCAAATTATCTTGACCTTCTGAAACTAAAAGCATAAAGGATTTTAATGTCTGAAAATAATTTATATGAAATTGAAAAAGAATGAACAATAAAACTAAACAAAAAACATTCCTATAAATGATGACATTCTGGTGTATTTCTAGAAGCCTCTTCCTGTGAATTTCCTTTTACCCAGCTGAATTGACACTCTAGAACGGCTCCATCCAATAGGCATATAATGTAATCACATCTGTAATTTTAATTTTTCTGATGGCCACATTTAAAAAGTAAGAAGAAATGGGTCAAATAATTTAAACTATTTTTTTTAATTTTTTAATTTTTTGGAGATGGGGTTTCGCTCTTGTTACCCAGGCTGGAGTGCAATGGTGCGATCTCAGCTCACTGCAACCTCCACCTCCCGGATTCAAGCGGTTCTCCTGCTTCAGCCTCCCAAGTAGCTGGATTTACAGGCGTGTGCCACCATGCCCAGTTAATTTTGTAGAATTTATTTAATTAACCCAGTATATGTGAAATATCATTTTAACATGTGATCAATAGCGAAAAATCATAAAAAGATTATTTTTCCTTTTTTTGGAACTAAATCTTCAAAATCTGGTGTGTATTTTACATTTTTTGCATATCTAATTTTTTTTTTTGGAGGCAGAGTCTCACTGTGTCACCCAGGCTGGATGGCAGTGGTGCTATCTTGGCTCACTGCAGCCTCCGCCTCCCAGGTTCAAGCGATTCTTATGCCTCAGCCTCCTGAGTAGCTGGGATTATAGGTGCCTGGCACCATGCCCAGCTAATTTTTGAATTTTTAGTAGAGATGGGGTTTCACCATGTTGCCCAGGCTGGTCTTGAACTCCTGACGTCAGGTGATCCGCCTACCTCGGACTCCCAAAGTGCTGGGATTACAGGCATAGGCCACAGCACCCAGCCTGCATATCTAAATTTAAACTAGCCAAATTTCAAGTGCTCAATAGCCACAAGTGTCTAGCGGCTACCACACCGGACAGAAGGCTCTAGAATAATATTTCGCAGATTTTTAATTTAATATTGTAACACAGATCTTTCCCCATATCGTTTATATTGTTCTATAAATAGACTTTCAGTGCTTTTTGACATCTTTACCTAGATATATCAAAGGCATCACAAATTCAGTATGTTCTGTACTAGAGTTGTAATAACCACTTGCAAATCAGATTCTTTTCTAGGGTTTACTATCCAATTAAACAAAACAGAGACCAAGAAGTCATCTTTTAAACCCTCCTCTCATTTACCCCATATCCGGCCTTGACAAGGCTCACTGATTTTCTCTCTAAAAATTTCTCTTGAATCTATCCAATCCTGTTCAACTTCACAGCTAGCACTCTAGTCCAAAACCAACTCTCTTCACTCCACTTCAGACCATTCTCTACAACAAAGACGGAGCTGTCTTTTTAAAAGCCAGATTTTACCATAATAACTCACTCTCTCTCTCATAACTTTTCAATGGACCCCCATTACTGTTAGGATAAAGTTCCAAAATTGCTGGTATGGTCTGCAAGGCCTTGCCCAGTGGGCCCCCTCCAGCCTCTCCAGCTTGCACACAGCTCTCTGAATTCAAGTCACACTGGCCTTTATTTAGTTTGTTCAATGCCTCATGCATCTTCTACCAGAGACTTTGTATATGCCATTCACCTTTACTGAAAGGCTCTTTCACCTACTTTTCCTTTGGTGATCAACTCAAACATCACATGCTTAAAAAGCCTTCTATGGGCTGGGCGCAGTGGCTCACGCCTGTAATCCCAGCACTTTGGGAGGCCGAGGTGGATGGACCACCTGAGGTGAGGAGTTTGAGATCATCCTGACCGACATAGTGAAACCCCCATCTCTACTAAAAATACAAAATTAGCCACTTGTGGCATGCCTGTGCTCCCAGCTACTTGGGAGGCTGATGTAGGATAATCGCTTGAATCCAGGAGGTGGATGTTGCGGTGAGCCGAGATCGTGCCAGCCTGGGCAACAAGAGTGAAACTCTGTTCCCCCCACCCCCAAAAAAAGCCTTCCATGGTTTCCTTAACAAAGTTATATTTTGCTAATATAGTTCTGATACCACATGTACTAGTTACAGTTACAATCTTACATTTATTTACTAGAATGATTTCTGGGTATTTCTTCCACTAGGCTATAAACTCCATGAAGACAGAGATCATATATTTTGATTATCACTTAAGTACTAGCCTGGTACACAGTAGACTCAAATACTGGCTGGATTATAAAGTATATGAATGGTTGTGAAAATCTAAGTAACCATCTGGGAAAAAAAATTTTTTAATTGTATATAACATACAGCAAAATAAAAAAAACTTCTACAAATTCATTCTTTCAAATATGATGAAGTGTCAACTATGTATGTGCAGGGAGCTGTCTGAGGTACCACGGACATAGCAATTTAAAAAAAATCTAAGCAGATGCTCTCATGGAGCCCACATTCTAGCGTGAAATAGACAACAGTAAATATGTGATATATATAGGCTGAGAGTGGTGGTTCACGCCTATAATCCCAGCACTTTGGGAAGTTAAGGCAGGAAGAATGCCTGAGGCCAGGAGTTCAAGACTAGCTTGGGTCACATAGTAAGACCTCATCTCTACAAAAAAATAACAAAATTAGCTGGTCATGGTGGCATACACCTGTAATCCCAGCTATTGGGAGGCTGAGGCAAGACAATCACTTGAGCCCAAGAGGTCAAGGCTTGCAGTGAGCCGTGTTCACGCTGCTACACTTCAGCGCTGGGTAACAGAGTGAGACCCTGTCTCAAAAAAACAAAAGAAGTGATATATCAGGTGGTGATCAGTGCAGTGACTAAACGACAAAACTGAGAAAGAAGTGGGTGAGGAGGTATTATAGAATAAAGTGATATCTGAACAGAGGACTCAAGGAAACGAGAGAATGAGCCCTGGGCACATGGTGGGGAAGAGCATCCCAGGTAGAGGGATTAGAAAGCACAAAGGCTCCTGAAGTCGGGGTTGGTTTGCCCAGGAACAGCAAAGAGGACAGCGTGGTTGGAGCAGAGGGGGCCAACGAAAAAGTAGCTGGCAGAAACTTCACAGAGGTACAAAGGTCAGTTCATGCAGAGCCTCATAAATTGCAGTAAGGCCTTGGGTCTTTATTCTTACTGAGATGGGAAAGTATTACAGAATTTGGACTAGAGAAGAAACATGATTTGATTCACATTTTCTAAGAATCACTCGGGCTGCTGTGGAAGAAAAAACAGAATGGACCTTGTCTCTACATAAAATAAAATAGTACATTAGTCAGATGTGGTGGTACATGCCTATGATCCCAGATACTTGGGGGGATGAGGTGGGAAAATCACTTGAGCCTGGGAGTTTGAGGCTACAGTGAGCCACGATCGAGCCACTGCACTCCAGCCTAGGTGACACAGTGAGACCTCATCTCTAAAAATAAATAAAAAGAATGGAACAAAAAGAAGCAAGAGACTAATCAAAAACTATTGCGATGAGGGCTCCTCGGAAGCAGGGTAGGAGCAATGGAGACAAGGATCCAATTCTAAATAGACTAAAGAAAACCTAATTTATTGATATAGCGAAAGACCAGAGGGAAAAGCAGCTTGTGGTGGTAGAGACACAAGAGTTTGCTTTGGCTGTTAACTATAAGATGGCCCTTAGGCATCCAAATGGAAATACTGCAGGTGACCAAATATATGAGTCTGGAGTTCACATGAGAGTTCAAGTCTCCCCAAAAAATAAAAAAATAAAAAATAACAAACAGACAAGCAAATAATTCAGAACAGTACCTCACATGTAGTAAGGTTTTAATATATGGCAGCCATGGCCGGGCGCGGTGGCTCATGCCTGTAATCCCAGCACTTTGGAAGGCCAAGGCAGGTGGATCACCTGAGGTCAGGTGTTCAAGACCAGCCTGACCAACATAGCGAAACCCCATCTCTACTAAAAGTACAAAAATTAGCTGGGCGTGGTGGCAAGCGCCTATAATCCCAGCTACTAGGGAGGCTGAGGCAGGGGAATTGCTTGAACCCGGGAAGCAGAAGTTACAGTGAGCTGAGATTGCACCACTGCACTCCAGCCTGGGCAACAAGTGCGAGACTCAGTCTCTAAAACAAACAAAACAAAACAAAAACGGCAACCATTACCATTATTGAAAGATCCTACCAAAGCACTGAAAAGCTAACAAAAAGCCCAACTTAACCTTCATTTCTGTTTATATAGTGGTAGAAAGCCCCAAATCCAAGGGCAAACTAACAAGGCATTTATCTTCAAAATATTAGAAGACACGTTAGTGGTTATACAGCAGATGATATCATTTGACATAAGCACTTTTCCAATTTTCTTCTTCCAAGCCACAAAAGAGTAGGAAGGTTTCCAAGGCATAATGTTTCACCAAGTAGTAGCCAAACATGAGTATCTTTTCTTTTCCTAAAAATACAAAAAAAACCTTAAAGAATGATGTAGAAAAAGAGAACAAGAGCAAATCCAAATTTTGGTGAAGTTTGGTCTGATTTAATTCTTCTAATCATGAAAGATACTCAAACAGTCAGATGTGTTTTAGGAAAACAGATATAGGAACCCTCCCTTCAGCAGCTGCCCTTGTTCTTCAATTGGCAAGAGCCTTGCCACACAATAAACAGTGCATCTGTGCTGTCTCATTAAGATTAGGAATAAGTATGAGATCATAGGTCACATGAGCTGCATTTATGTTCTCTTCTTGACACTTTCCAAATGAAGCTAAGTCAACAGGAAGAGAGAGCCTACAATTCTACTGGGAAATTCATTTCCTCTTAATAGGAAACTCTTCTAGATGACTGAGCAGATGTGATGGTGCCACCCTACACTTGATCAGACGGATATATATATATACATATATATATACATATATATATATATTTTTTTTTTTTTTGAGATGAAGTCTCGCTCTGTCACCCAGGCTGGAGTGCAGTGGCGTGATCTCAGCTCACTGCAAGCTCCGCCTCCCAGGTTCATGCCATTCTCCTGCCTCAGCCTCCCGAGTAGCTGGGACTACAGGCGCCCACCACCATGCCTGGCTAACGATTTTTTGTATTTTTAGTAGAGACGGGGTTTCACCGTGTTAGCCAGGATGGTCTCGATCTCCTGACATCGTATTCCGCCCTCCTCGGCCTCCCAAAGTGCTGGGATTACAGGCATGAGCCACTGCGCCCGGCCCAGATAGACATATTAATACCAGACTTGGGCTTTGTTATGGACTGCATTGTGCCCTTCCCCACCAAAATTCTTCTATTGGAGCCCTACCTCTCAATGTAACTGTATTTGAAGACAAGGCCTTTAAGGAGATGACTAAGGTTAAATGAGATTATAACAGTGGGCTCTAATCCAGTAGGAGTTGTCTTCATATGAGGAAGAGACACCAGGAGTGCGCACACCCAAAGGAAAGGCCATGTAAGGACAAAGTAACGAGGCGGTCAGCCATCTGCAAGCCAGGAAGACAGACCTCATCAGAAAGCAACTGTGCCAGCACCTTGACCTTGAACGTACAGCCTCCAGAACCGTGAGAAAATTAATTTTAGTTGCTGCAGCCACCCAATCTGTGGTATTTTGTTATGGCAGCCCAAGGAGGTTTATTAACCTCCGGGCTTCATTAACATTTATAACCCCAGGGAATACTAGCCACCAGAAACAAACCCATTAAAACCAAGAGACTCTGACAACCTCTCTGGAAGTGCCATTAACACACCAAACTACCTTCCCTGTTTGCAGCACTCTTACCCTACCCTCGGGTGTGCCTTCTCTAATACTCTCTTTACTCTTGTAAAGATGACCTCATTTTTCACAAACCCTCCCAAACACAAGTTTAAGGTTAGGGGTTGTTCAAAGCCAAAACCCATTTCAATACAACTTTAAGTTTAAAAGACAACAAGAATAATCTATAGGAAAAAAAAACACAAAATCCAATGTTACTAAACCTGGAGGATGTACAACTTTGAAAGCTTATACAAAATAAAGACCCTACAAAGAAAAGATATACAACTCTAACTACACAAAGTTTAAACAAAGTAATTGAAAAGGAAAACAAAAAGAAAATGATGGAAAAAATTATCTGCATATACAAAACATGAACATGTTTAATATATAATATATGAAGAGCTACTAAAAGCATAAAAATTCCCACATCAGAAGCAGTCAATTTACAAAAAAAAAAATCCACAGAAACTTTAATCAGAGTGTAAATTGAAATAAATCAGGTATCTTTTTTCTTATCAAAAAAATCAAGAAAACATTTACCTTTTCACGAACTTGTCATTAGTTTAAATGACAAAGATACATTATTTCTTAAATTTCCTTAAGTTTCGTGGGTTTTTTTTTTTCTATTGGTGCCTCTAGGGTCACTAATTCTTTTTACATAAAAACATTACTACAGTACATATAAATCTCTGTAAAAATATGAAAATAAATCAAACTTAAGGCAATAAAATAAAGAGAAATGTAACCAACTATACTAATTGAACAAATAAATATGGCAATGACACAGACACACAGGTATTTTACTGATGTTGGCACTTGATGTCTGAAGCAGGACTGCCATTTCCAAGATCTTCTGGACCATCCTAGGTGCTACATAAATATTTGTTGGTTAAATGAATAAAAACATTATGTCCAAGTTTGAAATCTCCATACCATGAAAACACTGGCACACTGTTTCCTCAATGAAGCAACTCCTACACAGTCAAATGACTAAAAATTATTTATTCTGGATAGCAGATGTCAAAACTAAATTTAAAATTTTGAGATACCTTCGCTGTCTTCTGGATTTTCTTCTTCATTGGAGGCTTCAATATCTTCATCCTCCTGAGCAGAAACAGTGGAAGCGACACTTTCACATTGAGACACATCTCGCTCTTCACGAGGTTTTCGTGAAGTCTAAAGGAGTAAAGAGTATTATTTGATTTAAATAACTAAAAAGAAATAAAAATTTCATTTCTGAAATAATGTAGAACATTGATAAGCACACACACACATCAGACAAGTAGGTCACATGTTTGACAATAGTTCTGGTTAAAGTGCAGATAAATACCTCTCCATAATCACTAACTGGCCAAATTTTGTGTAGATGGCTCGCCTTTATCAAACTAAGCAGAAGTTACATCTGATCCATTTTTGGAACTACTCACCACTATACATGTACAAATAGCCAAAAATTATATGTCTCTACAATATATATGTTTATTTTTATTTTTATTTATTTTATTTTTGAGACGGAGTCTCGCTCTGTCGCCCAGGCTAGAGTGCAATATTTTCTAAAGAAAATATATACCTTGAAATGTGGAAGACATGACACTACAAAAATCACTGCTCATTATTCCAACAGTAAGAGATTCTAAATATACCGGTACATTTCCTTTCAATCTTTCAGAGGCATATACATGAATATAAATATTTATGTATACATGTAAACACAACCAGGAAAGCCCTATGTAGTTACATATTCACTTTAACATAATGTAGCCATAAGCAGAACATATCACTATGTTACAAATTCTTCCTAATTATTTTTATTAATGATCCCATGGAAACATTATGTTGACATAATGCTGACATATATTATGTTGACATATAGTTAAAATTCTCCTATTTTAAGGCATTTTGGTAATTTTCAATTTTTGGTATAAATAATGCTGCAAGAAACTTCCTTCACTAGCATTAAGAATTATGCAATTTTATAAGCAACAACTCATCATTGATATTATTATTGAATTTCTTTTTACCACTCAATTTATTTTTCTTTTTTGAGACAGAGTCTTGCTCTGTCACCCAGGCTGCAGTGCAGTGGCACGATCTCAGCTCACTGCAACCTCCACCTCCCGGGTTCAAGCAATTCTCTGCCTTAGCCTCCTGAGTAGTTGGGATTACAAGTACCCACCACCAGGCCCAGCTAATTTTCATGTTTTTAGTAGAGACGGGGTTTCACCATCTTGGCCAGGCTGGTCTTGAACTCCTGACCTCGTGATCCACCCACCTTGGCCTCCCAAAGTGCTGGGATTACAGGCGTGAGCATAGGAGCTCATGTCTATAATCCCAGCACTTTGGGAGACTGAGGTGGGAGGATCACTTGAACCCAGGAGTCTGAGATTAGCCTGGGCAACAAAGTCAGATACCTGCCCCTACAAAATATAAAAAAATTAGTTGTGTGTGCTGGTGCTCTCCTGTAGTCCCAGTTACGCAGTAGACTAAACCAGGGAGATCGCTTGAGCCCAAAAGGCTGAAGCTGCAGTGAGCCGTGATCATGCCACTGCACTCCAGGCTGGATGACAGTGAGACTCGCTCAAAAAAAACAAAAAGCAAAAAAAACAAAAAATTTTTTTTAATTCCTTTTTAAAAAAAATAGTATGCCCCCTTCTGCAAAGTATGTTTATGCAAAATTGCTCATTCTTCTACTGGGGTCGCATATACGTTAAGAGTACATGTGTACACATTTAACTATGAGACATGAGTTATTTACATTATATTTATAACTTCATGTTATTAAATAGAAGGCTTAATATCTTCTGTGTTTGCAGACCGAGGGTTCTGGAAGTCCCAGCCCTGATGGTCCTCTGTCTTGTGCCCCTTACAGAGCCTACGTTTCACCTCACTTCAGCTATCAGCCTCTCCCAGTGAGACTCCTCAGGAGAGGAAAATATATTACTGCCCTGTTAAAAATTACCCATACGTCTACTCAACATTCTCACGTGGATGATATTTAGGATCCAACCTAAAATATTAATTAACTCAAGAGAAACAATCATTTTCTAATATCAGAGTCACAGAATTAGTTGCAATTCTCAAGGCTAATATTTCTATGTTCATAGCAGGAATGCAAGAGAATCCCAGAGACACAATGGCTACACTTTCTAAAAAGCTTTCAGAAGATTCTGTAAATTTTCAAGGATAATAACTACTTTTAATTTATTTGTTTGTTTTTGAATATGAGGTGTTGCTGTGTTGCCCAGACTGGTCTGGAACGTCTGGCCTCAAGCAATCCAGGCGTGACCTACCATGCCCAGCAGATAAGTTATTATATGGATTTTTCCAGAGCCCAGTGTATGTCCCTCTCTCGCCAATATTAACCCATTCTGTTTGGTCCTTTCACTAGTAACTAGGGAAGAGACAACTTTTTACCCTACTACAACATCCCTCTGTTCACATGCAATAATCCACTACGTCGCCAAGCATTTTCGTCAATATATGATAGTATTCACTAATTCTTAATGTAAAGTCAAATATATAGAAACACAGGCCAGGCACAGTGGCTCATGGCCAGACCCAGTGGCTCAGACCTGTAATCCCAGCACATTGGGAGGCCAAGGCGGGCAGAAAACTTGAGGCCAGGAGTTCGAGACCAGCCTGGCCAACATGGTGAAACCCCATCTCTACTAAAAATACAAAAATTAGTCGGGCATGGTGGTGCATGCCTGTAATCCCAGCTACTCGGGACGCTGAGGCAGGAGTATCACTTGATCCCAGGAGGCAGAGGTTGCAGTGAGCCGAGGTCACGCCACTGCACTCCAGCCTGGGTGACACAGTGAAACTCCATCTCAAAAAATAAAATTAAATAAAAATTAAAATAAAAAAAAAGATATTCTGCCAGGAAAAATGCCTTTGGGGTCCAACTGCAGCTCTTCCCAGAATCTCCAATCAACCAGCCTACCCCATTAGACACTGGACTCACCAACCCTCCTCAATCACGTGAGCCAATTCCTTAAATCTCAATCTTTCTTTCTATATATATGCATACACACATCCTGTTAATTATGTTTCTCAGGAGGACCATGACTAATATAACATACTTTTATTTATTTTTATTTTTATTTTTCAGACGGAGTCTTGTACTGTCGCCCAGGCTGGAGTACAGTGGCGCCATCTCGGCTCACTGCAAGCTCCGCCTCCCGGGTTCACGCCATTCTCCTGCCTCAGCCTCCCGAGTAGCTGGGACTACAGGTGCCCGCCACCACGTCTGGCTAATTTTTTGTACTTTTAGTAGAGACGGGGTTTCACCATGTTAGCCAGGATGGTCTCAATCTCCTAACCTCATGATCCGCCTGCCTTGATGTCCCAAAGTGCTGAGATTACAGGCGTAAGTCCCCGTGCCCAGCCAACATTTATATTTTAAATACATATCTGATTCATTTTTTACTTCACTTTGTCCCAAAACATTTTGGATGTTACCTCCTGAAGTCAAGTCTTTATCTTGTCAGTAGACTTTTTCATGTTTTGGTTGCTACAGCATATTTTTAACTCTCACATTCCTATTATTAACCTAAAGTCCCCTTTGTATACACCCTTTTAAATCAGTCAATGTTATATTTTGTATACTCTTAATAAATTCAAATCTTATTAGCTTTACTATCACACTTTAATAATTCTCAAATTTTTTGGTCTAAGGATGCAGCACTCTTAAAAAAGTATTAAAGGCCGCAGAGAACTTTTCTTTTTCTTTTTCTTTTTCTTTTGAGACGGAATCTCACTCTGTTGCCAGGCTGGAGTACAGTGGCGCAATCTCAGCTCACTGCAACCTCCGCCTCCCGGGTTCAAGCGATCCTCCTGCCTTGGACTCCTGAGTAGCTGGGATTAAAGGTGCACACCACCACACCCCGCTAATTTTTGTATTTTTAGTAGAGACAGGGTTTCACCATGTTGGCCAGGATGGTCTTGATCTCTTGACCTCGTGATCCGCCCGCCTCAGCCTCCCAACGTGCTGGGATTAAAGGCGTGAGCCACCGTGCCTGGCCAAAGAGCTTTTCTTTATGAGAGAAATACAGATAGACAGCCAGATAGACACTTACTATATCAGAAACTAAAACTAAGAAAACTTCAAAATTTTAAATTATTAAAAATATAAACTCATAAATTATTTATTTACTTATTTTGAGATGGAATCTCGCTCTATCGCCTAGGCTGGAGTGCAGTGGTGCGATCTCGGCTCACTGCAAGCTCTGCCTCCCGGGTTCACGCCATTCTCCTGCCTCAGCCTCCCCAGTGGCTGGGACTACAGGCACCCACCACCACGCCCGGCTAATATTTTTTTCTGTATTTTTAGTAGAGACGGGGTTTCACCATGTTAGCCAGGATGGTCTCGATCTCCTGACCTTGTGTTCCGCCCCCTCAGCCTCCCAAAGTGCTGGGATTACAGGCATAAGTCACCGTGCCTGGCCAAGAATTTATTTTTTTAATGAAAAGTAACCATTTTCCAAAAACAAAATGACTTACTAAAACAGTGGCACAACCTTCCCTTTTTGGAAATCTCTTCCATGTCTGATCTAACAGAGACAGCACAATTCTCAAGGTGCTTCCACATATGATCTAATCTGTGGATTACATTAGGTCATCTAATGTTTTGGTTGAAGTATAAGAAAACAATGTAGCTTCACACAGATATGTAGTTGGAAAAGGGATGAATATTTTAACAGATTTTTCAGATACTTATGAATATTACTTTTTGATACTGTACCAAAACTCACCAAGTGTCACTTCTTATTTGTTAGTTACAATATGAAATCTGATACCATATCAAGGAACCCTTTATACTCTGTTAAAATCTATAATCTGACCAGGCGCAATGGCTCATGCCTGTAATCCCAGTACTTTGGAAGGCCGAGGCAGGCAGATCACTTGAGGCCAGGAGCTGAAGACCAGCCTGACCAACATGGTGAAACCCCGTCTCTACTAAAAATACAAAAATTAGCCGGGCGTAGTGGCATGCGCCTGTAATCCCAGCTGCTAAGGAGGCTGAGGCAGGAGAATTGCTTGAACCTGGGAGGTGGAGGTTGCAGTAAGCCAAGATCATGCCACCGCACTCCAGCCTGGGTGACAGGTCGAGACTCCATCTCAAAAAACAGAAAAAAGAAAAAAGAAAAAAAATCTATAATCTATCTTACATTTGGTATATTAAAAAACATTATCAATCTTTTATCAATGCATGATCCATTATGCATTAGTTCGTTTTCACGCTGCTGATAAAGACATACTTGAGACTGGGAAGTAAAAGAGGTTTAATGGACTTACAGTTCCACATGGCTGGGGAGGCCTCACAATCATGGCAAAAGGCAAGGAAGAGCAAGTAACATCTTACATGATGGCGGCAGGAAAAAAAAAAAAAAAAGCTTGTGCAGGGGAACTCCTCTTTATAAAACCAGTAGATCTCGTAAGACTTATTCACTATCACAAAAATAGCATGAGAAAGACCTGCCCCATGATTCAATTATCTCCCACTGGGTCCCTCCTACAACACATGGGAACTGTGGGACCTACAATTCAAGATGAGATTTGGGTGGGGACACAGACAAACCATATCATTCTGCCACTGGCCCCTCCCACATCTCATGTCTTCACATTTCAAAACCAATCATGCCTTCCCAACAGTCCTCCAAAGTCTTCACTAATTTCAGCATTAACCCAAAAGTCCATAGCCCAAAGTCTCATCTGAGACAAGGCAAGTCCCTTCCCCTATGAGCCTGTGAAAGCAGAAGAAAGCTAGTTACTTCCTAGACACAATGGGGGCACAGGTATTGGGTAAATACAGCTGTTCCAAATGGGAGAAATTGGCCAAAACAAAGGGGCTATAGGACCTATCCAAGTCCAAAATCTAGCAGGGCAGTCAAACCTTAAAGCTCCAAAATGATCTCCTTTGACTCCATGTCTCATATCCAGGTCATGCTGATGCAAGAGGTGGGTTCCCACGGTCTTGGGCAGCTCCAACCCTGTGGCTTTGCAGGGTACAGCCTCCTTCCTGGCTGCTTTCACAGGCTGGCATTGAGTGTCTGCGGCTTTTCCAGGCGCACGGTGCAAACTGTAGGTGGATCTACCATTCTGGAGGACGTTGGCCCTCTTCTCACAGCTCCATTAGGCAGTGCACTAGTAGGGAGTCTGATCCCTCATTTCCCTTCTGCACTGCCCTAGCAGAGGTCCTCCATGAGAGCCCCACTCCTGTAGCAAACTTCTGCTTGGACATCCAGGCGTTTCCATACATCCTCTGAAATCTAGGCAGAGGTTCCCAAACCTCAATTCTTGACTTCTGTGTACCCACAGGCTCAACACCACATGGAAGCTGCGAAGGCTTGGGGCTTGCACCCTCTGAAGCCACGGCCCAAGCTGTACCTTGGCCCCTTTCAGCCACGGCTAGAGCTGCTGGGGTGCAGAGCACCAAGTCCCTGGGCTGCAAACAGCAAGGGGGTCCTGGGTCCAGGACACGAAATGATTTTTTTCCTCCTCAGCCTCCAGGCCTGTGATGGGAGGGGCTGCCATAAAGACCTCTGACATGCTCTGAAGAAATTTTCCCCATTGTCTTGGAAATTAACATTCAGCTTCTCATTACTTGTGCAAATTTCTGCAGCAGGCTTGAATTCCTCCTCAGAAAATGGGATTTTCTTTTCTATCACGTTGTTAGGCTGCAAATTTTCCAAACTTTTATGCTCTGCTTCCCTCATAAAACTGAATGCCTTTAACAGCACCCAAGTCACCTCTAGAATGCTTTGCTGCTTAGAAATGTCTTCCGCCAGATACCCTAAATCATCTCTCTCAAGTTCAAAGTTCTGCAAATCCCTAGGGCAGGGGCAAAATGCTGCCAGTCTCTTTGCTAAAACATCAGAAGAGTCACCTTTGCTCCAATTCCCAACAAGTTTCTCATTTCCATCTGAGATCACCTCAACCTGGATCTTATTGTTCATATCACTATCAGCATTTTTGTCAAAGCCATTCAACAAGTCTCTAGGAAGCTCCAAACATTTCCACATTTTCCTGTCTTCTTCTGAGCCCTCCAAACTGTTCCAACCTCTGCCTGTTACCCAGTTCCAAAGTCACTTCCATATTTTCAGGTATCTTTTCAGCAACGCCCTACTCTACCGGTACCAATTTATTGTATTAGTCCGTTTTCATGCTGCTTATAAAGACATACCCGAGACTGGGAAGAAAAAGAGGCTTAAAGGGCTTACAGTTCCACATGACTGGGGAGGCCTCACAATCATGGCAGAAAGCGAGGAGGAGCAAGTAACATCTCACATGGATGGGGCAGGCAAAAAAAAAGAGCTTGTGAGGGGAAATTCCTCTTTATAAAACCATCAGATCTCGTGAGACTTACTCACTATCACGAGAATAGCATGAGAAAAAGATCCACCCCATGATTCAATTATCTCCCACTGAGTCCCTCCCATGACACATGGTAATTGTGGGAGTTACAATTAAAGATGAGATTTGGGTGGCAACAAAGCCAAACCATATCACATTATAACATCATGAAATGGCCATTTGGAAAGTACTGAGTCAAAGCAAGTTTTTCAAATTTGGATACATTTCATCACACAGTAACAACTATCGCATTTGCTATTATTACCACTGATCTCATCAGAAAATCTGTAATGAGAAGGTGTGAAGCTCATGGTTAGAGAAACATATTTTCCAAAATTCTCATTTTTTGCTTGAAAACTCAAAATTTTAAAGTGGCAACAAACACTATCAGTTATTTTATTTGAAAGACAGCCTCATTCACTAATTTTCAAGAAACTGTCTCTCAAAATCCCAGTCTGAAAACATAGTTTGTCTGTCATTCTTTCAATCTAAAATGACATTCCATGAAAAAGGGGAGGCTGGTGCAACTTAGAACTCGAACAATTGCCAAAGTGCTTTTCCTTGAGAGAATTATCATATTTTGGTATAGAGCAGAAGAACTTTATGTTTACTTCCCATTACATGACACTAAGTATAAAAAGACATACCCAAGGGGTGAGATTTAATAAAACTAACTTTTACTGCATCATCAAGGACATTCTTAAGTGACATTTTAAGAAAAAACTGCAAATGCTCAGAGATGAAAAATACATTGAGTACTAGCACCGTTTGGTTCCCTGCCAAGACTTATGCTAAGGCATCAGCAATTTTATCTACCACAGCTTTGACAACATAAATGCAAATGTCATATACTGAAAAAAAGTAAATAACATTTGATTGATATTTTTATGAAAATAGTCTTGACCTCATGGAATCATCCAAAAGCTCTATGGTCTTTGACAACCACTACACTGGACTTTCTTGTTAAGGAATTTCTAATAATGTTATACCCCCTGGTTTTTAATATTTATACCATGTTATCTTCTCTCTGAAAAAATGTCTAATATACCAAATCAATTCACTTGGTATTATCAACAGACCTCCAACTAAAGTTTTCAATTCAACCTCCAAAAAGTTTATATTTTTCAAATCCAGCCTACAGTAATTCAAGAGTATTTAATTCCTTTTTTTTTTTTTTTTTTTGAGACGGAGTCTTGCTCTGTCGCCCAGGCTGGAGTGCAGTGGCGCGATCTCGGCTCACTGCAAGCTCCGCCTCCCGGGTTCACGCCATTCTCCTGCCTCAGCCTCTCCGAGTAGCTGGGACTACAGACGCCCGCCACCACGCCCGGCTAATTTTTTTTTTGTATTTTCAGTAGAGACGGGGTTTCACCGTGGTCTCGATCTCCTGACCTCGTGATCCGCCCGCCTCGGCCTCCCAAAGTGCTGGGATTACAAGCGTGAGCCACCGCGCCCGGCCTATTTAATTCCTTTTACAACAAATAGAAACTTTGGAGGAGGAAAGATAAGCTGGGGCAGGTCATGATGGGCCTTGTTTAGACTGTTAGGAATACAAATAGAAACTTTACTCCTTGAGCAATAAATAGAGAAACAGCTATCCTATACTAAAAATTTAGCATACCTTTTACATATAAGTGCAGTAAATAAAAATATAAGATACAAAAAGGTTTCTCTTAAAACCAATCTCTGAAGCTCAGAAGAAAAAAAAAAAAAAACCATCAAGGCCAGATGCAGTGGCTCACACCTGTAATCCCAGCACTTTGGGAGGCTGAGACAGGTAGATCACCTGAGGTCTGGAGTTCGAGACCAGCCTGGCCAACATGGTGAAACACTGTCTCTACTAAAACTACAAAAATTAGCCAGGCATGGTAGCGGGCACCTGTAGTCCCAGCTACTCAGGAGGCTGAGGCAGGAAATCACTTGAACCCGGCAGAAGAGTTTGCAGTGAGCCAAGATTGCACAGCTGCACTCTAGCCTGGGTGACAGAGTGAGACTCCATCTCAAATAACAACAACACTCTAAGTAAAAAACAATAAGTAAAAGAGTCACCACCCCTGATATACTCACTTTCTGTTTATGCTGCTGTAAGAGGTTGTCAAGATTGTGTCGCCTTTTATAGTTAAAATAGAAGTTTTTACATTGAGCTTCACTTTTCGTTCCCACCATTTTAGCAATTGCTGCCCAGTTACGACCATGTTCTACTAGACCTGCATTTTAAAAACAGACCAAATGTTAATTGAACAGTCACCTGATCAAGCAAACAAGAGAAATAATAAATTAACTTAATCATTGTATTCACAACCATTGACACTAGAAGTGTGCTTTCAATTACTTATCATATATACTTTGATACTTATAAAAATACTTGTTGAAACAAAACTCATTTACAGTTCTATATTTTTCCCCCTCAAATTTAAAACACGCTCATTAACAGAAGGGCTAAACCTTGTCCTTCCTATGTATCTCTCACAGGGCTAGGACAACATTAGACACATTAGTAATAGCTCAAATACTTGCAAACTAAATGATCAGGTACATCTAGATCTCTGGACACAATATATCAAGCCAATAAGGTAATCATATATAAATATGAACACAATTTAAAGATATATATATATGACTCCACTTATAATACGTATTTGTCCTCAGTCAATTCACAATCAAGCAATGCCATCAGAAAAATACTAGCCAATTAAAAAAATCCTATGGTAATACAATGCATTACAGAAACCTATGCAATTTAACACTTCTCTAATCTATATATATATATGCACACACATAAACACACATATGTGCAAAGAATATGTATCTATGCATTTGTATACATATATGGGGGTGATACAAAAAAATCTGAAATGCGTCACTCAAATGTCAAGCTATTTACAATAATTTATCTTTACAACTGCAAGGTAAATATTTAACCACCAAAAAATTAGCTAATCTTTCTCAATATTACCAGTTATTTATCCTATTACAAATTTTAGTTCAATTTCAAATTATAGTACATTAACAAGCAACGACAGAAAAGCACAAGGCCCATAAAGTGCCAGAGTAAGAGGAAGGCCACAAAGCTATGAAAGTGGCAGAGACAGGACTCAAACCTTCGCTGGCTTAGTTACAAACTTCATGCTCTTTCCTCTGAATCACAGAGCAATCTGCTAGTGGTTTATAATTAAATGACTTACCAAATGCAAACTGACAAATTTACCATCCTATCCTATTAAATACAACTTTTAAGTAATAGAAATATAGACTTTATATCAACATTCATTCCAAAACAATTTTAATAGCATAGAGTCATAATTATTCTAAAAAAGTGAAAATGACCTACTTGTTCTTTAATTAAATGACATTCAAAATAAAACTGCAGAGAGAATCTTAAATCCCTCAAAACTGGGCATCTTAAACAAGGCACACTGGGGGTACTTTATTGGGTACCATACTACCAGAAAAGAACTCTTAAAGTCACTTCTGAGTCCTTTTGCCTTTTTGAAAGAAATATTTTTCCAATTAAAAAAATTAGTTCCATCTCACTCATTACTAATAACCCTAAAAAACAAAACAAAAACCTGAGAAACCGGAACTACTACAATTTACCTTTTTTAGCAACTTCCATTTCTTCTTCTGTCCATCGAGAGGTCTCCACAGGCTCTGTAGAAACTAAAATAAAGAGAGAACCCAATCAGGCAGAGAAAAACAAAGTTAAATCCTTTATTCAAACCAATCATATAATTATATAATCTCTGACATAAAAGACTATGTAAAAGCATTTGGTGAAAGAAACTGCAGAAATAAGATAGTAACCTCTCCTCCACCAAACTAGAAGAAACAAGTCAACACTTCAATATTATGATCTTTTTCAATGTTCTTAAAAGTTCTTTTCCTGTCTACATTTTTAAACATTTTTAGCTTTTTTCTGGAGAAGTCCCACCTCACCCAGTAGCTTCCCACTTAGTGATCTCCACCTCTCCTCTCCTGCAGTGTCAAAGGAAGAAGCAACCTTCCTCCTTCCTGTCGAAGCACAATTCCCTCTCCTCTCCTCTGAGCCTCCATCTTGTCCTAACTCCCGGAGCCCCTTTAGTTCATCCCTGAGTGTCTGACATCCAGTGGGTAAAGATGGATCATGAACTGCGTATGTTCTCTTTTGCTTCAGGGAAAAAAAAAAAAAAAAAAAATCTGAGAACATCAGGCCTGATATGAGCTCCTGCCATATTCCCTTTCTCAATTTATAGTACCACCATTCACCCAGTCACTCAAGTTACTAATAGGCTCCTTAGACTGACAGACTAATTTTTGAATCCTGCCTCCTATTTACCACTCACATCCAATGACATGCATCAACTCTGAATCCATCCCCTCCTTGCTTGGGCCACTGCATACATGCTGGGCCCTCTGCCTCCAGCCTTTATTCTGTCTAAACTGACCTCCACAATTGCTATCAGTTATCTTTCTAAGACACAAATCTAATCACAGCATTCCTCTATTTAAAAACCTCCACAAGTTCCCCACTTCATAATCAAAGCAAAATACATTTCAAACAAGGCCCATCGTGACCTGCCCCAGCCTATCTTTCCTCCTCCTATCTAGTTAGTGCCCCTATCTCATTCTTGCCATTTCCTAAACTGCATTTTCTTTCATACTTCAGTAACAATGATACCTCTGAATCATTAACAGTGGTACTCTATCATTAATCTAGCCTTTTTATAAACTAATGAGACAATACTTAGTGAGAGAGAGAAAGATGCTTGGACTATTAGATACAGTATTCCCTTGCCTAAGAATTTTATTCCATGAAAAATAATTTAACACAAAGAAAATACTATGTGAATAAAGATTTTTTTATTACAGTGCTATATACATTGGTTTAAAAGCAGGGAAGAGGACAGACAACCCAATCATTCAGCAATAAGAGAATGGTTAAAGAAGTCATGCCTCAATATTACACAGCTATTAAAAAATAAAAACAGTAATTATTAGAAATTAGAAAATATTTATGATATATACCAAGTTACGATATCAGAAGACACAGTAACATGCACACTAGCGTAACAACTAAATAAAAAACAGCTATATTGGGGTGGCAAGACTGTGGGTGATGTTCTTTTTCAAGAAACTTTGACCTTAAAGTTTAAAAAATTTAAAGACCACACTTCAGGATTATTTCTAGGTTGTCAATATTAAAAGTCCCTTCTACCCTATCCTAGCAGTGAAACAGAATCCCAAACAAAATTATGGCCTGTTTATGCCAATCGTTTCCACTCACTGGGTTCTGGTGGCGGTGGCAGAGGTGGTGGGGGCTCTTCAGTGGCCGCTGCGGCTGCAGCACTGGCAGCTGCAGCTTCGTTTGTCATGGACCTAGTGATCCGGCCCTTACGGCGGCCCTGACTGTTGGCAGTCTTTCGCCCCCGGGGTGTGGCTTGCTCTCTTTCCTCAGTTTCTTCTGCTATACCATCCATCTTGTCCTTTTCCTTGGTATTTTCTCTGGACACAAAAGCAAATGAAAACTTGTGTGATTCCAAAGAATACATACATCAAAGAAGGTTTTAGTTTTGAATATTATCTAAATAGAAATTGAATAAAACTACCTAATCTCTCAGTTACTCAAAAAAAAAAAAAAAATTTATCAACAATTCTGCCATACCATAGTTTTTAAGAGTTTTGACCAGCTAAAATTAAGATATTTTATAAGACCTATTTTATATGTTAATGGACTTAAAATTTAAACACATTTCAAACCAACTGATTTAGAAACCAGAACTACTCCATGAGAAAGTTAACAAATGACAGCAGAAAAGCCCCAGACTTGCAATCCAGAGACAATAGCCTACACCAAAAGGCAGGAATTCTGGGGTTTTATTCGCCTTTGGTCTAGGTTGCCTCATGTATGAAACGAAGAAGCTAAAATAGATGATCTTCATGATAGATGCCTTTTCTATACTAATAATCCACAATAGTTTTATAGTAATAATCTATAATATTGTTTTATAAAACCAAACTCAATACTCTAAATCATGTCTGATACTAATTATGTACAAATTGGGCAGTAATGGTTAATGCTTAGGAAATGGCCTCTGGAGCCAGGCTGCCTGGGTTTGTACCACAGTTGTGATTTACTAGCCATGTGATGACCCTGGACAAGCTGCCTCGCTGCCATGGGCCTCAGTTTCCTCATCTGTACAATGAGAAAAAGAGTTTATTTCATGGGACTGTTGCCAGGACTGAAGGAGTTAAATAAAGTACCCGGAACAGTGCGTGGAACACAGTTAGCATCAAGTAACAGTTCGCTATTATTCAAGCTAAAACTCCCTCAGGATATAAAGTGCTTACCATCGTCTCAGGCATGTAGAAACATGGTGGTTCCTATTAATAGCGACAGTACTACATGTAATACTGGAATACCATTCTCTGTACTACTTACTTCCCATGGTTGTTGTATTTAAGGAAATGTACTCAATGTACATTTCTGCAAATGAATGGATAGATGGCAATACTCAAAGACTCAATTATTCTTGCTTAATGGAAGATGTTGATTTTTTTCAAAAATAATTCTCTCCCCTTCAGTCCTAAATTGAAGTTACTACATGGTCCTTTCCCTTTACTTACTTATTCCCTTATAAAGCTGGCTTCTATTCTGCAGCCTCCTGTTAAAAGATGTTTTCTCAAAAGTCACCAGTGACTTGCAAACTGCAAAATCAAATGACCTCTTCTCAATTTTCCCTACAAGTCTTTCTGTCACAACTGACGCTGCAGTTAATTCTTCTTTTTATATCACTTGAAACTTAGCTTTTGAAATATCCTTGCTGCTACTCTGGCTTTCCTTCTGGGGATAGACCTTTCTCCTCTCATCCTTTCTTTTGGGTTTCTGTTTTTTGTTTTTCAGAAAGTGTCTCACTCCGTCACCCAGGCTGGAGAGCAGTGGCACGAACACAGTTCACTGCAGCCTCAATCTCGGGCTCAAGTGAGCCTCCCACCTCAGCTTCTCGAGTAGCTGGGACTACAGACACGTGCCACCATACCTGATTAATTTTTGCATTTTTTGCAGAGACAGGGTGTCACCATATTGCCCAGGGTGGTCATGAATTCCTGTGCTAAAGCAATTCTCCCACCTTGGCTGGGATTACAGGAGTGAGCAACTGTGCTGGGCTCCTCTCATCCTTTCATACAAGGATTTCCCAAGGCTCTCCCCTACAGCCTTAGAGCTATGTGAGGTTACCGATTCTCGTTAAGTTCTACTGGGAAGACTCCAATCTCTATCTTTGGACTCACACCCCAACTCCAAAGACTCAGGCTTGTCTTCCCAACTACCTGCAGGAAGGGCCACCTGGATTTCCCATCAACAGAAACTGAACATATCCAAAATCATATTCATCCTCACCTCTGCTCCTTGCTCCACGTCATTCTCTAATCATTTGTTGTTAACACTCCTACCATGTTCATCATCATTCAGGTTTACAGATTTGATATCATCCTTTGCTCTCTCCCTTTTCCCATACTTCCTACATGTGATCTAATGCCAAGTTTTGGCTATTTCATCTCAGAAATGCCTCTCTCACTAATTCTACCATCTCTATTTCTACCACCACTACACTTACTCAACACCTTAGTACCCCAATCCTGGCCTTTCATACTGGCCTCCCTGATTCATATCTCTAGTCTATTCATTCTACCTTGCCAATGAATCAACATTCTAGCAGGATAGCTTTGGCAATAAACCACTCCATCCATTCTAATCCCTTTCTAACTATTCCCAGACAGACACACAGCACAGCCTCCTGAATGAAGTCTACCATTTTTGGCTTTCATTAAACCTCTACATAATTTAACTCCAATCCACCTTCCACTTCTCTTCTTGATGCACACTATGTTAAGTCTAATGAAATCATTATCTTCCACTAGCTATTCATGTGATTCCCTCTACCCTACCCACATTAACCACTAGCATCTGCTAATGTCCTCCAAATTATCCACAGAGAAGTAGCCACGACCTCTTCTTAATCTGCCAAAGCACTTAACTGGTTGTCTGCTGACTTCTTACTTGCCAGGCTTCTATTTCTTAAAGTAATACTTGTACTTTACCTAGTTTTCCCCTACTAAATCATGAACTACCTGGGAATAGTATACATCTTATGTATTTTCACATTCTCCCTAAGACCTAGCTCACATAGATAATAAATGAAAGCTTGTTAAATAGTTTAGAAATTTTAACAAAAAAAATAAAATCAAGTTATGACAGAGTTCCACGTGAGAAGAACCACTGGCTACATGGCCCAAAAAATGTTTAACCTAAACTAAAAGAAAAAAATATATTCCCTTAGAGGTATCTTCCTAAGGTATAAAATTACAATGAGAGGAATATCTGTCTCTTTTAAAACCATGGCAAGTGACTAGCTACTTTAGCTTCCACAAAACTAGGTAAATCTTAAATAGTTCCACAAGGACTATAGAAATGACATAATAAATATTAAAAAGGAACAAACTACTGATACATTCAACAACCTAAGTGAATCTCAAAGGCATTCATGCTAATAAAAGAAGCCATACATACTGTATGATTTCATTTTTATGTAATTCTAGAGAAAGCAAAAAAAATACATGACTGCTAGAGGCTGGAAATGAGGAAAGAGAAACTGACTGCAAAGGAGTATACGGGAACTGTTTGGGGTGATGGAAACATTCTACATCACAATTGTGATAATAGTTACACAAGTGCATATGCTTGTCAAAACACATCAATGTACACATTGCAAACTGGTGAATTTTGTTCCATGTAATTTACAAAGCTAGTTCTTGGAGAAAAAAACAACTAAACCAACTGTCATGCCCCCACTCCTACCACACCCCTGTATGTCCACAAAAGCATCAACAATAACTCCCTGAGTGGCAGAATCATAGGTTAATTTTCATTATATTTTTCTTTCTTTTCCTGTTTTTCTACAATGTCATTTTATAACCAAGAAAACAGCAATAACAACAACAAACAAACCCAAAACTCCATTTTATATGACAAAGTCAATAAAGCTGGAATCTAAAATATAAAAATGAACTCTTCCTCTCTTAGCATTTTTATACTATCTAAATATATACCACCTGAGGCTCAAAAACAGAACCTGAGGAATCTTCCAAATCAAAAATTAAATTACATTCAATATATCCTGGAAGAAAGTATATATTACTATAACCCATCCCTTCTGAAAAGTAATAATAGCTCATGACTTGCAAATAAGTTCATTAAGTCAAAAGCTACATTTACTGTAATATTGTATTCCTTAATAACATCAACTTAATCATGTAACTATTAGATGTTTCTAAAATTTCGGCCAGGCGTGGTGGCTCACGCCTGTAATCCCAACACTTTGGGAGGCTGAGGCGGGTGGACCACCTGAGGTCAGCAGTTCAAGATCAGCCTGGGCAACACGGTGAAACCCCATCTCTACTAAAAACACAAAATTAGCCGGGCGTGGTGACGCACACCTGTAATCCCACCTACTTGGGAGGCCGAGCCACAAGAATCACTTGAACTTGGGAGGCGGAGGTTGCAGTGAGCTGAGATTGCGCCATTGCACTCCAGCCTGGGCAACAGAGTGAGACTCTGTCTCGAAAATAAATAAAATTTCAGCAGATTAAATTTCATTATTTAAAAATTACTAGGCTGGGCGCGGTGGCTCACATCTGTAATCCCAGCACTTTGGGAGGCCAAGGCAGATGGATCACGAGGTCAGGAGATGGAGACCATCCTTGCTAATGGTGAAACCCCGTATCTACCAAAAATAGAAAAAACTAGCTGGGCATGGTGGTGGGCACCTGTAGGCCCAGCTACTCGGGAGGCTGAGGCAGGAGAATGGCGTGAACCCAGGAGGTGGAGTTTGCAGCGAGCCGAGATCACGCCCCTGCACTCCAGCCTGGGCAACAGTGCGAGACGCCATCACAAAAAAAAAAAAACAACAACTATACTTTTGCAGCAACATGGATCGAACTAACGGCTATCATCTTAAGTGAAATAACTCAGAAACAGAAGGTCAACTATCACATGTTCTCACGTGTAAGTGGGAGCTAAATAATGTGGACACATGGATCTAGAGAGTGGAATAATAGACACTAGAGATTCAAACAGGTGAGAGGGTGTGAGGGGGTGGGTGAGGTATGATGGGTATAATGTACACTATTTAGGCCATGGTACACTAAAAGCAGACTTCACTACTATGCAATATATCCATGTGACAACTGTACTCCCTAAATCTACAAAAATAAAAATAAAATAAAAATAAACATTTAACTTATTATATAACTAATTATTTAACTCACTTGGAGTCTTCTTTTTCATCTTTTTCTTCTTCATCTTTCTTTTCTTCTTCTTTTTTTTCTGTTTTTTCTGCTTTATCCTCTTCTTTTTCTTCTACTTTTTCTTCTTGTGAGGGTCGAGCAATTTGCTGCTAGAATGAATGATCATTTGTAAAATTCAAAGGCAACAGAAATAGCTCCTTATAGTGTGATAAATTATGTCTATCTAAAAAAATTTTAAATGATTATTAGTCATTTACAATGTAACTGGTGATCGTGTGTAAAAAACCAGTCTAGAGGTTTTTAATGCATTCTATATGTACTGCTTGAAGGGTCTTACACACAGACACAAATGCTCATAGCATTTGGACCCATGAGAAAGTGAAAATGTTAAGATTCTACTCGGAAATCTGGGGTTGGTTCCCTTTTTTGGCAACCTCCACATTTAATCTGTCACTCAAGCATTCTAATTCTACCTTAAAATTTGATAACCCATACATAATTTATCATGTTGTAAATACTTAATATGTTTCCAATTTTTTCATCACTATCTATAATGCTATTAGAAACATCTTTATGCAATTATAATTTTGAGTGAACGTCTACTTAATGGAATATGTAAACAGCTATGGTCATTACTAAGACTGAAGTAATTTGGAAAAATACTAAAGATATAATAAGGTGAAAAGAAGTAAAATGCTTAAGTATTTCTAAGCTGAGCAGTCACATCAGGAATCCTTTTATCTCTGATGTCTCATTTGCAAAACCTGTGACTCTAAAAGAAAAAAGTGAAACTAAGTATGCACTGAATGCTACTATAGTAGTCCCCACCATATCAGGAGTTTCTGTGGTTTCAGTTACCTGGAGTCAACTGCAGTATGAAAATGGGTAAGTGTAGTACAGTACAGTATGATATTTGAAAAAAGACCACACTCATGTAACTTTTATTACAGTATATTGCTATAATAGCTCTATTTTATTATTTGTTACTGTTAATTCCTTACTGTGCCTAATATACAAATCAAAGTTTATCATAGGTGTGTGTGTGTGTGTGTGTGTGTGTGTGTGTATGTATGTGTATGTATATGTATGTGTGGAGATATATATATATATCATAGTATATTAGGGTTCGGTACTATCTGTGGTTTCAAGCATCCACTGGGAGTGCTGGAACATATCCCCTGTGAATAAGGGGGAACTGCTGTATTTTGTTTTTAAGAGACAACATCTCACTCTGTCACCCAGGCTACAGTACAGTGGCATGATCATAGCTTACTGCAGCCTCAAACTCCCAGGCTCATGCAGTCCTCCCACCTCAGTCTCTCAAGTAGCTGGGGCTACAGGTCTCGAACTCCTGACCTCAAGTGATTCTCCCACCTCAGTCTCCCCTGAGTGCTGGGATTACATGCACAAGCCATTGTGACTGGCCTGCATTTTTATTTAATTCAGAAATCAAAACTGTATAACCAAATTAAAACAGAACTCCAACACATCTTTCCAGCACAGCAGGCTGGCCCTTGCACACCTCCCTCCAAACACCATCCTGCCACATCATCTTCACTGTTCTGGACTCACCTAAACATGCCCAGCACTTGCATAGCTTTCTACCCTTCCCTTGCCTGATAAAGTCCCACATAATCTCTACAATTCAGGTCAAAATGCTACATCTCCTGTGAAGCCTCTCTTGATTTCCACAGAGGAACTCTGGGCCCATGTCCTTCCCTCTCCACCACAGCCCACACCTGCTTGTAGCACTGTCACTAGGTGGCTTAGTGCCTGCTTATCAGCATCCATCTGGCTCTCTGTGTTATCATCTCATCAAGAACGAGAATCCAATCTTACTTCTCTAAGCATCCCCAGCTCCCAGGAGAGTGTCTGGACCATGATGATAGGTGTATGCATATGTTGGATAAAACAAGAATCAAATTCCTTTATTCCAGTTATCTGAAAAGTTTTTAGCCTCCAATCTCGACTGTTCATTCTGATCCAGACTAATGTCAATCTTGCCTCATAGTAACTCTACCTGTCCTCTTACCTGTTTGCACCAGACAACATGGAAGTAACTCACTAATTTTAAGAAAAATTTCCCTTCTTAATAGCGCTCCAAAGTCTTTTACCTATTCATCAAAACCAACACTTAGCTTTTTCCTTAGATAACGAAGGCCTTATTCACCTCCCCAAAAGAAGTCCCACCCACATTATGCCTCCTTCTAATCCAAGGGGGAAGGAAAGAAGAAAATGAATCCTTCTTGGTCCACTTCCAGAACATTGCTGAATTGTGATATTTTAAAAATAATTCCTTTTTCACGTTTCATAAAATCTCCCTATGTCGACATTCTCTTTTGGTGTTATGGAATGACTTCTTAAATATTACCTAGAAAATATAAGTGATAGCATCACATGGCCCATTACGCCTTGACATTATTTTTCAGATTTCAAAATGCATGTCAATGGCTTTTCTAACACTCGCCACTCAATCAACATAACATCTCACAGTTAAAATACTTTTAGGTCATGGCTATTAAACTCCCCACATGGAAATTCACAACTGCCTCCTCATTAGTAGTGGGCTCTGCTTTGCCTCCTAGATCCTAAAATCAGAAAGTCTTCTCTCCAACTACAACCACCCATTGCACACCTTCATTGTGGCTGATCCTGCTTTGTCCTCATCGTGACCTTCGAACCCTTATTCTATCAAATTTTCACAGTCCAGTGAGAACTGTACCTACTATTCTACTTGCTAAAGCATTTCAATACCATGAGTCCTTCACTTGCTCTATCTGACCTTCCTAACTTCTCACCCTGGCTAACTGCCAGTTTCTCTTTCTTCTGGGTATTTATTGCTAGAGAAAACTGATAAACTAGGGAGATTTTAAAATTTAAACTTTCAAACCATGAGTAGGTCTGCTTTATAATTGGACAAGTTTTATTCAGCTCTGACTCCCTGGGACACTACAGTGGTCACAAGACCTGTTTAAATGCTAATAACCTAACCCTGCAACCAATGTAGCATCCATGTGTCACTCTGAACCAGTAAGATGGCACAGTAAGGACAAATCATGCCTTTTGCCTAGCAAGGGAGCTGTGTAACCCAGAAAATGGTTTATGGCCTAAAGATACGACGGGGACATGTCAACTCAGCAGAAGGTAAGGAAAGAGATTCAGTATCCCCTTAGACTTGGGTAACACATGCTAATCTTATTTCCCCAATACTTTTCTGCTTCTAATGCCAATCAGAGCTTCAAAGTAATCCCACACATTCCCTGCTGTCTAAAATCCAGCCAACAGATAACTTCACTCCCCTTTCTTTGGTGATAGGGAATAAGAAACAACTACAGCACCTGCTTAAACCCATCAGTGTAAAGAAGGAAACAGCTCCTGGCTCTGCATAAAGTGTGGAAATGATCCAAAGAAATGGACAGAGTTGCTGCATTAGAGTCTAGAGGTGTTTGGTACCTGTCCAGCAGAACCTCTCACCACTCTGTATACTGACCAGGCAGTGGTGAGCAGAGAGGAAGTGCAATCAGCAGCAACTAGAGGACCTCACCTTTGTGCAATATGCATAAAGACCTATCATAACAACTGCCACTGACATTCAAAAGAGTAAGGAATTACCTCCAATTTAAACAAGAGATGCTTGGAACTACTTTTGTTTCAGGCAAATCTGTAAAGAGAAGTGCCAATCAATCCACATGGTCTAGGATGAAGGTTCCAAGTTACATCCCTCAACTCCGCAGGGTGGCTGGAGCAAAAGAGGTCCACCCCTTCAAAAGAAACCCTTCTAAAAGTTCCCTACACAGACACAAATATTCTCAATGGCTCGTTATCCAGGTTTTTCCTTTTCCCCCCTTCTATAAACTCAATACTTGAGAGCCAATAAAACAAGTTTAATTCTGTCAGGGAGTTAATATAACATGAAACATTTCTGTCAAATAACAAGCTATTCAGTATGAATGAATATTCTAGAACACATATAAAACAAAATGAAAATTCAAAGAAAAAAGTAAAAGTTAAGTGTATTTCTTTTTTTTTTTTTTTAATTTTTATTTTTATTGTGAGACAGGGTCTTACTATGTCACCCAGACTGGAGTGCAGTGGCGCAATCTTGGCTCACTGCAAACTATGCCTCCCAGGCTCAAGCGATCCTCCCACCTCAGCTTCCTGAGTAGCTTGGACTACCAGCACACATCACCACACCTGGCTAATTTTTTTTTGTATTTTTTGTAGAGATGAGGTTTCACCATGTTGCCCAGGCTGGTTTCAAATTCCTAGGCTCAAGCGATTTGCCCACCTCAGCCTCCCAAAGTGCTGGGACTATAGGCATAAGCCACTGCACCTGGCTTTTTTTTTTTTTTTTTTTTTAAGACTGGATCTCGTTCTGTTGCCCAGGCTGGAGTGCAGTGGCATGATCACGGATCACTACAGCCTCGACTCCCAGGCTCAAGCGATGCTCCCACCTCAGCCTCCTGAATAGCTGGGATTACACTACAATGCATGCCACTGTGCCAGGCTAATTTTTAAATTTTTTTGTAGAAAATCAAATTTTTCAATTTTTTAACTTTTTGTATAAATTTTTAAAGTTTTTGTCCAGGCTGGTCTCAAACCTCCCAGGCTCAAGCAATCCTCCTCCCTCAGCCTCCCAAAGTGCTGGGATTACTGGTGTAAGCCACCATGCTTGACCTGGTAAGTGTATTTCAACATAATTTAAGAACAGGATTCAGTTTCATATGGGTCCCCTTTGGCAAGATCAAATAATAGTTTATGCTGAGATTCATTATTACTATATATAAATGAATATCTAACTATATATATGTGCTAATTATATTTGTTTAAATGTTCACCTTTTTAGAAAACAGAGAAACAGACAAGTTCCCACTCAGCAGAAAATAAGTTGCCAAAAAACTAAATTACTAAATTTAATAACAAGCAGCAACTGTAAATAAAAATTTACAAGAGGAAGAAAATGAAATACCGTTTCACCACTGGACGATATTTTCTTTAAAAATATACTTCAGGAAATAAACAGAAAATATCCTAAGCCTATCTTATCAAAATTTATTAACAATTAGTGCTCCTAAGCCAACTGAATTTCAGACTAACTTCCTGAAGGGTGAAAGCTGTCAATCACCAAAAAACACACTATGGCGATGGCAATAAAGATAACAGTGGCTACCATTTATTGGGCACTCTCTGTGCCTGACTCTGCACTCCAGGGACTTTACACACATACCCAGTTCTTATTAACCATGCAACCTAAGTATTACTGTCCCCACTCTCATGAATGTGGAAACCAAGGCTCACCAAGTGAAAGGACCCACCTAGAGTCACATAGGTACAAAGGGGCAGAGCACTCTGGGGCTAGAGCTTTTGCTGATATAATAAATTTTTTAACTTGTCTAAAACATTCTTTCTATCTAGTGACTAGCCAACAGTTTAGTCAGAAATTCCTCCAATTTCAAAATTGCTATATTTACCTAAGTATATGCTTCTGAATACCTTTAGGGAATAAAAACACGCTGGCATAAAGGGGAAAATGGTGTTAGCATAAAAGAAGGGCATGAATTCCTGTGAAAAGTAATCAAGCATTTGGAAATGAAGAATATGGTTTCTAACGTGACTTGCTTTACTGCAGGTAACTAGCAAGTACCACAGTAATTCTACCCGCACAGTGACAGACTTACTTACCAGACGGCAGTTTATGTTGGAAAAATGCAGCATTTACTAGGGGAAGAAATTCTTACTGCTAGCAAGAACAATGTACACAGAATCAAACTATTACGTATGGCATAATCCTAGATCCTAAATAATAACATTCAACAGTGGTTTTTGATTTCCAATCTCCAATATGTATTCACTACTTCAACAAAAACATATAGAGAACCACACTCACTCTCCACGGAATGATAACAAGCTGAACTACAAAAATGGGTTGCGGTAGTCTCTATTAGAATTTGGAGAGAGGAGTTAAAATTCCTGCCAATAATAACCTCTGAACACAATTTTAACAAAAATATAAACATCTGTCTCATTTTCCTATGAGTCTAAGATTAAAACTCATTTTCAGAGTAAACACTACTAAGCTTCCCTATAGCAACAGGTTTAAAAAAATCAAACTTTGCAAACTTAGAATCTATCAATAGCAAACTACACTTTTTTTTTTTTTTTCTGAGACGGAGTCTTGCTCTGGGATTCTAGGCATGAGCCACTGCATCCAGTCTGGCTTTTCTTGCTTTCCTTCCTTCCTTTCCCTCCTTCCTTCCCTCCCTCCCTTCCTTCTTCTTCTTTTTTCCCTCCCTCCCTTCCTTTTCTTTCTCTCTCTTCTTTCTTTTTTCTTTTTTTTCCAGACGGGGTCTTGCTCTGTCACCCAGGTGGGAGTGCGGTGGCATGATCTAGGCTCGCTGCAACCTCTGATTCCCAGGTTCAAGCGACTTTTCTACCTCAGCCTCCAGAATAGCTGAGATGATAGGTGTGCACCACCACTCCAGGCTAATTTTTGCATTTTCAATAGAGACAGAGTTTCAGCATGTTGCCCAGGCTGGTCTCGAATGCCTGACCTCAAGTGATCCACCCGCCCTGGACTCCCAAAGTGTTGGGATTACAAGCGTGAGCCATCACGCCCAGCCACAAACTATACATTTATCTGCTGAATAAAAATTACTTCCTATAAAAAGGAGGCTAGGAGTAGAGGATAGGGAGAGTAATCAAACTCATATTGACAGGATCAAGCATAAACTTCAGCAGAACTCTAAAGAATCTTTAAGTAAACATGCCATAATGGCTGTGAGATCACCTGAGCTAAACCCTCCCGACTAGAGAGCTTGGTTACATAGCAGAGAAGCAAAGTGATTTTCTAATTAGTTGGATCTCTGTATCCGCCAGGGTAAAATCAAGAGAGTTGATACATAGATTTTGAAAATCTTAACCTTGCAACTCAATTCTGTTTTTAAAAATAAGTATTTCTAAACTTTTTTTCTATACAGCAAATTCTCTATCTTTAACCCAGATCTTTTTCCTACACTCCAGACTTATATGTCTAACTATCCACTTTACTTGGACATCTCATTTGGATCTCTGCTTAGACACCTAATAGGTATTTCAAATTCAGCCATGTCCTGATTTTCCCCTCAAAACCTGCTTCTCCTTCAGTCATGCCTATCACAGCAAATGGCAACTCCACAGGTCAGAACGTGTTTTCCTTGATTATTGTCCTTTCCTCATCCCCACAATCAATCCATCACCAAAATCTCGTGGTTTTACCTTCAAAAGTACATCCAGAAACTAATCCGTTCTCCCCGCCTCCTCACTGTAGCCTAGTCCAAGCCAATGGGATTATTAAAACAACCTCCTAACTGGTTTCTCTGCTTCTTCGCTTGTCTCCTTACAAACTATTCTCAACAGAGCAACCAGAGTAATCATGTCACAACTGAAATCTGGCATCACTCTTTTGCTCAAAACCCCAGTGTCTTCTTCTCTCACCTGGTATCAGCTCAAAAGGCATTCAGTTTTACACAGAGAGCCCTTAAACTAACACTACCTAATTTCTGAAAAGCTGCCCCTCTATTTTGACACAAATAAATGGAATAAGTATACAAACAATTAAGACACTATGATAAACTTGGTGGCGTGAGATGATGGTCTAAATTCATTTAACTCACACCTCTCCCAAATTCCCAGTGAAACAACCAGAGAAATGTAAAATTGGCGGAAAAATCTTCAAAGTAATAACTTAAAAGCTAATGAGGGCAGGGCTAGCCTACCAGAAGTGCTGACCAACCCAAAACTGAGCCTACCTGGGGGTAAGCAACCTACGGCTCAGGTCAAGGTGAGGGTGCATGTGGCAAGTCTCAGATCTGCAAATACATTCTGAGACAGGCACTTTGAAACATGCAACAAGAATGTGCAGAAGAGAACACCGACATGGCTGGATCTTAACAAGGATCGGTGTGCCACAGAGAGGAGTGAAACTGTCCCAGACAATTTTAGGATAGAAACGACTGTTTCAGAATAACAAACATCCCTGCCCCACAGAACTTCCTGCTAGAGCTCTCTCCTCTATCATCATGGGCAAGTGGCTGCTAATCTGGCAAAGGTTAAGGTACACTGTGTAAGTATCACCTTATCTCTTACATTAATGTAGGACTGAATATTTTAAACAGTAACATATCTAATTTCTAAAGATAAAGTTATAAATACTATTTGGCAATTAGGAATAAAACTGTTAAAAATTTGCAGCTGAGGCCGGGCGCCCTGGCTCACGTCTGTAATCCCAGCACTTTGGGACACCGAGGCGGGCAGATCATGAGGTCAGGAGATTGAGACCATCCTGACTAACACGGTGAAACCCCGTCTCTACTAAATACACAAAAAATTAGCCGATGTGGTGGCGGGTGCCGGTAGTCCAAGCTACTCAGGAGGCTGGGGCAGGATAATGGCATGAACCTGGGAGGCAGAGCTTGCAGTGAGCCAAGATCGCACCACTGCACTCCAGCCTGGGCAACACAGTGAGACTCCATCTCAAAAAAAAAAAAAAATTGTAGCTGAAACTTGTTTAAAACATAGATGGTCCCTAAGATCTCTAGCTAAAAGGGTATTACAGGACCTTGATTCCACATTCTTTAGGGGAAACAGGAAGAAAAGCCCTGGCAATATTCTCTCTGGTAGAATAGTGCTTCCTATCTCACTGTCAACACTCAGTTTATTCCTTTTCTGTCAGTACATCGTTATGAAGCTTGGCAAGCATCCATCCTTTGTCTTACGGTACTGCACCCTCCCTTCTCTGATCCTCATTAGCTCTACCGACCCATTTCACTATTCCACTTTATAAACAAATTTTTAAAACAAGGTTGCACTTGTACTAATGCCACTTCCTCACCTTCTGTATCTTCTTCAACTCTGTGTAACTGTGTTTCTGCCCCCTCACTAATTCACTGAAAATCCCTAAGGCACCTTGGCTTACTCAACCTCTAACAGCATTTTACACAGTTGACTCATGAAATATTCGCTATACTTTTTTAAACAAGAAATACTGTTTCCAAAGAGCATGTAATCACATCATGTGGGGTGGTGGTGTTCTGTGGGAAATAATGACCCAGAAAACATAAAAAGGTTATAGCTGTGAATACTGAGAGAACTGGGTCAATAACCTGTATCTGGTAACCAGGGGCTATCAAACGAAGAAAGGGAGTAAGACCCCACCCCAACAAAAGGGTGGCTGAGTGGCAAAACCAGAAGAGATTTAATAATGCTAATGAATCGTTGCAGTGTTGGAGCTCATGCACGCAAGTCCTTATTGTAATATCTATCTGGGTGTAGACAGAAAAAGCCTCCATATTAACTGTGGTGGTGGCAGTAGCGCAGTAGCCTCTCTGGTAAGCACCTGTGAGCTATGGCAGCTGCTGATCAGTTATTTTGGGGAAAATAATTTTGAAATTACTGAATTGCAACTGTGAAAACTAACCTTTTTCAGTTTTATACTTGTGGAAAACTACCTTTAGTAAAAGTGTCTTTTTTATTTTTTGGAGACAGAGGTCTTGTTCTGTCACTCGGGCTGGAGTAAAATGGCACAATCATGGCTCACTGCAGCCTCGACTTTCCAGGCTCAAGCCATCCTCCCACCTCAGCTTCCCAAGTATCTAGGACTACAGGCATGCGCCATCATGCCTGGCTAATTTTTTCTATTATTTTGTAAGGACAGGATGGGTCTCGCTATGTTGCCTAGGCTGGTCTTGAACTCCTGGGCTCAGGCAATCCTCTGGCCCCAGCCTCCCAAAGTACGGGGATTACAGGCATGAGCCACCACACCCAGACAGAAAACGTGCTTTTTAGAAATTAAACTATCTAGGCTGGGCGCGGTGGCTCATGCCTGTAATCCCAGCACCTTGGGAGGCCAAGGCAGGCGGATCACGGAAGTCAGGAGATCGAGACCATCCTGGCCAACATGGTGAAACCCCATCTCTACTAAAAATACAAAAATTAGCCGAGCGTGGTGGCAGGCGCCTGTAGTCCCAGCTACTCAGGAGGCTGAGGCAGGATAATCACTTGAACCTAGGAGGCGGAGGTTGCGGTGAGCCAAGATAGCACCACTGCACTCCAGCCTGGGCGACAGAGTGAGACTCTGTTTCAAAAAAAAAAAAAAGAAAGAAAGAAAGAAATTAAACTATCTGAACTCCACAAATAAGTTAATATGAAACAAAATCAGGTTCCAGGTTTTTGTAAAGAATCTCCAATCAAGGTACCATGTTGTATTTCTCTCCCTTACCCTACCTGACCCCTCCTCAGATAAACAGACTGGCTAAAGATAGTGTATTAAAAGTATTAATGGCTTCATATTTAATTACATTATTATTGCTGACACTGAAATGCATGACTCAGATGACAAAACGGTATAAAACTTTTCTAGTTAATTTTATCACACTAGAAACTTAAAATATATTTGAAATACAAGATATAATACATTAAATATATATATATAACTTCAAAATAATTGTAACATCCTCATTAATTTAACAGAAACATCAATGTTTAAACTACACACTAAGGGCAGGACTTCTGTTTTAACACTTTTTGCTTGCCTATTTCCTCCAATCCTGAAATATCTTCCATACAATAAGAAAACACACCTGGTTTCTGCCTCTGCGTTTCCCATAATTCCTTCTGACTAGGGCTTTATAATTCTCATTTTTCTTGGTTAAATAGTAATATAAAACACAATCAGGAACACTCTGTAAGAAATAAAACAATTATTTTTGAGGATCCAATGAAATAAAGAAATTTTTTTAATTAAATATTACTTTCAAGGAAAATCTCTGGTATTCTCAAAGTACAAATTAAAGAAAAAGAACAACATACATTGCTAGCATTTTAAGGCATATCTAGGCTCTAAAACTATTTACATTATAGGTACTATTTTAACAGACAGTTACAGTTGTTAATCCAAGTTATGTGAAAGATGCCAGGAACTATCAGAAACATTCAAATATTTTCTTATTAACGAGTAAATTCCCTTTCTGATTACATATATGCAAATTTTAAGTCTTGAAATATTTTGTTCAAAAACATTAAAATCAACTTTTTATTAAATATGGAATGATTCACAAATTTGCTTGTCATCCTTGCACAGGGGCCATGCTAATCTCTGCATCGTTCCAATTTTAGTAATATATGCTGCTGAAGTGAGCACGGGACTGATATCTTAATTAGAAATTTAATGAGGCTCTAAAAGCATTGTAATCTATGTGTTTTTAGGGAAATAAAAATCAGGTCATCTTTCATTAACCATTTAGTTCTGTGTTCTGTGTTAAGATTTCTCTTATAATTGTAATTATCATTACATTAATCACATGAGACTCTTTGGAGTCTTTTTAAAATCGGCTCTAGTTAACTACTTATATGGGTCAGAGCACAAGAATTTCAAAGTAACAACCATCACAAAACTACAAACATTCCCAATGCAAACCATGTCTTACCTTCCTCTCCAAGTATGATGCAATTAGTCCAAAGTTTTTTGGATGCTGGATAAACCTGAGTGAAAACGAAAACAAAAACACACTCGCACACAAACATTTCAACAACTAAAAAAAAAAAAAACTTGGGAAAAGAAATACTATGTATAGGCCGGGCGTGGTGGCTCACGCCTGTAATCCCAGCACTTTGGGAGGCCGAAGCAGGTGGATCACTTGAGGTCAGGAGTTCAAGACCAGCCTGACCAACATGGCAGAACCCCATCTCTACTAAAAATACAAAAATTAGCCGGGGATGGTGGCACATGCCTGTAGTCCCACCTACTCGGGAAGCTGAGGCAGGAGAATCGCTTGAACCCGGGAGGCAGAGGTTGCAGTGAGCCGAGATTACAACACTGGACTCCAGCTTAAGCAACAGAGCGAGACTCCGTCTCAAAAAAAACAGAAGAGAAATACTATGTATAGGGCTTTCTAACTGCCAATCTGAGGAACAACTGTAGAATCACTGGAGACTTTTAAAGGGCACAGATTTCTGGGCACCATACACCAGGAAATGATTAGTCTATGGTAATACATAGAAATCTGTACTTTATAAAAGCTCCCCAAAAGTTCAGACAGCACCCAAGTTTGGGAACCACTCTTAACATGATTCCATAACCCCAGTTCTTATCTGTTACCTCTTTTCCCACCTATAAACTTACAGGAAGATCAATATTCTCCACTTTTCACAGTATTGATTCAAACACCAAAATGGGACCAAGTTTTTGTGAAAACAGTTCAATTTACAAGTAAATGCCAAATACTTTTTACTAACTTATGTAGATGTCTATTAGAGAATAATTTAAAATATAAATTACTTGTCCTTAAAGATCTCCTTTTCATGGTCAGTCCAAACATTCATAAACTGCCTATCTTTATAAACTTTCATAGGGTCCTCCATAAGCCCATTCATGTTAATGAACTTGACTCGTCTTTGTTCTGCATCAAACATCATAGGTGGAATCACAGACAGCTGCCGCATTTGTTTCTCATTATTCTGGAAAAAAAATACAATTTACTTAGAATAAAACATAAACTAGAAATTTAAGGAGGGCCATGGACCAATGCTCTTAATATACACTAAAAAACCATGTATGCAGTTTAATAACAATAGCAGTGTATACTACAGCATCTAACATACAATCATTACTCATACATCTAATAAATATTCATTGTATGAATTACAGAGGCAGAGAATATCCATATCATTTTTTAAATAATCTACCCCTTTGAGAAGAATTCTTTTCTTAAACTAAGCTGATACTTAACATAATAAAATTTTAGACCTGGAAGATAAAAAGTAATGTCAAGTTCACTGAAGTGGTGATCTTATGGAGCATTTAATTATCATATTAGTCTCATTTTTTAAAGTCTCAACATCATTTTAGAGAACAACTTTTACCGTCATATTAGAGAACAATAAATAGAAAAATAAGCAAACAGGCATCAAAATTTAAGTCAGTGATTTTAAATTAAACTCACTTTACTATTAAATGCTTCTTGCTAATTTTACATCATCTTTCCACTGAAAATTTAAGGCTGTTATTCTTAGAAATGAAGCTTGTTTCAACTAAAACTTTGTTACACACGCAGAACTTATTTTTCCCAAAGTTTAACTGAGGAAATTTATAAGTACAAACTTCTATTTAAAAGCTTTACCCAAATTACAAGTATTTACCCAAATATAAGAAAAGGTATTTCCCTAAAAATTTTCTTCATAAAAGTGGATACTGCCTAATAGTCAAGTCCTTACAAAGTCTCTAATTTCCTGGGACACTCTCAATCAGTTTGAACACTATAGTGTTTAGATTGAAATTACACATTAGGTTGAAATTACCTCAATACATAAACTAATTTTAGATGCTTACAAATGTTTCCTCTTGGAATCAGTCAAAAAGCAAATAAAGAAATTTAACAGAGATTTACTCGTCATTGTAGAAATAATGGCTACATATTCCAAGGGCTGAATGTCATTTCAATCATGTACTTACAGATCTTTCCTCATGGAATCAGTCAAAGAGCAAATAAAGAAATTTAACAGAGATTTACTGTCATTGTAGAAATAATGGCTACACATTCCAAGGGCTGAATGTCATTTCAATCATGTGCTTTAGAGGTAATTTTAAAAGCAATATCGAGTAAGTGGTTATGTTTTAAAGCTCTTGAATATACTGCTACAAAAGAAATGAAAAATTGCTGGGCACAGTGGCTTATGCTTGTAATCCTAGAACTTTTGGAGGCCAAGGCAGGAGGACTGCTTGAGCCCAGGAGTCCAAGTCTAATCTGGGCAGTATAGTGAGACCCCATCTCTACAAAATAAATTTTTTTAATTAGCTAAGTGAGAGGCCGGGTGGGGTGGCTCACACCTGTAATCCCAGCACTTTGGGAGGCCAAGGCAGGTGGATCACCTGAGGTCAGGAGTTTGAGACCATCTTGGCCAACATGGTGAAACCCTGTTTCTACTAAATATACAAAAATTAGCTGGGTGTGCTGGCATGCGCCTGTAGTCCCAGCTACTCGGGAGGCTGAGGGAGTAGAATTGCTTGAACCTGGGACGCAGAGGTTGCAGTGAGCCAAGATTGTGCCACTGCATTGCAGTCTGGCTGACGGAGCGAGACGCCATCTCAAACAAACAAACAAAAAGTTAGCTGGGCATAGTGGTGTACCAGTAGTCCCAGCTATTCAGGAGACTGAGGTGGGAGGATCACTTGAGCCTGGGAAGTGAAGGATGCAGCAAGCCAAGGTTGCACCATTGCACTCCAGCCTGGGTGACAAAGTAAGACCCTATCTCCTATCTCAAAAAAAAAAGAAAAAGAAAAAGAAAAATCCACTTGTCCTGATATTATGCAATATTATGTGCAATATGTATTTAGGGCTTGAGATAAAATTTAGCAAGGATAACTTCATAAATGTATTCCAAAAGAAGTACATCTCCAGGAATCTGGGCACAGTGAAGCTGGTATGCTCTGGAACACTGATAACTCAAAGGTGTCTCTAGAAATGGCTAAGATCCTGAAATCACATAACAATGCACTGAAAAGCTTGAGTGTGGGATATATCTCTGACTAAATATTGTAATTGTCCCTAAAGGGTTATGTATTTCAATGCACCAAAAATCACCTTGGAATCCTCTCTTTGGGAAAGGAGAATATCAGAAAAAAGAAAAGAAAGAAAAACCACCTGTAAAAGTCTATTTTGATCAGTATAAGAACAATCTGAGAAGTAAAATGGTTCAAGGAACTCTGAGATATAGTTTATATAGTTCTGTACCTCCTCCAGGGCTAGTTTAACTAGAATTCTGAAACACAGTAACTTATAAGAGCATACTATATACTTTTATTTAGTTATGAATGCAAAACAGGGTATCATAATCAAATACTGATAGAATCCTACAACATATATCAACACAAAGACAAACTCTGTACAAATAGGCTATTTTTTCATCCTGGAGAAAAACTTACTGCAACCGTCCCACAAGTAATTTTTCATGAGATCAAGCAACTTGATGGTTTAATTCACCACTGTATTCCCAATGCTTAAAGGAAAGTTTGGCACACAATAGGCTATAAATATTTGTTGAAAGAATAGACTTGATTGAATATAGATATGGAAAAGAACACACAGTTCCAGAGTCAGACTGCCTGGGTTGAGTATCTGGCTCCACTATTTATTAATTTGTGACCTTGGACAAATTATTTAACCTGCAGCTGGGCTTTAGTTTCTTAACTTGAAAAACAGCCATTAACTATAGCTTCCATTTCACAGAATTTTCATAGTTTAAATAATACATATGAGGTGCTTATCACAATTCGCAATTTTAAGTAGTAACTACCCCTCAAACTTCCCCTCCTCAAAAAACCAAAGATGTAGTTAGTCCACCACAACCTAAACCAACAATATCCATAGAAAGAGGAGAAAAAAAACTGGCTAGGTTAAGTAGTAGTAAAGGGTAGAGCAGAGGATGTCATGACACTGCTTTTTACTTCTAAATGTGCTAAGTAGTATGAAAACAGGAATTTTACTTATCTAAATTATTTCTAAATCATTGAACATTTTAGATTAAATCCACTTTACTCCACTTAATTTTGCAAATCGAGTATTAACTGCATATTTAAGTCTACTTAACATTTATTTTGAAGTATAAAGCATGGTAAAAAATACCTTTGTTCATTACTTAAGGCCACTATTTCAAATAAACAAGACTCAGAATTTTGAGATGAGGTTTAAGAAAAGCCATGTAATAAAATCAAAACTAGCAAAACTCAGTCAATAGCAGATGGCTTTTGGAACAATCTTGAGAGTCTGAACAGGGCTAAAAAGATTCAATGTTAGAAATGGAAATTTATTCTTATTCTGCATTTATTTATTAATATCCAATTAAACATTAAGCAACAGGAACTCAAAGACAGCCTGACCCAAAGGTTTATATTAACCGCATTCATAAAGATGACACTTTAGCTGATCATAAATATTTATTAAACAGAAAGAGAAACACAATAGAAATAAATGTAAACTGAGACTAACTAGACATTGAGTTCTGTTTTGGGAAAGTGAGTGAGGAAGCTTCACAAGGGAGGAAATACTGCTTTTGGGTCTGAAGATATATTTGTCAAACATATACCTTGGTCTCTATTACCTGTTTCATAATTTTATTAATTCTGCTCTTTATACAGGCAAGGAAATGCCTGCAAAAGTAATGCCACTTGCTACAAAAGAGTATCTTCACCTTAAAAATTAGTGGAATGGCATTCTTGTTCATAGATGAATCTCTTCCATATATAAACTTAATCTCTATATTTTCATTCACCTGCCCATTTCACTTCATGTTACCATACTTGCCTGGGACTATATCACCTGCATACAGATGACTCTGATATCTAACCATCCCCAGTTCAACTCTCTCCCAGGTTGACTTGCTAGACAACACCCTTTGAAGAACATACTGCCATGTGTAAAATACATGCTCCTTTGCTACTTTAGGAAATGGCACCACCAGCTTACTCCTCTAACCTAGAAACAAGGGAGTCACATTCTATTCTTCCTCTTTCCCATCTCCCACATCCCATCCATCTTGGCCTGTCTATTCTACCTTTCTATTACACTCTCCTATACATCCCTAACACTGTTGCCCTGACTCAGAACCTTATTTTTATCCTAACAGCCTCCTCACTTCTCTCCAGGTCTCCTTGCTGCCAAAGCCATCTTTGTAAAATTCCAGTATGATCGTGTGACTGCCTCGTTTAAAAACCCCTTAACAGACACTCAAATCTTTGACAGTCTAGCACTCAATAAAGTTCCCACATTTACATACAAATAAACCCTTAGCTCCTAGTTTGCAGAGTTAAAATGCTTTAATAATTAACGAATTAACTTGAATTAAATTCATTTTCTTACCTCCTGCTCAGAGAGCCCATCAATAATTTCAGAAATCTCATGCTCACTCCTAGCAATGGTGGCTGAAAGACCAGCTCCCCTCTGCCCAACTCTAAACATGAGGGAGAAATTAAAAATATATTTAAAGACCTTATATAAAGAAGATGTATCAATTAAATTAACTATAGATTACTTTTCTGAATGGAACTTTTTAACCAAGTTAAGAGAAGAAACGTAAAATACTATTGAGTATATACTTTTAAGTAATATAGTGTGTCACCTATTAGTAACAATTTAAATGTTACAATTGAGATTTGAAGGTTACATGTTCAAGTTCAAACGGTAGAACTAGTTAGGGAAAACTTCTGGAAAATCATAATTATTGATGCCATTTCCATTTCAAATGGCATTCTTTGTATGCCCTGTAGTAGACTTAGAAAAATACGTGAAACATTTTTAAAAGGAGAGAAAAAACTCAACCAACATCTCTTACAAAAATTTAATTGTGAGTTAAGGGGCTTACATGACTCTTACATGAGACAATGAAAAAGAAAACTAAAGCTTTTAAAATCTTTGTAAAATATCTGTTCGCTAAAAGTAAAACAAATCAGAATCTATCAAAGAATTTCTTAATTGGCCATCAACTGAATATAGTTTGAATATGTTGGTAATGAAGGACTAAAGGATATTTAGGTCTGTTCTTACTCACTGTCATTTCCAAAGGATGTAATACTTTTAGGAACTTCAGAATTAATTTCAAAATAATCATTTACATTTAGATTCAAAAGGATAATATAAAAATTAAAGTTACTAAGACAATGTTTACCGGTTGATAATAAAGTTTTCTTTTCAACATTAAGTTATTTTAACTTTTAAGTCCGTGGGTACATGTGCAAGTTTGTCATATAGGTAAACCTGTGTCATGGGGATTTGTTGTACAGATTATTTCATCACTCTGCTATTAAACCTAGTACCCACTAGTTATTTTTCCTGATCCCTCTCCCTCCTTCCATCCTCTACCCTCCACCTTCCAATAGGCCCCAGTATGTGTTGTTCCCCTCTATGTGTCCACAACATAAAAATTCTTAAACTTTCTTCATGATCAGTTTCAAGAAACAATAAATATTTGAAGAAAAATATCACAGTCATTAAACATCAAACTACTCACCGCTGAAATCTTTCTTGCTGTTCTCTTTGTTTTCGAATTTCTGGAAACTGCTTTTCATAGTATTCCCTTGTTTTGCTTTCTTTAGCTTTCCTCCGAGGATTATTTTCTATTCTGTCCACTTTTTTCTCCCATGCCTCCATAAGCTGATCATAACGCTGGCAGATTTTTTGTTCCTATTAAATATCCGTAGCAAATTAATAATAATTAAACGAAACTCTGATTCTGACAAACCTAATACTTTAAAATAAATGCTACTTCTTAAGGTTAAGTCAGAAGTACATTTGGCTTATGACTCAATTGTGAACGAAAAGCAGAAAGAGGAGAGAGGAAAGGTAGCTCTGTTTCCTACCAGGATGAACACATAGAGCACAGGTTGGCTGGATTCTTTTAACATTAAGACTATGCATATTTATAAACTACTTGACACCTACTACTAGTAGTAGCTGACCAGTTACTTTTATTTTGCTTAAAACATTATGTCACTGTTGTCCCAAAAAAATGGAAAATCAAAAATACAAACATGTAAATAGTTCATAATCTGACCAATTACCCAAAGGCAACCATATGAACATTTTGTTGTTATCCTTCCAATCTGCGAAACAAAACACACACACTTTAACCAATCCATTGTTGGAGGTTCTGGTTGATTGCCATTTTTTGCTATTATAAATAATGCTATATAATAAAACATTTTGACAGTATGAAAAAGGCAGAAAATGGTTGGTTGTACTTTATCATAAAAAGAAATCCAGGCTGGGCGCAGTGGCTCACACTTGTAATCCCAGCACTTTGGGAGGCTGAGGCGGGTGGATCACAAGGTCAGGAGTTTGAGACCAGCCTGGCCAATATGGTGAAACCCCGTCTCTACTAAAAATACAAAAATTAGCCAGGCGTGGTGGCAGGCACCTGTAGTCCCAGCTACTTGGGAGGCTGAGGCAGGAGAATCCCTTGAACCCAGGAGGCAGAGGTTGCAGTGAGCAGAGATCGCGCCACTGCACTCCAACCTGGGCAACAGACAAAAACAAAACAAAACAAAACAAAAAAACAGAAACCCATTGAACTACATGAAATTGAGAATTAATGCTTTTAGAGAAGTAAGTGAATTATGATACCATTTTTTTTTTTTTTGAGACAGAGTCTTGCTCTGTCGCCCAGGCTGGAGTGCAGTGGTAGGATCTCGGCTCACTGCAAGCTCCGCCTCCCGGGTTCATGCCATTCTCCTGCCTCAGCCTCCCGAGCAGCTGGGACTACAGATGCCCGCCACCACACCCGGCTAATTTTTTGTATTTTTAGTAGAGACAGGGTTTCACCGTGTTAGCTAGGATGGTCTCGATCTCCTGACCTTGTGATCCACCCGCCTCGGCCTCCCAAAGTGCTGGGATTACAGGCGTGAGCCACCGTGCCCGGCCTATGATACCATTTTCTAAATAGAGAAGAAAAGACAGACGAACCTTCCATTATGGACAAAGAACTATCAATATATTTGATGACACATGGATAGAGGAAAGTGAGGAAGGGTTCATGAAAAACTGCTAACATGGTCATCTTAAGGAAGTGACATTGGAGAAGAGAATATTATCTTCCTCACAGTCCGCACCACACCCCACTCCCACTTCTCAATTACTCCTATATGTCTTCTGTGCCCTTCACCTTTTCTCCTTTCTACTGCTACCCTTATAATCCAGGCCAACACCATCCACCATCCCTCACCTAGATCAGAACAATAGCTCCCATGCATTCTTAATGTTGTAGCCAAATGCAAATTCTTTTTTTTGAGACCGAGTTTCGCTCTTGTTGCCCAGGCTGGAGTGCAATGGCGCGATCTAACTCACTGCAACCTCCGCCTCCCGGGTTCAAGTTATTCTCCTGCCTCAGCCTCCTGAGTAGCTGAGTTTACAGGCATGCACCACCACGCCCGGCTAATTTTGTATTTTTGGCAGAGACGGAGTTTCTCCATGTTGGTCAGGCGGGTCTCAAACTCCCGACCTCAGGTGATCCACCTGCCTTGGCCTCCCAAAGTGCTGGGATTACAGGCGTGAGCCACTGCACTCGTCCTGCTGAATGCAAATTCTTAAAATGCAAACCCAAACATTATGCAACCTCCAGGACAGTATACAACCTGGCTCTGGCTTCCCTCAGCAGCCTCATTTCTCACCACACTGCCAGCTCAGTCTACACTCCCTCTGGCTCCCAGACCTTCACTTAAGCCACTCCCTCTGCATATACAAGTTTGCAGAGAATTGGTTTTCCCCTGAAACGTCCCCTCATAATTCCTATCTGCCTTAGGCGTCCTCCTCAGTCATCCGTAGTCCATGACCACGGTGTGATCCAATAGTAGGACTGACCTGTCTGACTTCCATCACCTTAGGCTCCCCCTAACTACTAAAACCATATGGCTATCTTGCTCACCTTTGCAGAATGATATATGGTACAGAGTACACAGCCAAGCGATATTTAAGCAAATCGGTGAAAATACAAACCTTACAGTGTTTGCACCACTAGTGAACTTATTTAGCGAGTACCAGAATTACAACAAAATTACTTGGAAAGGAAAAAAAAAATACATGAACTAATTTCTTGCTTGGTATTTATATGTTCTTGGCAAAAAAAACAACTCAAGACCAGTAATTTAAGACAGTATCTGACCAGACTGGCAAATTAGAACATTAGACGTTTTCCACCAAATAAAAGCTGCTGACTCTTGAGCTTTACAACTCAAACTGTCAGGTCATTAACTTAAGGCACAAAGTTCATTTTTGATGTCAATTTAAAGAGTAGCATTTATTTAGTAGACACTTCAGTTTAAATGTATTAACAGTTTATCTGTAAAATTAGTATAAACATATTATGAAAATAAAATCACTGGCATTATATTTTCTATAACTTAATTCCCATGAAAATTATATAACCACAAAACTTTTAGACTGAAAGTCATAAAAAAATATGGAAAACCATTTGAATTTGAAAAAGCTGAATCCTAGCTGATCCCGTTTCTAATAAAAGAAAGAATAGTAATGTCTAATCAGCATGACTGCAACTTACCTACAACTGTTTGAGGCTTAAGAAACTAAATTATCTTTCATATTCTTTTAAACTACTCACCATTTTATTCTGACTAAATGAAAATGTTCTAGATAGATGACCAATGAAATTAATTTGATAATATTAAATGTAAGGTATGGTATCAAAATGTTACTAGAATTAGATTTAAGTCATATATATAGTTACTTTCTAAATCAGCACTTATCCTCAAGTGGAGTCAAGGAGCACTCTCATTAATAGTAGGAAAGTGAATGCCTAAATGAGCATGAATGGGAAAGCTGTACAAATTTCAGTTAACAAGGATAGGACCTCACCCTTTGTTTTCTTGCATGATTTCTTCTTTTAAAAAATAAAATGAGTTTTTTCCTCATCACCTGGTTTCTAGAAGAGAAAAATATGGTTGCATGACATTAAGAAAAAGCACAATTTAATAATGCATTCACTTTTTTTCCAGAGACACTGGAAAACAGGCAAAGATCACTTAAGAATTTATGATGTAAACAAAGTTAATCCTAATTTTTTTACCCTGCAAAATAAGACTTTATAATTTTTGCAAAAATTGGAACTGACTAAAGTTCCTCCCATTCTACAGTAAGACTTAATACAAAATAGTTAACTTTCAATTCGCACATCCAATTATAAGGCAAATATTTTCAAATTAAAATTAGTTACTTATCCTTCTTAACAACTCTGGTGACATAAACATCTTACTCTTTGGGGAAGGGAGGCAGAAGAGAAGGAAACGTTTTCACAGTTACCTCCCTACATCAGGCGCTAACCTCCCTTCTATGAGGATAATGTATACCAACATATGTAGAGATAGGTGACTTCTGCTTTAAACAGAAGATTTTCTTCAGTCACAGAATGACACAATCCACTCTAAGAAGTAATGAAGGGCAATGTGTCAAAACAGGAAGATTTCTAATATATCTTAATTGCTTTTTAAATTGGAAGCATTGTGACTTTCAAAAACAATGACATGCAGGTTCAAATATAAATATTTATACCCCACCTACTTCCAGAAAGGATTTCAAGCTGATTATTCAAATATAAATACAAAGCCAAGGCAAGAAGAAGTAATTTTTTGGATTATCTGCCACTCAGGACTAACAGTGACACTGGCTCCACTCAAATAAGTATGGACAAGCAGGAGCTGGCTATATGAAAAAGTAGCCAAGAGATGAAAAGAATTATTAAAATGTACATTTGCTATTTCATACAAAGCAAATGACGATGATGAAAGAATAGCTACTGAATGACTCATACAGGTGCATGCAGCTGAGGAAATATTTCAAAAGGTGTCATACAGGGAAGCATTACCATATACTCAGTTTGCTCTAATTTTAAGGATACGTTACTCAAAAGCAAATGATAATCAACAAATACAATCTTAAATGTTTCCTAGGAATTTAAATGAAGTCAGCCAGTCAGTAATCCATCTAGGATAGTGTGCTGAGCACTAAATAGGCAATGTGGATGACATGAAATAAATCGGACAGAGCTGCTCTCCAGACTGTATCAGGAGAAACAGGACACAACACAAACATAACAATGAGGCTTTGTGGGAAAAAAAAAAAAGTCATTAAGTAGCCAACTAGATCTTATCTGCTCTTCTACTCTTTAAAAATGTTAAAACAGCTAGGCAGTTCCAAAACAAGGTATATTATATGTGAGTTTTGACTAACTTACTTCTAAGGGTTCTCAAGATCATAGTAGCATCTCACAGAAAAATTCACAAATACATAACTTTTATTATGAACCACTTACTTAACAAAAGTTAAAATTATTCAAATTCAATTGTTTTCATGCATACTACCATGCAAATTATATTTGCCACCAGTTCTGCAAAGTAGTCAATAATTGCACATATTCTCAGTTAAGAAATTTTTAAAAAGAAAAAAGTAAATATATATATATATATATAGCAATGTGCTCATTAATAACCATACTAGTAAATAATTATAATGTTCTGGTTATACTTAATAAAACATATAAAGTAGAAATATCACATTTTTTCACAAACTAAGAATAATGCACCTAAAATTCTCTTAAAAGTATAATTTTTTTTTTAAAAAAAGATATCTATCTAGCTTCCTCTCTTACTTCAATCAGATTAAGAAATTAGATTTTCTTTTCACTTATTCTCTTATTCCAAAATCTGCATCCATAAAGGCCTGGTACTAGGATGAGCAAGGCTAAGCAAACTACATTCTGGAGCAGCCTCCTCACCCACGAGGTGACTGAGCGCTTCCAAGGCACCAGGACATTAAATGGCAGAAGGGTCTACAAATACCGTCATTAGCAAGAGTCATAGAAGGGATTTCCCTAGAATAGGATTTTGAATAATGATAAAATGATCCGTGGCACTTCTACTTTGCAATGGCAGATGTGGCTTGGTGGGGGACGGTGTCATCACTAGTCTTAAATGAAAAAGCTTCATTATCTTACTTCATCATGCGCCTTGCAGGTACTCCACTGAAAAAAAGACAAAACAGGAGGCAAAAAATTCAAGCCTCAAGGTAAGCCATTTCAATGTTAAGTATCCACCTTTTTTACTAGCAGATTATAAAACCAGCTAGTTTTATGCAATAATTTATTTCATTTTTTGGCCTCGGAAACTCAAAGCTGTTACCCCAACCCCCAAGAAGCCAGAGGAAGATAACATATAGTAAAACGACAGCAAATTACACAAATCTAAAACATACCTACAATATATTATAATAATGTCAGCAGATAACAAAAATATCTCTTTATAGAATACATGGTCTTTAATTGAAGAACTCCAAAGATGATCAATACTTACGTCTTGATGTTCTCATGGTACACCTTGGTATCTGATGGCTGGTTATAGAGTGGCTATAAAAGAAATCAAATATTTATGTATAAAATCTTGTACATATGTCTATGAAGAGACAAAGAAACATAATTTTAATGTAAGCACAGGTAAAGTACTAATGGATCTACACAATAACATGCCCTACCAAAACCTCCAAACTTTTATTTTTTTATTTACTTATTTTTTTAATTATACTTTAAGTTCTAGAGTACATGTGCACAACGTGCAGGTTTGTTACATATGTATACATGTGCCATGTTGGTGTGCTGCACCCATTAACTCATCATTTACATTAGGTTTATCTCCTAATGCTATCCCTCCCCACTCCCCCCACCCCACAACAGGCCCCAGTGTGTGATGTTCCCCCTCCTGTGTCCATGTGTTCTCATTGTTCAATTCCCACCTACGAGTGAGAACATGCGGTGTTTGGTTTTTTGTCCTTGTGATAGTTTGCTGAGAATAATGGTTTCCAGCTTCATCCATGTCCCTACAAAGGACATGAACTCCTCCCTTTTTTATGGCTGCATAGTATTCCACGGTGTATATGTGACACATTTTCTTAATCCAGTCTATCATTGATGGACATTTGGGTTGGTTTCAAGTCTTTTTTTTTTTTTTTTTTTTTTTGAGACGGAGTCTTGCTCTGTCGCCCAGGCTAGAGTGCAGTGGCGCAATCTCGGCTCACTGCAAGCTCCGCCTCCCGGGTTCACGCCACTCTCCTGCCTCAGCCTCTCCGAGTAGCTGGGACTACAGGCGCCCGCCACCACGCCCGGCTAATTTTTTGTATTTTTAGTAGAGACAGGGTTTCACCGTGGTCTCGATCTCCTGACCTCATGATCTGCCCGCTTTGGCCTCCAAAAGTGCTGGGATTACAAGCGTGAGCCACCGCGCCCGGCCCCAAGTCTTTGCTATTGTGAACAGTGCCGCAACAAACATACGTGTGCATGTGTCTTTATAGTAGCATGATTTATAATCCTTTGGGTATGTATCCAGTAATGGGATTGCTGGGTCAAATGGTATTTCTAGTTCTAGATCCTTGAGGAATTGCCACACTGTCTTCTACAATGGTTGAACTAGTTTACACTGCCATCAACAGTGTAAAAGCGTTCCTATTTCTCCACATCCTCTCCAGCACCTGTTGTTTCCTGACTTTTTAATGATTGACATTCTAACTGGTATGAGATGGTATCTCATTGTGGCAAAACCTCCTAACTTTTAGATTCCCTGAGTAACTGTTAATCCCACCTCCTGTCACTCCCATAATACAGTTTATAAATCCATTATTTCCCATAAGTATATTTATGCACAGATTTTTAATTTCAAAGTATTAATATTCCCTAATACTAGGAAGTATTAACCACTGTCACTATTTTAACAGTAACATTGAAAGAGCTTTCTAATTCTGTTCTTAATTCTCATTCTACCTAGAAGGATTAAATAGCTGCTCAAGCAAAAACAAGCTCAAGATGATGCTTCTGCAAAGCTCTGCAAAGGTAACCAAGTTCACTCATCATTACTTTAAACTTCATCTCAAACTCTGCTCAGCTACAGCTCTCTTATCCCAAAATAAATGGATCATATTCCATCTTATCCCAAGAAAAACTACCACCAAAAAAAAAAAAAAAAAATCACTAGAAATGAAAAAATTTCTTACTTACCAGTTCAACTTTTGGGCCAAGACCTTCAAAAATTTTATGAGCTTCTTCTGCTTTTTTCTAGAGATAAAGACATTGTTGTATCATATAATTAAAAATTACATTATCTAAGTGCAAAATCATTATTTAGAAATATTTATCTAAGACTAATCTATAGATGAACTTATCCTTATTTCCAAATATCCTTCTTCTACATGACAGTCTGAAATATGCTCCAGTTATTTTTTATTTTTTCTTAATTTGTAGTTACAATGATAGAAAACTCTGAAACTGTATTTTCATAGCTTTCCTCACTAAATTCAGTCAAAACTTAACATTTGTATTGGAAGCAATGCCTGAAGAATTGGTAAGTTTTTAAAAAGCAAATAATTATATTAAAAAACTGGAGAGAGGGAATGAAAATTCACTATTAGAAATAAATCCCCCAAACATTCTACATACTTTAACTCATATCATCTTTAATAGAAACTTAAAGCAATAAAATACCATAAAATGGCCACTCTTTACTGTGGTAAGCCACATTGATCTCTTTGAAGAAAAGCTGTTAATGAGCTAATTTTCTAGTTACAAGGAATCCTTAGTAATAGATGAACAGCAAAGAAAACCGCTAATTTGAATTATTCAAAGTGCTCAGTAGTTAAAAAATGAGGAATTATATGTATTTGTAACATGCTATTTCCTTTTTTTTTTTTTGAGACAGGGTCTCACTCTGTCACCCAGGCTGGAACACAATGGCACGATCATAGCTCACTGGAGCCTCAACTTCCTGGACTCAAATAATGCCCCCATCTCAGTCTCCCAAAGCTCTGGGATTACAGGTGTGAGCCACGGCACCCAGTTGCTGTTTTCAAAAGTAAAATAATCTAGACCAAAGTGTTACCTAGCAGAAATCTTCCCTTGCTAAGATTAATCTATCAATATTTTGGCAACAAAAATTTTAACTTAAGACCCTCATATGTTCGTATTACAATTTGTATTCTAAGTCTACAGATAGAAGTAAATAATTCTTCAACATACGTTCGGTATGTTCTATGTGCAAAGCACTCACTAGACACTAAGAAAATAATGAGTAAGATAAGCCTTCCCGCCATAGGAAGATGAGGGGTCTTGAAAGTCTTCCTAGAGAAAATGATACTTGAACTGGGGCTTGAGGTAACAGTGTGCTCAGCAGAAAAGACAAAACACAGGGCCACCTGACAGCAGGGGCAACATAGCAGGGTAAAGACATTACTAACAAGGGAACATCCAAAACCTCTTCTGGTGGGATATTACTAAGAAAAGAGTATGGGGCAAGGGCCAGACGGGTAAGCATGTAAGCATCAATAAAGGCTTGGGCTATTCTGTATAAAGTGGGAAATCATCAAAAGGTTCTATCTGGAGAATCATTAAATGGGATGAAAATATGAAAGATGGGTTAGAAAGAAAAGACTGAAGCGTGAGACTCAATAACTATGTGGGAGATGAAGGCTCAAATTAAGCTAATGATAAAGGTAGAGGAAAGAAGCGCAAGACCAGACCAATATTCAGGAGGTGGGACTAACGCTCTTCATTGATTACCTCAACATACATGAAGTAGCAAAGAGAGAGAACTGGATAATTCCTAGGATGCTGGCCTAGATGACCAGAGGTGCTGGCACAGAATATACTTCCTACCATCACCCTTTTCTTTCTTCTGACGTCACATTCTCTTGCAAATCAACCCATCAAAATATAAAGAAGGCAGGTCGCGGTGGCTCACGCCTGTAATACCAACACTTTGGGAGGCCTAGGCAGGTGGATCACTTGAGGCCAGGAGTTCAAGACCAGCCTGCTAACATGGCGAAACCCCATCTCTACTAAAAATGCAAAAATTAGCCAGGCACGGTGGCATGTGCCTATAATCCCAGCTACTTGGGAGGCTGAGGCGGGAGAATCACTTGAACCCGGGAGGTGGAGGTTGTAGTGAGCCAAGATCGTGCCACTGCACTCCAGCCTGGGCAACAGAACAAGGGTCCGTCTCAAAAAAAAAAAAAAAAAATACACACACACATACACACACACACACACACACGCACACACAAGATATTCTGCAAATTTCTCTAGTACAGCCCAACAATCACTTTTCTATACGTATTATTCTTCTGAAATTAGAATATTTACAAATATTTTTGGAACTTACAACTGATAGGGTAATATCAAATTGAACTGTTAAAAATAGTCTGTTTAGAGACTAAACAAACTTAGACTGAAATTTAACTATGATGCAAGTCAACTTTTCTCAGGAAGTCAACTTTAAAATTAACACTTTGGGGCAGTTTTTTTCCTCCCACTACCTTTCTAAATAAAAGAAATGGTCCCTCCATCTCTTAAGCCACACTTGGCTTAATTCCAACTAGTGTAGACTGCTGCCACCCAAGAAATAAGAGGGAGGTGTACTTCTGTAATTACCCCATTCCTCCTTGCCTATGGCGCTGAAACAGATAGGCTCATTCATTAAAAAATGCTAAAGAGGCAGGGAGGGCCTTTCAAAAGGCAGCATATTGGGGCAGAAAAAGCCTTGGGGAGTACATATGAGAAAGCCTGGGTTCCAGGCCCGCTGTGCTCTCCTCCTCCCCTCTGGGAGCTCCCTCCCTGTTACAATTCTGAAACTGCACAGGTACATGTATAAAACATACATAAGAAAGAAAAGATGAGGCGAGGCATGGGGGCTCACATATGTAATCTCAATACTTTCGGAGACTGAGGCAGGTGGATCGCTTGAAGCCAGCAGTTCAAGACCTGGACAACATAGCAAGACCCTGTCTGTTAGAAAGAAAAGAAGGAATAAAAGAAAAGAGGCCTGGTGCAGTGGCTGACGCCTGTAATCCCAACACTTTGGGAGGCCAAGATTGGTAGATGACTTGAGCCCAGGAGTTCAAGACCAGCCTGGCCAACACAGCGAAACCCCGTCTCTACTAAAAATACAAAAATTAGCTGAGTGTGGTGGCTCACGCCTGTAATCCCAGTTACTTGGGAGGCTGAGGTAGGAGAATTGCTTGAACCTGGGAGGTGGAGGTTGCAGTGAGCCGAGATTGCGCCACAGCACTCCAGCCTCGGGGACAAACCAAAACTCTGTCTCAAAAAAAAAAAAAAAAGAAAAGAAAGAAAGGAAAGGAAAGGGAGGAGAAGAGGGAGAGGGAGAAAAGAAAGGAGAGGGTGGAGAAGAAAAATGAAAGAAAAATAAAAGAAAAAAGGAAAAGAAAGATGACTTCTATAGTTGCTGTGGGTTAGAAACAGTCTTCAGCGTAGGAAGGCAAGTCTAACACTAAAACAGATTTCAGATTTGGTTTTCTTCATAAAATGAACAACAAACCAAATGTGGAAATGTTAAAACAGAAAGAAGAGGTGCAAAAGGAGTTTTCAAGTTTTGCTAATGTGCACCAAGAAACACTATACTAATAAAAACATCTATATATAAAAATTAAACACCAATTAAATTCTCTATTAGATCAGATCTTGTTCAATAGTATTCAGTCCTCAAATCCCAGTGAGGCAACCACAGAATTCATTAATAGTGTAAGACAAGGCTCATTAATAAATCCATTAATAATTATTACCAAATCCAATTTATTTGAAAAATAATTCATACTAAAAAAGAAACATTTTATAAAACTTAAAAAAAAAAAACTATCAAATCTCCATTGGTATCACCACTAATGCCTACTTATTTTATCCCTGAGGTCACAGTCACGAACTGGCCATGGAGCCCATGAGCCCACAAAAGTGTTTTGCAGCTATGCAGAGGACTTTTTTTTTTTTTAACAAATCAGAGATTTCACATAAAACCCCATTATTTTGGGCTTTTCTTAAACAAGGGAGCAACTGTATATCCTGGGCCACAGCCCCCAACTTAGGCATGGTCACCTCCTTCCCTTCCTTTATTGGATTTACCTTCATGTAGACTGCTGTGGCCATACAATAAATTGGACCAATGTTGAACTCAGCCAAGAAAATAATATTAATTGCCCATATTTTTACCTGCCCATAACACCATTACCACAAGTGTATTTCTGATGACTCTGTTATCTACTTGATACATGTATATCTAAATCCAAGATCATTCCTATAAATGTGTATTTATTTATTCAGTTTTTAAGTTCAGAAGTACATGTGCATAAATATTTATTAATTCACAGTTGCTTTACTTAAGGTCAATTTCCTTTCGGCTGTGGACTACTATAAAGTTACAGACTGTATGTGTAAGATAGACTGACAGATGAATCCACACACTACAAATCAAATCAATCAAAACAACAATCCCAAATTTCACCTGATGATCACGCCTTTAGCTAAAAAGCCTATTCTATGCCACAGTACAAAGCATATTATCATTTTTTGCACTGTGGACTTCCGGAAGCCCACTGTTAAACAGACACTTTCTTCATGTTGAGGTAAAATCAGTTTCCCTCTAACTGCTAGTTCCTGGGCCATATTCTGGCCAAAACTAACTTTGATATTACAAAAATGATTCATAGAATTCAGGCCTGGTTTTTCCGAATCCATGAATATTTTTAATTAAGAGTATGAAAGTAAACCTAAAAAAGCAAAGTCTACCTAAAGGTCAAAATCTACCTTGAACTTTGTTTTTTTTTTGAGACTTGAGTTTCGGTCTGTTGTCTAGGCTGGAGTGAAGTGGCTCAATCTCGGCTCACTACAACCTCTACCTCCCAGGTTCAACCGATTCTCCTGCCTCAGCCTCTCGAGTAGCTGGGACTACAGGCATGCGCCACCACGCCTGGCTAATTTTTGTATTTTTAGTAGAGACAGGGTTTCTCCATGTTGGCCAGGCTGGTCTTGAACTCCTGACCTCAAGTGATCTACTCGCCTCGGCCTCCCAAAGTACTGGGATTATGGGCATGGGCCACCATGCCCCGCCTTGAACTTTTTAACTGAAGTTCAAACCACAGCCCAACTATCAACTATGAACTAATGCTGATAAGAAAGTTGACTTCCACATGCAATGACCTATCTTTACTGAAATGTTATCAGTAGTCAGCATTAAACATCATTTATTAAGTGAAAAATTGCAGAATGGTTGTTTTGTATTATATGCTACCAAACTTCCTTGCCAGTATTCATATAATAGGAGACTCAGCTGACAAAACTTCACTGATTAAATATTTATAAAATATATAATGTAAAATGAAATATTACATAATTTAAGGCACAACTGTAAACTTTCTTTCAATTGATAAGGAAAAAAACACCAAGCTTCAGTCAGCCACAGTTTATGAACATTCAAAATTGTAAGAGAAATCAGGTTTTAATAAAGTTAAAATTATACCAGGATATATTAAAAACTGAAAAGGGCAGAGTCAAGTGGGGTTAAAGGCCTGTGCTGCCAGAAATAGTATGAGCTTACCCGATTCTCATCATAAATAATTTGGACAATACTGCGGTGTTTCTGCTCCACAGGAGGAGGGGACACAGGCTTCTCAGGCTCAGGAGGTTTAGCTGCCTCTTCTTCAAGCTGTTGCTAAGAGATCCAGAAAGAAAGAGTCAAGCGTGTGCTGCACACCACACCCAGCAGTGATTAACTGCTGGAGATAACACAGGCTACTAAGCTTTGCTTGCAGATTCTGTAGGGTAACCAATTAATCCACGAAGGTCTCATGGACCAAGAGCTCAAAGAGAATTAATCAGATTTATTTCATAACCAAACAATACAAATTTTCATAAGATAGAGAGTTTAAAAAAAAAAAAAAAAAAAACTAAGAGGAAGCATCCTTTAAGATTTTAATTCTGGGCCAAGTGCAGTGGCTCACACCTGTAATCCCGGCACTTTGGGAGGCCGAGGCAGGTGGATCACCTGAGGTCAGGAGTTCGAGACCAGCCTGACCAACATGGAAAAACCCCATCTCTACTAAAAATACAAAATTAGCTGGGCATGGTGGCGCATGCCTGTAATCCCAGCTACTCGGAAGGCTGAGGCAGGAGAATCACTTGAACCCGGGAGGTGGAGGTTGCAGTGAGTCGAGATCACAGCACTGCACTCCAGCCTGGGCAACAAGAGCAAAACTCCATCTCAAAAAAAAAAAAAGATTTTAATTCTGACAAACTTAAAGCAAAATAATAAGAGAAGTTAAATTTAATGAAGGTACTCTACATACCTCTATCACAATGACCTTTGACAGCACTGAAAAAACACTTATATGTTATAGATACACAGTATACATTAATATTTGCTGGGCAGAATATGGTAGAAAGGAGTTCAAGGGTTAATCCTTAACTCAGCATGGCACCATGCCACCCTCAACACCCAACCTTCATGTGTTACAGTGCTCCAGTCAAAGGGCAATCAACAAAACTACAAAAATATAGACTATTGGTATGTGCAAGTATAAAGAAAAAGCTAACTGTATTAGCGTGCCTGGGTTTGAGCCTCAGGGTCACCCTTTACAGGTGGTGTGATCCTAGGAACGCTTCTGGGTCCTTAGGTCAATCTTTTTTTTTTTTTGAGATGGAGTCTTGCTCTGTCACCAAGGCTAGAGTGCAATGGCGCTCACTGCAACCCCCGCCTCCAGGGTTCAAGCGATTCTCCTGCCTCAGCCTCCTGAGTAGCTGGGATTACAGGTGGCCACCACCATGCCCGGCTAATTTTTGTATTTGTTTAGTAGAGACAGGGATTCACCATGTTGGTCAGGATGGTCTCGAACTCCTGACCTCAGGTGATCCACCCGCCTTGGCCTCTCAAAGTGCTGGGATTACCACTGTGAGCCACCACGCCTGGCTCCCTTAAGTCAATATTAAGCAAACACCTAAACTACTCATAAATAAGGTAGGGATAATAATACTACCTATCATACAGCTTTTTAAAAGACTAAATGACTTAACATATATATAAAGCATATTACAACTATAAATTGTAAGTATTACTGAGTATTACTAGTGAAGCAAGCAGGGACTTGTCTGCTTTGTCCACTGCTTTTTTTCAACACCTAAACCAGTGCCTGATACCTAGTTAATGCTTTAAAAATATCCACATGAATAAATTTAGCATAAGTCCACTGCCTAAGATGATAAAAGAAAAATTAGGTAAAGACAAATTAAGGTTAAGTCTAGTATAGCCTATAGGAAAAAATTATCTATACTACTAAATAAGACTGATAGGCTGGGTGCAATGGCTCACATCTGTAATCCCAGCACTTTGGGAGGCCGAGACGGTGGATCACTTGAGCCCAGGAGTTCAAGACCAGCCTGACCAACATGGTGAAATTCCTTCTCTATTAAAAATACAAAAAATTAGCTCGGCATAGTGGTGCAAGCCTGTAACTCCAGCTACTCAGGAGGCCGAGGCAGAAGAATCACTTGAACCCAGGAGGCAGAGGTTGCAGTGAGCCAAGATCGCACTATTGCACTCCAGCCTGGGCGACAGGGGGAGACTCCATCTCAAAAAAAAAAAATAAATGAGTGATAGTCAAAGCTCCCAGTACTGTAAATCAGACCATGCCCAAATGAAAGCATAAAAAACCACCAAGAAGGAGTTTCTGAACCTATTCTGGCTCAGGAGGCTGCCTGATTCGAAAAAAATTAAAAAAATAGTAATAATAAATAGCCACTAAGAGAGTCTAAACTGTAAGGAACATTTCCACTTTGGAATTATAGGTACTCTTGCAGTCTGTTATCTGCACAAGCAAAAGAAAGATATTTGAAATTCTGAGATCATTTTTATGGTAAAGGGTTCTTCAATGATTCCCTTTCTTTCCTGCTTAGAGGGCCTTCTTTTAGAATCCTTGTTAAGGAATAAACAAATCACACTTTGTTCTTAGTACCCAAATAGCCCTGGGACAAAACCATTACAATTCAAAGGCTAAAAGCAAACACACACACACACACACACACACACACACACCCCTACTCCCTCCTCACCTGTTTGTTTTTGTTTTTGTTTTTTGAGACAGAGTCTCACTCTTTTTGCCCAGGCTGGAGTGCAGTGGCACAATTTCAGCTCACTGCAACCTCTACCTCCCGGGTTCAGGTGATTCTCCTGCCTCAGCCTCCCAAGTAGAGTAGCTGGGATTACAGGCGCCCACCACCACGCCCAGCTAATTTTTTGTATTTTTAGTAGACGTGGAGTTTCGCCATGTTGGCCAGGCTGGTCTCGAACTCCTGACCTCAGGTGATCCAGCCTGCCTTGGCCTCCAAGTGCTGGGATTATAGGTTGAGCCACCGAGCTTGGCCCTGTTTGTTCTTTTACATTAACTTTACAATGTATTTGCCATGTTTTAAAAATAAATTTAATTGGAATTTTAATGAAATTGTATGAGACATGATTTAGTGCAAGATGAACACACATTATTATTACTGTTTCCATCCAGCTATGGCATATTTCTTTGTTTTCTCTAGTTGTCCTTTATATCTCTCAATAAAATTTGTGGCTCTGGTACATTTCATAATAATCATACATTATATTTCATTATTTCTAATTATTATAATGGACTACATGTACATTTACTATGTACCAGATATTATGCAATATATTCATTATCTAAATCCATAAAACAATCATGTGATTTAGTTGGTGTTATTACTAGATTATTACCATTGTACAAGTAAAGAAAATAAAGACAAAAGAAAGAAAAGAAGAGACTCAGCAAAATCAAACCAATAAAGACTTAATTAGAATTGTTGGGCATATAATAAAAATTTAATACAACTCAATGAAAACAAAAAAAAATTTTTTTAAATGACCAGGCAGATTTGAGAAGGAGCCAAACAGAAATTCCAGAAATAAAAACATAATTGTTGAAATTGAAGACAGATTTGACAGCAGATTACATATAATTGAAAAGGAAAATGTAAACTGGAAGACAGGCTGAAGAAATTGCTCTGAATGAAGCCCAAAGAAGTAAAAAATAAGAAAGAGAAACAAGAGACATGGAAGACAAGAGTGATAAGATGTTACAACTAACAGGAATTTCATAAGTAGAACAAGAAACTGTTAGAAAGGTTTTGTAAAAAAAGATAATGGCTTGGAATTTTCCCAAAGTGATGTAAAACTCCACCCTTCATATTCAGGAATTTCAAGTTGGACAGATTTAAAAGGAAAAAAAAAAAAAAAAACACCTAAATGTATCATCATAAAAATAACAGAACCCCGAAGAAAAGAGTATATTGAAAACAACCTGAGAGAAAATTCACATTATCCATGAAAGAATATGGATTTAGACCAAGAGCTAATGTCTTAAAAATGGAAGCAAGAAGACAATGCACTAAGAAAAAATAATCATACCAAATTAATATATCTTTTAATAAACAGGCCAAATATAAGACAATAAGACAATATTTAAGTCATAAAAACCAAAACAAACACTGAATTTGCCAACTAAGAGACCTTCACTAAAGGAAATTCTAAGAGATGTTCTTCAGTAGAAGGGTGTTCCCCTAGATGGAAGACTTGAGTTACAGGAAGAAATGGTGAGCACGTAAGAAGACAAATATGTGGGTAAACATAATGAACACCGACTATACAACACGCAGTTTCCAGGGGACTAAGAATAAGATGAGAAGCAAAACTACAAAACTTCTAAAAATAATATAGTAAAACTACCTTAATAACCCCAGGGGGTTTTCATATAAAACCTAAACAAATTCTGTTCACCAAAAAAAACACTATCAGAATCAAAGACCCAAATATAAGGGTAAAACTATAAAATTTGTAGAAGAAAACATAGGTATAAATCTGTGACTGTGAATTAGGCAATGGTTCTTAGATACAACACCAAATGCAAGAGTGACAAAAGGAAAAAACAAACTGGATTTCAACAAAATTCAAAACTTTGTACATCAAAGGATACTATCAGGAAAGTGAAAAGAACCCACAGATCGAGAGAAAATATCTATTAAGTCATACATCTGATGAGGAACTAATGTCCAGAATATGTAAAGAATTCTTAGAATAACAAAAAGACAATCCAATTAAATAATGAACAAACAATCTAAATGAACATTTCTCTAAAAAGATATACAAATGGCCAATCAGCACATGAAAAGATGCTCAACATCATTAGTCATTAAGGATATGCAAATGAAAACTACAACTAGATACCACTTCACATCTCCAAGGATGGCTATATTTTTTTAAAAAAGGAAAATAACAGATGTTGGCAAGGAGGTAGGAAAAAATGGAACCTCCATACACTGCTGGTAAGAATATAAAATGGTACAGAGACTTTGGAAAACAGTTTTGAAGTTCTTCAAAAATTTAAACATAGATTTACCATATGCCCACTCCTAGATATATAAAGAAAATTGTAAAAATACGACCACACAAAAATGAGTACATGAATCTCATCACAATACATTATTAATCATAGTCAAAAAATGAACACAACTCAAATATCCATCAACTAATGAATGGATAAACAAAACATAGTATACTCATGCAATGAGATTCAGGCATAAAAAGTAACGAGGTGCTGAGACAAGATACAACATGGATGAATCAGGACAACACGCTAAATAAATGAAGCCAAATACAAAAGGTCACATATGATTCTGTTTTTTCTGATATGTGGCATATGCTAGTCCATAGAGACAGAGAATAGACTAGTGGTTGCCAGGGGCTGGGGAAAGGGGGAAATGGGGAGTAACTGCTAGTAAGTATGGAGTTTCTTTTTGAAATGATAAAAATGTTCTAGAATTAGAGAGTGGTGATAGCTGTACAACTTTATGAATACATTAAAAGCACTTAAAGCATCTATAGTCCCAGCTACTCGGGAGGCTGTTGCAGGAGAATCGCTTGAACCTGGGAGGCAGAGGATGCAGTGAGCCAAGATCGCACCACTGCACTCCAGCCTCGGTGACAGAGTGAGACTCCAAATCTGGAGAAAAAAAAAAATGCACTAAAATGCACTTAGTGTACACTTAGAGTGAATACTGGGCTAAAAGTGAAGTGACAGGCCACAAACTAGGCAAATCTTCTATACAGATATCTGACAAGGGACTTCAGGAAATCCTAAAAGTTTCAATGACAAAATAGGAGACTATAGACAAAAGACTTGAACAATGCACATAAGGAACCCAAATAACCCATAAACAAATGAAAATAAGCTCAGCCTCCTTCCAAACCACAGAGAAGACTATTTCACATCCAACTGAAAAAACGGTATCAAGTAAAGGCAAAAATGTGTACAAACCGGTACTCACATAAGCTGCCAGTGGGAATGTAAATGGTATTACTTCTTAGCAAATTTGGTATCATCTATTAAATAGTTCACTGTACATAATCTTGGGCCAAGCACTGCCATTCCTGGGCACAGGCCCTAGAAAATCTCTACATGTGAACCAAAAACCAGCATCATTGTATGGAATAGAAAAAAAAAATCAAAAATAGAATGGACAAACAAATTTCACTCTCTACAATCATATAATCAGACAGTGCAGCAAGGAAAATGAATGAATGTAAGAAAACCACAATAGTAGCAAAAAAACAGCAAGTCAGAATATATAAGGCATGATTCCTTTTATGTAAAGTTTTAAAATATGGAAAACTCAAAAATATCTTCTGTAAGGAGACAAACACATTCTTAGAATATATTAAGCAAAGACATTTACTTGTTTCTTTTTCAGTTTAAGGATCTGCTGTTCTACTTTTGCAATTTCTCGATCTACACGATCCATACTCTGTATTAACTCTTCCTTTGAAAGTTTTGAAGGTGAAGCATTTTGATCATCTCCACATGGTTGCCCCGAAATTGGAGAGGATGGAGCTTCATGTTTGCCTCCGAATGCTGGATCCTTTAGAGAATAAAACCAAGAAAAACAATTTATTTCTCACTAAGAGTCCAGATTGCCTTAAATGAAAAAGTCAGTTTTAAACCACAGCAGAGCCATATGTACTATGTGTCTAATGAAACTTTTAGTAGTAACTTTCATATTCATATACATGCAAATTCTCACCTCACTTTTATAGTTTAGATATACCATGTACTATTTTGAAGACCCTAAAAGCTATACAAAGTGAGGTGAGTTAGTGTTGATCAGCCTCTAGTATAACAATACTGAAATTATAGAGAATTTATAGGTAAATAATGCAATCATGACAAAGGAAGATACCAGCTTCTCAGCCATTTCCTTGCAATGGCTCTTCAAATGGTCTGAACAACTGGCTGGGAAATAGTATTATTCCAGGTAAAACCTGTGTGTCCACCCAACTTAACAACTATAACATGGCCAAGTGTTCCTATCAAAAGTTTTCAGGCTCTCCAAACCAAAACTGAGGTACACAAGTCAGAGAAGTGACCTAGGAAATTCAGTTGCTACTATCTCTAGGCCTACTTTCATAAAGCCCACACTACGGCATACCTAACATTTCCTTAGCCAAAAACATCCCATTGCGCCTCCAAATCAGCAGAGCTGTAGCAGAATGACAGCCCCTTCACCCAAACTCCACTACCCTCCAACACACATCCACATACACCCTATTATTTTCCAGTCTGCTGTAAAGACACGAGCAATATTATAAAACAGATAAATTTTAGAGTACTAATTTTACTTAGACTGTAAGAAACCTACAATGAGGGTAGTTCACAGGATTACAGAAGCCTAAAATGTATTAAATAATGATTAAGGAACTGTGAAAAGTCAATAGTTCTGAGTCAAGAATGCATACAGGAGATAACTGGACAGTTGCTTCAAAACACCTTAGTACAGATATTTCAGCTAATATACACTGATGAAAAGCCTCATATTCTGTAATAGTATGCACTGAATCTAAGAGGCCTCTTCTGGGAAAATAAGATTATGGATATACCCTAAAACCTGTACGATTCTGTAAGGAAAGCACCAATAAAAGCAATAACAACTCTAATAGACTTAACAGAATTAAAGCTCCAGTATCCTTTGCATCTGGCATACAGTCAATCTTTGGCAGCTTTAAGCCCTAGAGTTTACGATTCCTCTCTTAAGATGTAAATCCTTGAGGTCACTGGCTTCCAAAATAAACCAGTATGTTTCATCTAAATAAAATATCAGTGGCCAGGCACGGTGGCTCATGTCTGTAATCCCAGTACTTTGGGATGCTGAAGCAGACAGATCACAAGGTCAGGAGTTCGAGACCAGCCTGACCAACATGGTGAAACCCCATCTCTACTAAAAAATACAAAAATTAGCTGGGTGTGGTGGTGGGCACTTGTAGTCCCAGCTACTCAGGAGGCTGAGGCAGGAGAATGGCTTGAACCTAGGAGACAGAAGTTGCAGTGAGCCGAAGTTGCAGTGTCACTCCAGCATGGGTGACAGAGCGAGACTCCGTCTCAAAAAAAAGAAAAAAAAAAATCAGATTTGGTGTATAACCATCTTTATCAATCTTTTTTTCTCCCCTTCCCTCCTTTATCAGCGTTAAAAAAAATACAAGAAAATTTGTCTTCACATTGTCTTTTCAATGCTCGAATCTTCACTAACACTGTGAAAAGCACAACAGTTCTTAAATTCACTAAACCAGCTACTACTTGCACTAAATGAAAACTAAATGCAGAATGTTTAAATATTTTTAAGTCTTCATGTGTTGTGAAGCCTTTTTCTTTCATTATGAGATGGTGTACTCCTGAGAACTTAGAAATGTTAATGCATAAAGAAAGATCTTTGGTGAACCACCAGGACTTTCATGATACATTAATATCATTCTCCCACTATATGCATATGAGCAAATTTGTGTTACAGAAACATATATAATAGCAAAAGAGATTATATTTTGATTCAGCAGACTTCAAAAGTGCTCCTCAGGTGATTCTGATGCATGCCCAAAGAATTAATATTACAAATGAATATTTTCCACTGACTTCCTTTCTAAATATTAAATAACAAGAAACTAAATCCTCAAGTGCCTACTTATATAACAGGAATAGGATGGTGGATCAAAACAGACAAGATATCTGCCTTCATGAACCTTACAATCTTGGCTTGAAACAGCCAGATACCAATCCTGAAGAAAAAGAATTAGATTCTTACCTCATATCTTACATCAAAAAAAAAGCCAAGTAATAGCAAACATTTATAAGAGGCTTATTAGCAAATCACAAAAAGCCTCAAGTTAAAAAAAAAAAAAAAAAGGATTCACACTATCTTGGGTTCGGGAAGGCCAAAAGCAAAAGATATAAAAGACATTAGTTATTTAAAAAGAGAGATTGATGGATAAAATAAAAAACAATCTTCCGGCCGGGCGCAGTGGCTCACACTTGTAATCCCAGCACTTTGGGAGGCTGAGGCGGGCGATCACGAGGTCAGGAGATCGAGACCACGGTGAAACCCCGTCTCTACTAAAAATACAAAAAATTAGCCGGGCGTGGTGGCGGGCGCCTGTAGTTCCAGCCACTCGGAGAGGCTGAGGCAGGAGAATGGCGTGAACCCGGGAGGCAGAGCTTGCAGTGAGCTGAGATTGCGCCACTGCACTCCAGCCTGGGCAACAGAGCAAGACTCCGTCTCAAAAAAAAAAAATAACACTCTTCCGCTGGGCACGATGGCTCACACCTGTAATCCCAGCACTTTGGGAGGCCGAGGCGGGCAGATCACTCAAGGTCAGGAGTTCGAGACCAGCCTAGACAACATGGTAAAACCCCATCTCTACTAAAAATACAAAAATCAGCCAGGTGTGGTGGTGTGAGCCTGTAATCCCAGCTACTTGGGAGGCTGAGGCAGAAGAATGGCTTGAACCCGGGAGGCAGAGGTTGCAGTGAGCACAGATGGCACCACTGCACTCCAACCTGGGTGACAGAAGAAGACTCCGTCTCAAAAAAAAAAAAAAAAAAAACCACACACACAAAAACACAATCGTCTGCTTATCAAAACAGTAATAACAAATTAAAAAGGCAAATGATTAAATAGGAAAACCATTTGCAAAACATGCACTCTAACAACTCAATATAAAATAAACCAACAGAAAAATGGGCAACATATATGAAAAAACAATTTACAAAACAGGAAAAACAACCAATAAACAAATTAAAAATGTTAAATTTTACTAACAAATAAGTGTAAGTTAAAAACAATCATTCATCAAATTAACAATCTTTTTGTTAAACAATAGACATGTGGTGTCAGCAAGGATAAAAAAGAAGTGGGTACCTTTATTTATTTTTATTTTTATTTTTTGAGATGAAGTCTCACTCTTGTCCCCCAGGCTGGAGGGCAATGGCGCAATCTCAGCTCACTGCAACCTCCGCCTCCCAGGTTCAAGCAATTCTCTTGCCTCAGCCTCCCGAGTAGCTGGGATTACAGGCGCTTGCCACCACACCCGGCTAATTTTTGTATTTTTAGTAGAGACGGGGTTTCATCATGTTGGCCAGGCTGGTCTCAAACTCCTGACCTCTGGTGATCCACCCACCTCGGCCTCCCAAAGTGCTAGGATTACAGGCATGAGCCACCGCGCCTGGCCAAGAAGCGGGTACCTTTATACACTGCTGTCAGGAGTTAAGAACTGGCCCTACTCTTTTGCAGGACAATCTGGAAATACCTACTGTACCTTAAAAATCAACCTGGTCTGTAATTAATCATCCTAAAAGAAATCTACCTTAAGGAAATAAGTAATAATGTATACAAATAATCAACCTAAATAATGTATGGGCCAGCTGCAGTGGCTCACGCCTATAATCCCAGCACACGGGGAGGCCAAGGCAGGCAGATCACCTGAGGTCAGGAGTACGAGACCAGCCTGGCCAGCATGGTGAAACCTCATCTCCACTAAAAATACAAAAATTAGCTGAACTTGGTGGCATGCGCCTGTAGTCCCAGGTACTCAGGAGGCTGAGGCAGGAGAATTGCTGGGAGGTATAGGTTGCAGTAAGCCAAGATCGCACCACTGCACTCCACCCTGGGCAACAAAGTGAGACTCCGTCTCAAAAAAAAAACAATGCATGTCACAACACCATACTTCTGAACAAACAGGTAACCTAAATGTATGACGATTGATTAAATAAATAACTTTATTTAATCAATGAACTTTATTTATTCATATGTGGAATACTAAGTAGCCACTAACAATACAGTTGTAAACTTACTGGCACAAAAAGAAGCTAAGCACGTATTTAAGCAAAAGTAAACAGAATGTACAAAGTGAGCACATTAAAATATTCATACGGGCTGACTCTGGACACACTGCCTATGGGTTAGCCCTATTCCACAAGGAGCAGCAAAAACAAAAAACAAAAAAAAAAACACATAAAATTAAAAAAAATTAAAATTAAAATAATACACATACAAATAGGGAAGAATCAACATGAAAATGTTAATAACTTTTAAGTGGTAAACTATAGGTAATTTTTTCTTTCAAGCTTATTTAACTCTTCTATAAATGATATACCTAGGCTTAACATTTAAAAAAAATCTAACAAATGTTAGTTCTTTTTAAATCCTTACTTCTGGAGGTGGGCAGTTGGGAGAGAATGGGGAGAGGGAGATGGAAGGAGAAGTATTAGTTAGTAGTAGTAGTCATGGTTTACACTTTAGAGGAAAAAAGGCAGGACTAGAGTCAGGGGTCCTGGGTTAATTCCAACTCAGGAGGTACTACCTAGGTCACTTAATTTTTCTGAACATCCAGTTTCTCAACTATAACATGGAAATGGGTCACACTACAACACAACACATCCCATTTTAATGAATGAGTTTTTAAGACACTTTTCTGCTAAAAAACAAAATTCTATAGTTATAAATTACATTTGTGGTAATGCATTCAGCCATGGAAGATGACCTTTATTCACTATATTTTTAAATTTCTTTTTTTTTAATGCAGCAGAACATTTCTTATAAACCCCACAGACTACTGTACGATAAAGATATTTCACATGATAAGGTGGGTCACAAAACACCTAGAAGCTTAGCTAATTTCTAGCTTACAGCAAAGAATTTTTCCCCATCCAACTGACTATTTTGAAAAATTTCAAATTTACTTGAAAGTTGAAGGAACAGTATAATGGACACTCATTTATCCTTCATCTAGATTCACCAGTAGTTAACATTTTCACATATTTGCTTTCTGTGTGTGTCTCGGTGTGTGTGTGTGTGTGTGTGTGTGTATAACTTCATTTTAGCTGAACTATTTGCAAATAAACTGCAGATACATTTACTAATCTTTTAAATTACTCTTCATTGCATAAAAACTCAAAGAAAATGTGTGGGTACTTATTTATCTGCTATCAGGGAAGAAAGGGCAATTAGGCATAAAGGTTAATAAACACAGAAAAAAGATCTGATGGCAGTAAAAACATTTTAAACTTCAGTATGCTTTAAAAAAAGAAAAACTGAAACAAAAAGACACTGGGAAAAATATTAGCATATGTTGGTAAAAAGGTTAACACTTTACTGTTAAGAGTTTTTGAAATTAATTTATTCTTTCTATGACAAATATTTATTCTATATCTACCAAGTGTCAGGCATGTCCTAATCTGCAGAATTAATAATAAGCAAAGCAGAGAGTTGAGAAAGGTAAACATAGGCTGGGCGCAGTGGCTCACGCCTGTAATCCCAGCACTTTGGGAGGCCGAGGTGGGCGGATCACCAGGTCAGGAGTTCAAGAGACCAGCCTGGCCAACATGGTGAAACCCTGTCTCTACTAAAAATACAAAAATTAGCTGGGCATGGTGGTGCATCCCTGTAATCCCAGCTACTCAGGAGGCTGAGGCAGGAAAATTGCTTGAACCAGGACCCAGGAGGCAGAGGTTGCAGTGAGCCAAGATCGCGCCACTGCACTCCAGCCTGGGGTACAGAGCGAGACTCCATCTCAAAAAAAAAAAAAAAAAGAAAAAGGTAAACATAGCA
>NW_026652294.1:47144358-47148242 GCF_009828535.3 Hylobates moloch
CCCTGTCTCAAAAGAAAAATGAAAGGTAGATAAAATTAATTTTTAATGTTTCCATCTCTATCAGGTTAGTAATAAGAGAGAAAACTTATGATAAAAAGCTACCTCACACCACCAAAATCAGTAACAGAGTAGTGACCCACGTCTCCAAGAGTGCATGTTGGTAGGGCCATGGGGGGCCATAAGAAACCTCACATAAATGGAGAATAAAGAATAAAGGAGTAAGTGGGAAGAGGCTCTATAGCCCTACAGCCCCCACCTCTAGTAGAAACATTTGTCCCAAAAAGCTTACCACCCCACACAAATCCTAAGGCTAATGTAACATACAGACAGACCATAAACTCTCAGGATAGTCCCTGTACTTACTCCCCATCCCCAGAACACTAATGAACCACTCCCCTTAGGGGGCCTTTTCCCTTTCAAGTCTGTCTTGGATTATTGGGGATGAAGTTAGAGAAGAGCAAAAATGAAGGGGAGGGGAGAAGTAGAGAGATTACAAAAAAAGGTTAAAAATATAACCTGTTTCCAGAACTTTTTCCATCCCCAATATTACCATGCAGAGTTCCTAATGAGTCAAGGTTTATTATGTATCTCAAATCAAAGATGGAAAGTTTTTACTTTTTAAATTAAAAAACAAACAAAAACAAATGTCGTACGATGAGAAAGAAGCATACACTTAGTCTACGGCTATTCTAGCTGTGCAAGATGACTATGAAAAGAATTGAAAAACAATTAGCAAGATTTTCACATCCATTAATGATAGCTCAAACTGTAATTGGTTTAATTCACCTTGCTACTGAATTACTGACATTTACTACGTTTACTAGCTGTTATGCTGAATGCCTATATATGTGCCGGGCCCATATATACTTTTTTTTTTGAGACACGGTCTCAATTTATTGCCCAGGCTGGAGTGCAGTGGTGCGATCATGGCTCACTGCAGCCTCAACCTCCTGGGCTCAAGCAATCCTCTCACCTCAGCCTCCTGGGTAGCTAGGACTACAGGCATGTGCCACCATGCCCAGCTAATTTAGTTTTTTTAATTTTTATTTTTTGTAGACATGTGGTCTCACTATGTTACCCAGGTTTATACACACTTTTTATGTATAGGCACTTTTATGTAAATTATCTCCAAATGACTCCATGATGTGGGTATTGTTACCTTTAAGGTCCTGTAGGTAGTGAGTGGCCAACCAGAACCTAGATTATCACAATCTACGAACAGCACACTTCCCATTATGGCATGATGTCTCAACTGAAAATACTATACAGTTTTAAATATCAATATGATTCTTGGTTGGAATTTTTTCCCCTCTTTTAACATCTTCAAATATTCTCAAGTTGAAGAAGCTTCTAACAACGATGCCAAAAACGGAATACCATCTGTCAAAGCGGCCTGTCCAAAGACAAAATTCCACGAGTCTCTTGGGTAAAGATCAATCATTGTTATTGCCACAACACAGAAGCCATCTTCAGGTTTCTTCTTTTTCAAGAACTTCAGGACGTCCCCTATTTAAGAAGAAATACATAAATGTATGAGTGTATATTATATACATATGCTTCCTTTACTCAGTTCAAATTGCAAAGTTGTGTAATTCACCTGCATGAATTTGTAGGTTTTGTGTGTTCTCACTGACTCTAAAGGAACACCTTGTTGTAGAAACAGGAACTGGTTCTAGCAGTTTTACTCTCAAGCGATAGAAATATGCTTTACAGTAGTCTGTAACCCATTTAATATATTCTTCACTGATAATTCTGGTGTTTCATAGAGATCCTATAATATGGAAGAACATTTAAAAACAGACTTTAAGATGATTATTCAGTGTTTACCCAGTCTATGAGTAAGAGGATTCAAATTAGAAGCAAAACCAACTCTAAATTTTCAATACACCTTTATCATTCATTGGTGTTGATATGAATTAAAAAGAAACAAAATGTTCTAGGTCAGTTTGGCTACAAAACTTGTAGCATTGCAATGAATATCAAAAATGATCCTAAAACTGCCCATCTGAATCAGACCAACAGCCCAGACTATTCCCGACAACAGAGCCATTGCAAAACCGAACCAAAATATATATAAAATATATGTATTTTATATATATTTCAAATATAAAAATACATATCCATATTGGGGACTTTACCTATTCTCCATATACAGCTCTGATTTCTCCCTAGAGTGAAATGACTGACTGCCAATGCTTTAGAGTGGTCACACTTAGAGTGTTTTCCTCATGTCCAATCAATTTCTTGGGGACCTAAGAAATTAAAAAGACAATCATGAAATCCATTCCTCCATCTCATATGGAAACTGCTCCCATTACAAAAACTAGTGGTGGCCAGGCGTGGTGGCTCAGGCCTGTAACTTCAGCACTTTGGGATAGGAGGACTGCTTGAGACCAGGAGTTTGAGAACAGCTTGGGCAACATGGTGAGACCCTGTTTCTACAAAAAATTTAAAAATTCCCTGGGTACAGTGGTGCACACCTGTGGTCCTAGCTACCAGGGAGGCTGAGGTTGCAGTGAGCCATGATCGTGCCACTGCACTCCAGCCTGGGCAAGAGTCCAAAACAAACAAAAAAACCTCACAGTGACCACAGGAGCAGGACCTCACACCCAATTTCCTTCTTTTGGGGAATAATATTGGCCTGGCATGGTGGCTCACGCTTATAATCCCAGCACTTTGGGAGGCCAAGGCAGAAGGATTATTTGAGCCTAGGAGTTTGAGATCAGCCTGGGCATCATGGCAAAACCCCGTATCTACAAAAAAATTAGCCGGGCATGGTGGTGTGCACTTGTAGTCCCAGCTACTTGGGAGGCTAAGGTGGGAGGATCATCTGAGCCCAGGAGGTTGAGGCTGCAGTGCGCTGTGATCGTGCCACTGCACTCCAGCCTGGGCAACAGAGACTTTGTCTCAAAAAATCATATTATGAATTAACTCATTAGTGCCACATGAAAAATACTCATCGTTTCTAGTGTGACTCAAAGATCTTCAACATCAAATAAAAACAAAACTAATGTAAGCCCTATCATTTCTGCAATTTAACTGCAGGCTGAGAAGCTACAGCTTAGTCACATCACATTAGGGAAGACATCAGATGACTAATCAAAAGCCAGACTCACAATGACAGGTTTCTTCCATTCACATCGTGTTCCTATGTAGAGTTTTCATTCTTCCTCTTGAATGGGTCAGATGTTCCACCACGAGACTCTTTGAATGAGACAAGGAAAACACTGAACATCTCTGTCTGGATCATCTCTGTCATATTTTCTAATTATCTGGATTTTGCCAGTTTAATGATAGACAACTGATGGGAAAACTTAAGCTAATGTCTGTTCTGATTGAACCTCTGAATTCTGGGGTTGAAGAGGCTGGCTGAAATTCCAGATCAAATATCTCTGTACTCAAAGCTCTGATAAGAGCATAAGCTCATCCTCACTCCTACACAACTGGGCTGAAATCTGACTTCTACAGGACAAAATATAAAACAAGATGTACCTTCCTGTGGTCTACCTACCTTGATTAGGAAGGAAGTCTCCAATGGAAGCTTTTATCTCACAAGGACAGCCATGTCTGGGCCTGGCTGGAAGAAAGTTGTGGAGTGTGCCTTCATCTTAATATTAACGAAGGCAGTGTGAAAAGTCAGGAGGCCTCCCCTTGCCTCCCAAGCCTAATCTAGGGAAGCTGCGGGAGAAGATGGGCAGGGGGCGCACAATATGGTCACTGCAGTGGGCTGGAGGCCTGGGATGCTGCGGTCCCAAAACCAGAACATCCTGGGCAAACCCGGAGGAGTTGGCCACCCTGGCTGGTTGCCTATAGCAACTCGCACTCTGGGCTCTGGTCCGTGCAGGCACAACCCAGTCTCCCGCTAGGGGTGGAGTAGTGGTTCC
>NW_026652294.1:47148252-47162544 GCF_009828535.3 Hylobates moloch
ACAGAAAACACCCAGTGCTCAGAGGCTACTCATTTGCCTGGACACAAGACTAGACAAGGCTCCCATACCCCACACCGGGGCACTGCAAATCCTGACTCGTTTTCCCACTATGTTCCTTATCAGCAACTTTTTCTACATTCGGCCTAAGAAACATTTCACTCTGAGCTGTCTTTTTTTACTTTTTTCTCATGCACAGTGTTCTGCATTTTGTATTTTCAGTATTCAGGACGGGCTTTGCAGATGCCTAGAATCTGTAGACAACGCAGCAAATGATGCCATGTTTGTTCTTTGGGCCAAAAGACTGGCAACTGTTCTAAAGTAGATCTAATTGCCCGCAAACTCTTTAAAGATGATGAGCAGTCTTTGTACTTTGCACACATCAAGATGCCCAATAGCATTGCTAATTGAAGATGAAATTCATTCAATGTCTGATTTAAAAATAAACAGGTGAAATTATAGCCAAGTTTGATCTTTTCAATGATACATTGAGTCAGTGAATTTCAAAAACCTCCTAATTAAAATTTCAGGTTAAATTGATCAACTCTGTTCTCCACAGAAAGGATTGAATGATGTTTTGGAAATAATTTAGATACCCTTTCAAAAAAAATTGTTTCATGATTATCAAGTATTTGCCGGAATTAAGAGGTTAATGCTCACCCTTCAGTTTTACGGTACGATAGAGACCTCCTACAATGCTTATTAAAAAAATAAAGCAAAACCACTAGGATTCAGCTATTCAACCTTACTTTCTCAGCAGCTCCACAAATTCAGGAATGTGTGTTTCAGTTCATCTCTGTATCCCCAGCATGGGGCTTCCTACCTGCCATGAAAGAGGGACTCAGTCAATGCTTGTTAAATGAAAGCATGAAGTGTGATGTTTAGTGGGGTAGGAAACTATCAAAGATACAGAAGTGGAGAAGCAATAAAGCAGACTTTGCCTATTTTATAACTTTGCCTTAGTCACTTTCATAACTTGAAGTCATTTTTATAACTTCCTTAGCTGCTACATTTTCACTCGATTTAGAGCCACCAAACCTGCTCTCCAGTCTTTCTGAGTCTTCCTATCACTCAACCATCACCCTTCATCAAGATGCTATGAGCCCCTTTCAGCTGTCTGTCCTTATCAGAAATCAAGTGTGGGCCTAGTCCACCCCTGGACTTCCACCCCCGTTCCCATCCTCACAGTGACTCACGTCCACAGCCTGCTTTCTCCATTTCTCCTCCAGCACTAAAGTTAATCATTGCATTCTTCCTATTCCCCTGACCTCACCCCATGCCTCTCTCCCCCTCACTCACTGCATACTAGCTACACTGGCTTTTTTTGTTTATTTTTGAGATGGAGTTTCACTCTTGTTGCCCATGCTGGAGTGCAATGGTTGTGTGATCTCTGCTCACCGCAAATTCTGCGTCCCAGGTTCAAGCAATTCTCCTGCCTCAGCCTCCCGAGTAGCTGGGATTATAGGTGCGTGCCAAAACATCCAGCTAATTTTTGTATATTTAGTATAGAAAACTCCATTGTGATTTGATGACGGTTTCCTTATTAAGCATCTTGTCTAGAAGTGTGTGTGTGTGTGTGTGTGTGTGTGTGTGTGTGTGTGTGTGCTGGAGATTGAAGTAATGACCAATGTTCAAAGATTCAATCAATCATGGCTATGTAGGGCTCATGCCTGTAATCCCAGCACTTTGGGAAGCCAAGGCAGGTGGATCACCTGAGGTCAGGAGTTCAAGACCAGCCTGGCCAACATGGTGAAACCCTTTCTCTACTAAAGATACAAAATTAGTTGGGCATGGTGATATCCACCTGTAGTCCCAACTGGGAGGCTGACGCAGGAGAATCGCTTGAACCCGGGAGGTGGAGGTTGCAGTGAGCCGAGATGGTGCCACTGCACTCCAGCCTAGGTGACAGAGCAAGACTCCGTCTCAAAAAAAAAAAAAAAAAAAAATCATGCCTATGTAACAAAACTTCCATTAAAACCTCTAAATGATGGGGTTCAGAGAGCTTCCAGGTTGGTGAACACATCAAGGTGCTGGGAGAGTGGTGTGCCCAGAGAGGGTAGGAAAGCTCTGTGCTCATTCTCCCTTGCCTTGCTCCATGCATCACTTCCATTTGGCTCTTCCTGAATTGTATCCTTTGTAATAAACCAGTAATATTAAGTTAAGCACTTTCTTGCGTTCCAATAATCATTCTAGCAAATCGTCAAGCCTGCGGGAGGTGGTCATAAGAACCCCCAATTTGTAACCAGTTGCCCAGAAGTATGGGTGGCCCAGGACTTGCAACTGGAGTCTGATTGGGACAGTCTTGTGGGGCTGAGGCCTTAAATCTGCGGAGGCTAATGCTAACTCTGGGTAGTTAGTGTCAGAATTGAATTGAATTGTAGGACACTCAGTTTGTGTTGGAAAATTGGTTGGTGTCAGGAGAGGAAAAAAATCCTCACTTGTGAATATAGATGCAAAATCCTAAATGAAATATTAGCATTTTTGCTAAGGAATTAGAAAAAATCAAGCATCCATCTAGGGTTTATTCCAGGAATACAAAAGTGATTTAATATTCTAAAATCAATCAAGGTAATTCATCACATTAGTAGGAAAAAATAAGATCATAAAATCATATTGATATATACATAAAAATGATGAGTTGATAGATACATAAAAATGGTGACTTCAGAAAATGTGGTTTCAAGAAGTAACATCAGATTCATTTTTCTTTCCTCCTTCAGAGTTCTGTCTGTCCAGTCTAGATTGATTTGTAGAAGAGAACTGCAGTCTGTTCTATGCCTAGCCTGAGCCATGGCCTGTACTACCTGTTATGTTGTAAAACCCTCCGATTTCCAGGATCCTCTGGCTTTGGATTTTGGTCCCCATCTTTGGTTCTGCATGTTTTTTAATGATGTTTCAACCTGCAAAACAAAAAAGAAAGAGGCTGGTAAACAGGTATTATTTAACATAATTATTGATACATGTAATATAATTATTGTATCAGACACTCTGGTAGGTTCTGGAGGGACAAATGTGAACCCAAGTTCTGGAAGTCTAAGTAACTCATCAAAAGTCCCACTGCTGGTAAATGACAGAGCTGATATGTGAACCAGTCAGTCTGGCTTTGGAATTCATACTCTTACTCATTCTGTCACTAACTCTACATGACCAACCATAATACTATTTGACATTAAGTGTCAAATAGACATAAGTTACACAGGCTGTGAAAGCACAAAGAGAAGACATCAATTCTGGCTAGGGATGGGTTGGTTCTGGAAGGCTTTTAAAGAAAGAGTATTTAAGCTGATACTTAAAAGATAGAGATTTTTATCTGGCAGAAAATGAGAATGTATTACTCAGGGTAATTTAAATTATGCTGTGGTAACACAGGTTTAACCCAACAAGAGTTTGTCTCTCTTAAGAAAATGCTAAGTCAAGTTGGGCAGTGTCCAGGGCCCTCCCTTGATGTCTTGACTCAGCTCTCTAGGCTGCTACTATTTATGGTTTCTCATTCCATCACATGTGCTGCATCACTGTGCAGAGGAAGAGAGAAAAACATGGAGAATTGGTACTTGCCCTTCAAGGCTTCAGCCTGAAAACCCACACAACACTTCTGCTCATGGCCCATTAATTCTAACTCAGAGAACATGGGCTATTTGGCAGGAAGTTGTTGCTTCTGCTCCAGAGAAAAGGAGCATTCCAGGCTGAGGAACAAGCATGTGCAAAGGCATGAATGGGTAAAACTGCATGGCATGCAGGGGGAGAGCAAATAGATCCAGGACACAATAGGTCTTCAATGTCATTCATAGACAAATGGAAGCTCTCATGGAGGAGCAGCAGAGTTTGCCTTGTTTTGCAAAATTATAGATGGTTTTAGATGTGCAAAATTATAAGGCCGGGCGCGGTGGCTCATGCTTGTAATCCCAGCACTTTGGGAGGCCGAGGCGGGCGGATCACGAGGTCAGGAGATCGAGACCACGGTGAAACCCCGTCTCTACCAAAAATACAAAAAATTAGCCGGGCGTGATCAGAGAAGGCTGAGGGAGAAGGCTGAACCGGAGGCGACCTGCATGACCGAGACACCACAGCACTCACCTGGGAAAAGATGTGCAAAATTATAGATGCAAAAAGGAGGGTATGCAGTTATGGTCATGCCCTTGGACTTCCCAGCCTCCATAATTGTGAGCCAAATAAGCTTCTTTTCTTTGTAAATTACCCAGTCTCGGGTATTCTGTTAGAGCAACAGAAAATGGACTAAGACAAATGATCAAGAAATACTTCCTAGAGGAAGCGAACTTGGAAGGAAACCCATGGTATCGCCAAGTAGAGAAAAAGGAGGAGTAAACCTTTCTGTATCAGAGGAAATAATCATGCAGGAGAGAGCACAGTTCAGGCAGAGGCAATGAGGAAAAGTAAGAGAATATGGTCACTAGAAGCACTACAGATGAGTCTCTTGTACTTAGACACTGCAATCCTAATTGCACAGGAGCTCAAATGGGACAGCAATCATAGGATGTTCCTGTGGTTTGAATGTAACTCCCAAAAGTTTGTGTGTTTGAAACTTAGTTGATAATGTATACAATTTGGTGAAGGCAAGAGAATATGATTCCAAGATTTCCCACCTCTCTGCCAAGCCAGTAGTGGTAGTCACTATTTAAAATAGGAAACTCAAAAGAAAGCAACCTGTTTTGAAAGAGAATGACTTGTTTGTGCCATGCTCTGGAACATATACACAGAAATGTGTAGCAGACAACTGGAAATACAGCCTCAAGCTCTGGGGTGAGGAGAGGCATCCCAGGATGAAGGTACAACAGAAGCAAAGGAATGGAGACAGGAAATATCAGGGTATACAGGAGACCTACAGTAAGAATAAAGATCATTCCTCACCCATTTACTCTGTCCTTGCTGCCCTCCTCAGAGTCATTTCCCACTGCCTGCTACACATCTGCACCTGGAGGGCCCCTCAAATGCAATCAACTCTTTGGCTCCTATCAACCAAATCCAGAGCCATCCATACGTACTGCTCTGTCTTCATTGAACTGTTTCAATCTTGCAGTGTCTATTTTTCTGCCATTAATCATAATTCTTTTTTTTTTTTTTTTTTTTGAGACGGAGTCTTGCTCTGTCGCCCAGGCTGGAGTTCAGTGGTGCGATCTTGCTCACTGCAAGCTCTGCCTCCTAGGTTCACGCCATTCTCCTGCCTCAGCCTCCCAAGTAGCTGGGACTACAGGCACCCACCACCACGCCCGGCTAATTTTTTTGTATTTGTATTTTCAGTAGAGACGGGGTTTCACCGCGTCAGCCAGGATGGTCTCGATCTCCTGACCTCGTGATCTGCCTGCCTCGGCCTCCCAACGTGCTGGGATTACAGGCGTGAGCCACTGTGCCCGGCTGCCATTAATCATAATTCTATGTTCACAAAGTCCTCTTAGCATATATGCATGTAGCCATCCTCAGAATGAGACCACTGGTTTTTCTAGCCTCAGTGAAGCTGAAAAATAGATTATGTCAGCTGTGTGACACTGGACCAGTTAATTGACCTCTCTGAACCTTAGTATTTCCATCCACTAAGGAAAAAAAATCTAATATCTGCCCTATCTATTTAAAAGGCTGAATAATGAATAAAATATTCATTATTTTCATTTGATTAGTGATCAAATGAAAATAATGAATGTGAAACAGTTATATAATCCCTAGGGCAATATAGAAACAGTGACAATAGGGTGGGAGTGGTAGTGATAGACATCATTGTCACAATATGCCTTCTAGGGACCAGACAGTAAAGACACACAAGAAAAACTCAGCTAGACAACCTAATGCAAAGAGTGAGATTTAACTGAATACTTTTTATGGATCCAATGGTATGACTGCTACAAATAAACAACATAATCTTTGTCCTCTGGGAGCTGAGGTGGTAAAGTATATAGAGAGAGATGACCAATACACAGCACAGAATAAAAGTGTGTCTCATGTGAAGCATACAGATCCTAATTGCACAGGAGCTGAAAAGGGACTGTGATCACAGGATGCTTCTATGGGTTTGAGTGTGTCCCCCAAAAGTCCATGTGTTGGAAACTTAGTTGCTAATGTAACAGTATTGAGAGGTGGGGCCTTTTAAATGGCAATTAGGTAATAAGGGTAGAGCCCCATAAGTGGATTAATGCTGTTTGTGAGTGAGATCATGTCCAAGGGACTGAGTTAGTGCCCTGAGGTCTCTTTTGCGTGCACTCACTTGCCCTTCTGCATTTCTGCCGTGTTATAATGCAGTATGAAATCCCTTACCAGGGGCCAGGCGCGGTGGCTCACGCCTGTAAATCCCAGCACTTTGGGAGGCCGAGGCGGGCAGATCACGAGGTCAGGAGATTGAGACCATCCTGGCTAACACAGTGAAACCCCATCTCTACTAAAAATACAAAAAATTAGCTGGGCATGGTGGCAGGTGCCTGTAGTCCCAGCTACTAGGGAGGCTGAGGCAGGAGAATGGCGTGAACCCAGGAGAAGGAGCTTGCAGTGTGCCAAAATCGGGCCACTGCACTCCAGCCTGGGTGACAGAGCGAGACTCCTCTGTCTCAAAAAAAAAAAAGGAAATCCCTTACCGAAAGCTGTCACCATGCCCTTGGTCTTCCCAGCCTCCATAACCGTGAGCCGAGCTTCTTTTCTTTTTAAATTAGCCCATGTCATCCATTCTGTTATAGCAACAGAAAATGGACTAAGACAGATGGTCAGTGAATGCTTCCTAGAGGAAGTGAACTTGGGAAGGAACCCATGATATGGCCAGGTAGACAGGAAGGAGGTGTAGACTAACCTGGATATATCAGAAGAGGGCTGAATCAGAAAAATCCTAATTGCCCCCTCCTTCTCAGCCAGCCTGCTCCTGAAGCTAGGAGGCTCCAATCTTCTCAAGGAGGGAAAGAATATGGAACAATGTCTTATGCCAACACTAAGGAAACAGATTTCCTGTTTCAATCTCTGTTGCTAAACAAGCATTTGCAGCTGAACCACAATCTCAAGAAATGGGCCAAGATCAGGTGCACAGGGAAGGCTCTGAGGATAGCCTCACCACTCAGCATTCCAGGCACAGCGCCAGCCACTCAGACAGCATGCAAAACACGGCTGGGGCTCCTTGTGCAAGACTGACTGCAAGCTTTATCTGCATGGACACTTTCTTGGCTCACAGAATTGTTTCGGAACAAAAGCTATTCATTTCAGCTTGATTTGGAACCACAATCCTTGGCTTTCTGCAGTGTCAGGGCTTGGCAGTGTTTCTGGCCACTGGGTCAGCCATGAGGCCAACAGCAGAGAGGGGAGCAAAGACACAACCCCACACTGTATTGGGGGATGCTGAGAGGTGGTCCTGCTCTTCCTGAGATGGCCAGGGGACTGAGGAGCCATGGCTGCTGGAGTGATTCTTTTCAGCAGCAGCCAATGGCCCCCTCCTCCCCAGCACACACACACACACACACACACACACACACACGCACACACTGTTGTGCTAGTTTCTGATGACAGGGCTTAAAGCAGCCTCGTCCTTTCAGTCATAACTTTGCAGATTATAAATACAGTACTTCATCGGGTAAAATAACCATCTCCTTAGTAGCGAGGCAGAGGGAGCTAAACGGCAGATGGCGGAGTTGTACCTACTTTGCCAGTTAGAAATTTAAACTTCTCTGATAAAAATGACGGTCACTCCATTTCTTTCCCTTTGTGTTTAAAAAAAATAAATAAATCTCTGAAGAATTTGCAACTACCCCTCAAAGGAGATTAACAGGAGTTATTTCTAAAAGCACAATCAAGAGGGGCTTTCCAGCAATGAAGTCTCTGCACAAAGGAGGGATTTTCTGGGAAGAGGGGAGTCTGTGTCTTGAACATCTTTAGGGGTCTTCCCATTAGGGGACAGGATAATTTTCCTCCGACCTTTTCCCCTGTAAACTCACTTAAGGGATTCCTTTTTAAATTGTAATAAATCTAAACTACAAAAGATATGACTGACTCCTTGGGTCCGGAATGGTCTTGGAGAGGTGGTCTTGGTGTCCACTCACGACAGGAGAAAACCCACCTTGATTTTCAAGCTCCCCAGAAAGGGTGCAGCTGTGGCCTTTCTCCAGGCTACCCCTTCTCCTTCTGTCCAGAGTGCATCCCTTCTGAGCTATCTCCTTTCGTGAGACACATTGAAGGCCCCTGGTCCTTCCCCAGACCGTCACCTCCCCACCCCACCCCACCACTGTTGACCAGGCCACAGCTGCCTAGTTCTCCCAGAATCCTGACTTCTCCACAGCTGTTTCCTGAGGCCTCAAACAAATGCTACACAAAAGGGTCATCACTGGGCTGGGCACGGTGGCTCACATCTATAATCGTAGCACTTTGGGAGGCCAAAGTGGGTGGATCACCTAAGGTCAGGCATTTGAGACCAGCCTGGCCAACATGGCAAAACCCCATCTCTACTAATGATATAAAAATTAGCCAGGCGTGGTGGCAGGCACCTGTGATGCCAGCTACTCAGGAGGCTAAGGCAGGAGAATCACTCGAACCCGGGGGTGGAGGTTGCAGTGAGCCGAGATTACACCACTTCACTCCATCAGAAACTAAAAAAAAAAAAAAAGCACCATCACTGCACTCTCTCTGACCCCATCACAGGCCTGGCATTACCCCTCTCAGATTCCAGCTAAGTGAGGTATGACATTGAACATTTTAAAGAACCCAGACAGTCACTAAAAGTATCAGAAAGTGATAGTCTCAATATTCCATCCACCCCGTGGTCACGATTTCTTCTCATAGTAAGTGGCTGTCACTCTCTACAAGATTTCAGGGACTGGAGTTTTCCTATAATCCAGAGCAAGCTTCCTGGAAGACAATCGTAATTATGTGTTTGCTGTGCAGAAATGTAAATAGTGACCCCAAACCATTGTGTTCTTTTTTTTAGTAGGCGACTCACATCCCAACTATAGCCACAGTCCAAATGCCCAAGTCTAATATGCCCTGTTAACTGTACCCAGGCTCAGAAATGTCCTTCATTTCTATTACATTCTCAATGACCAGTTTAATGTGTCTCCCAGGTTTTTCAGGCCCTGCCTCCAGACACAGAATTGCCTACTGGACATCACCATCTGGCTCTGACCAACAGCTGACACACAATAGATCCAAGCCAAGTTCATGTTCCTCTTCCACTTTTGTCCCAACTGTCTTCCTGGCACCCCCTCTGCCCTAAGAACAGCCTCACATCCTCGAGACCCAGAGAAACCACCACCATATCTTTCAGAATGCTTTCTTGACATTCCACCCAGGATAAAATAAAGGCCCACACTCAAGCACCTCCTTTACCCTCCAGCTGTCTGCATGGCACCTGTGCCATGCCACTGAGTTGATACACGTGGCCATCTCCTACCACTAGACTACAAGTCACTTGAGAACAGGGACTGTGTCCTGAAGTCTGTGTTATTACAGTGTCTAACAATATCTGACACATAGTAGGTGCTCAGTAAATGTCTGTTACATGGAGGAGTGAACAAATGATACAAGCAATTCTAAATTCTGCCCAAGCCTCGTTAAGATCCTTCCTTCTTGTAGCCCTCGTCTAAGCTCAACTGTCTTCCTGGTACCCCATCTGCTGCAAGAACACCCTCACATCCTCAACTTTTCCTTAAGTCAAATAAGAAAGCATTTTAGAAGTCCCGATGGAAATTTGTTCCACCTCACCCCAGGTGGTCAGGGCTGCCGGAACACAGGAAATGAGAAGCTAGGCTGAAACAAGAGCCCTGCGTGTGCTGGAGGCCACAGCAGGTTGCCCAGCCCTGCTGTTTAGTTCACTATGTGTCACCAGCTAACACCCCCCAGGCAGAGCCGCTGGACCGGGGAATTCTTCATCTCCTTCTACACATTAAAAAAAAAAAAAAAATCTACCTATGTATTTTTTTTTTTTTTTTTTTTTTTTTTTGAGACGGAGTCTCGCTCTGTCGCCCAGACTGGAGTGCAGTGGCGCGATCTCGGCTCAGTACAAGCTCCGCCTCCCGGGTTCATGCCATTCTCCTGCCTCAGCCTCTCCGAGTAGTTGGGACTACAGGCGCCCGCCACCACGCCTGGCTAATTTTTTGTATTTTTAATAGAGACGGGGTTTCACCATGGTCTCGATCTCCTGACCTCGTGATCCGCCCACCTCGGCCTCCCAAAGTGCTGGGATTACAAGCGTGAGCCACCGCACCCGGCCTACCTATGTATTTTTGAGACAGTGTTTCACTCTGTCGCCCAGACTGGAGTGCAATGGTGCAATCACAGCTCACTGCAGCCGGGACCTCCTAGACTCAAGTGATCCTCCAACCTTAGCTTCTCGAGTACTACGGGTGTGCACCACCACATCTGGCTAATTTTCTTTTTTTTTTTTTTTTGGAGAGACAGTATCTCACTCTGTTGCCCAGGCTGGCCTCAAACTCCTGGGCTCCAGCCATCCTCCCGCCTCGGCCTTCCAAAGTGCTGGAATTATAGGCATGAGCCACCATGCCCAGCCTCCACCACATTTTCAACAAATCCAGGCATCAGAGGTGGGCATCAGCTTCGCTGGTTGGCGTCAGCTTGGCTGGTAGACATACCTACACAAGGCTGCATCGAGCCTGGGACATCACAGGAGTGATGACAGGTGTGAAAGCCTCGACAGTCACAGGAGAAGGGCCCTTCTGACCAGGACCACTCCCTCTGACCCCATGAAAAGCTGTCATTTCCTAGGTGATTGGAGTTGCAGACAGCACAGAAAGACCCTGAGTGAATTCTCTTGGCTCAGGGAAGGAAATATATCCCATCCATTCCTCTGGCTTACATTAGAGTCCTCATTTGAACCTAAATCTGACCACTTCACTCACCTGCTCTTTGGGGAAAAATAGCACCACCTTTGTAAGGCATAGACCTTTCCTATTCATCCCTGCCTGCCTGTCCCACCTCACACTCCCCTTGTACTATATGCTCAGCGAACAGCAATCAGCATGCCCTCAGACACACCAGACTCTCATACATCCCTGTGTTTCGGCAGGGGCTGCTTCTGCAGGTGGGGCTTCCTTCCTCTGCCCAGCAGAAGCCTCAGGATCCTCCAAGCTTCAAGGCTCTCTCTTCAGTGATGACTACCCCCACTCTTCACGTAGAATCGGAAGCTCCCTCTCACCACAGTCTTAATTTTATGTTTCTCCTGGCTGGGCACAGTGACTCATGCCTGTAATCGCAGCACTTTGGGAGGGCAAGGCAGGAAGATCACATGAGTTCAGGAGTTTGAGGCCAGCCTGGGCAACATGGCAAAATCCCATCTCCATTAAAAATACAAAAAAAAAAAAATTAGCCAGGCATGATTGTGCCTGCCTGTAGTCCCAGCTACTTGGGAGGCTGAGAAGGGAGGATCACTGGAGCCCAGGAGGTCAACGCTGCAGTGAGCCGAAATCACGCCACTGCACTCCAGCCTGGCCAACAGAGCCAGACTTTGTCTCAAATAATAATAATAATAAAATAAATAATTATGTTTCTACAATTGTAGTGAGACCAGCTTTTCTGTATCATCTCAACAATTCTTCTAGTGTTAGCCCTTACCAGCCTCAGTTTCCTTACCTGTAAAATGGAGATAATAATTGAACTAGCCTGTCGCATGGGTGGGAAGATTGATCCCCGAAAGCGGCTGGTGCCTGGGGAGGTGGGACAGGGTAAGTAAGGTGGGCAATACAGGGCTCATTCATGAGCAGCAACCCCTGTGGGCCACCTGAGTTCTGTCCTACTGGGAGAAACAACATAAGACACCCTCAGAAGAGCCATACCCAGGGGGGAGGAAGCTTGGTACTTTTCATCAAGCAACTGTCTTTCACTATCAGTTGCAGGCTGATCCAGGGGGCATCCACTCTCTGGCACTCTGGCCACATGTGTGGCAGTCATGTTCCTATGGCCAGAGAAAATCCCCTGAGCAGAGAGGCTCAGGCATTTACAGTAGAAGTCCCTGATGTTGGGTGGGATGTCAACACCATCTGATGTCATTCACCTGCAGCTCTGTCATTGGCTGGCTGAGGGAGCTTGGCTCCTCTAGAAAGATGTATTTGGCCGGGCGCAGTGACTCATGCCTGTAATCCCAGCACTTTGGGAGGCCGAAGGGGGCAGATCACTTGAGGTCAGGAGTTCGAGGTCAGCCTGGCCAACATAGTGAAATCCGCCTCTACTAAAAATCCAACAATTAGCCAGGTGTGATGGTACGCACCCGTAATCCCAGCTACTCGGGAGGCTGAGGCAGGAGAAACACTTGAACCTGGGAGATGGAGGTTGCAGTGAGCCAAGATCGCACCACTGCACTCCAGCCTGGGCAAGAGAGTGAGACTCCGTCTCAAAAAAAAAAAAAAAAAAAAAAAAGTAGATATATTTGACTGGGGGCACCCTAAGGTACCTTGTGGTGGGCCCAGTCCTCCATCAGCCCACATCCCCCAAGGCTGGGCACTATTAAGCTGCCCTTGGGTGGGCCACTTAGCCTCAAGGGACTTTGAGGGCAGGGGCCATGCTCGTTTTGCTCATCACTGTGTCCCTGGTACCTCGAGCAGTGCCCAGCAGATGCCAGCCTCCAAGTCCACATGGGCTGCCTGGCTGACAGAGAGCACATGGTGCAGAATGAGGTTATGGCAAAGGAAACCCTGATATTCAGCCTCAAACCCAGCCCCAGGACCCCAAGCAATGGAAGACCATGACCACTGCCTTTGCATCTGTGAGTAGGTTGTGGTGTAAGATACGTTTTAAGATCTATGTGTGTAAGATGACGTTTTTAACTTTCAAATATCACACTTCGGATTCAGAAAGGGCAACTTATAGGAGCTTTAAATTCGTAGGTGGCTGTCTGGGTTACCTTACGTGACTCGGAGCTGGGGTGGGCCGCCTGCACTGCAGTCCGTGGATCTCTGTCTCAGTCTCCAGGCCCAGGACGCAGCTTGGAAACCTAAACGGAATTGTCTTTATCACAACTCACATCAGTCACTTAATGAAATCGAGATGCACAAATCGACCCAAAGGGGTGCCCTCCACTCCTGCCCCACGTGTCCTCGGACGCCTCCCAGATGTGGTCCCCGGCACGCCTCCCAGGGCCCAGGTAAGGGGCCAGGGTTACCTTTTGGAGAAATGCCATCCTCAGCCTGTACTGCCGGCGTTGGTATCGGATTGTCATCCTGGCCCCTGGATGGATTCACAGCCAGAGCACCAGTGGGAGACAAGAGGAGAAGCCCCCAAGTTCGAAAGGCAGCCTGGCTCGCCCCAGCCCTGGGTGGTCGACTGGGAGGCGGTTGGGCGGGGAGGGAACGGGCCGGACCTCCCTGACCCTCACCAGGCGCCTCCGACTTGAAAGCAGCGGGAATCCGCGCCAGCCAATCCGCGAGCGACGACGCGGGTTCATTAGCATGCGCTGCGCTGGCGCCCACCTGCCGCCAGGTGGCGCTGTCCGGCCCCCGCCGAGACCCCGCCGAGCGGCAGGTGAGACCAGCAAGGCAGGGCCCCGGGGGGGCGGGGGGAGCGGGGGAGAAGGTGGAGGGAAAGGAGGAGGAGGAGGGAGAGGGGGTGGAGGAGGAGGTAGAGGAGGACGAGGAAGTGGAGGAGGACGAGGAGGTGGAGGAGGACGAGGAGGAGGAGGAGCTGTCGGGAGGAGGGAGAAGAGGATCTGTGGCAGAGGGCGAGCCTTAGACCTCACCACTAAGGCCTGGGGAAGTGAAAACAGATGCAACACGCTTTGGCTCCCTGGCTAGCCAGCCCCCAAGTCATTGAATGGCACTAAGCAAATTATTCGGGTTTTGCCATTAAAATGGCAAAGCCACAATTACTTTTGTACCAACCTAATATTTAAACTTTCTCAGCGTCAGTTTCCCCATCTAACCGAGAGAAAAGCAAGTGGGCAGGAAATGACTCCTGTATATCATGTGCTGTGAGGACTGAATGAATAACTGGTTAAGGACTGGCAGTGGGGTGTGCTTGGTGGTGAAGAATGCTGCTCATGGGCCAAATGGGCTGGCTCTGAGCCCTGGATTTGCCACCTAGCTGTAGGATCTCAAGCAAGTTATGGAACCTCTCTGGGCTTCCTTTATCTCATCTGATGAGTGAGAATCACTGCACCCTCCCCAGGGGGCAGGCGGCGGTTTGTTTGGTTCTGGTTTTGGTTTTAAGATTACTGAGCTGATTCATGTACAAGCACTTAGAACTATGACTGACACTTGGTGAATGTCCAGTAACCAATAGTTTCTCTCCTATGTCTCTTGGGACCTTTAAAAAAAATTACTAGGCATAGTGGTTCCATTATATACATAGTCTGGTATATATATATATATATATATATAT
>NW_026652294.1:47165783-47175212 GCF_009828535.3 Hylobates moloch
GCAGAACATGCAGGCTTGTTACATAGGTATACATGTGCCATGGTGGTTTGCTTCACCTATTGATCCATCCTCTGAGTTCCCTCCCCTCACCCCCCACTCCCCAACAGGCCCCGGTGTGTGATGTTTACCTCTCTGTGTCCATGTGCTGTCATTGTTCAACTCCCACTTATGAGTGAGAACATGTGGTATTTGGTTTTCTATTCCTGTGTTAGTTTGCTGAGGATACTGGCTTCCAGCTTCATCCATGTCCCTGCAAAGGACATGATCTCATTCCTTTTTATGGCTGCATAGTATTCCATGGTGTATATGTGCCATATTTTCTTTATCCAGTCTGTCACTGATGGGTATTTGGGTTGGTTCCATGTCTTTGCTATTATAAATAGTGCTGCAATGAACATATGTGTGCATATGTCTTTATAGTAGAATGATTTATATTCCTTTGGGTATATACCCAGTATTGCTGGGTTAAATGGTATTTCTGGTTGTAGATCCTTGAGGAATTGCCATAGTGTCTTCCACAATGGTTGAACTAATTTACATTCCCACCAACAGTGTAAAAGAGTTCCTATTTCTCCACAGCCTCATCAGCATCTATTGTTTCCTGACTTTTTAATAATTGCCATGCTGACTGGCATGAGATGGTATCTCATTGTGGTTTTGATTTGCATTTCTCTGATGATCAATGATGATAAGCTTTTTTTCATGTTTGTTGGCCAAATAAATGTCTTCTTTTGAGAAATGTCTATTCATGTCCTTTGCCCACTTTTCGATGGGTTTTTTTGTTTTTTTCTTGTAAATTTGTTGAAGCTCCTTGTAAATTCTGGATTTTAGGCCTTTGTCAGATGGGTAAATTGCAAAAATTTTCTCCCATTCTATAGGTAGCCTGTTCACTCTGATGATAGTTTATTTTGCCATGCAGAGCGCTTTAGTTTAATTAGATCTCATTTGTCAATTTTGGCTTTTGCTGCAATTGCTTTTGGCATTTTTGTGATGAAGTCTTTACCCTTGCCTATGTCTTGAGTGGTATTGCCTAGGTTTTCTTCTAGGGTTTTTATGATTCTGGGTTTTACATATAAGTATTTAATCCATCTTGAGTTAACTTTTGTATAAGGTGTAAATTTCTGATTTCATTAAATTTATTAATTTAAATTTATAAATTTATTAAATTAAATTAATTAATTTAACTATTTTAAAATAATTAAAACTTTTTAAATTTTAACAAATAAATAAGTACAGTTTCTGATGCAGTAGTTCTGGGGTGAGGCTGAGATTCTGCACTTCTAACAGGCTGCCAGATGATGACCAAGCCAACTTCAATCTGAGTGGCAAGATGTAAAAGCAATAGCATGTTAGCTACTAACAGCTGATATAAATAAAGAAATATAAGAAATGGGGCACAGTGGGGTGTATTATAGCCACACACATTCAGAAGTCTATGTGTTTAATACATTTAAAAAGGATTATTGCCGGACACGGTGGCTCACGCCTGTAATCCCAACACTTTGGGAGGCTGAGGCAGGTAGATCACCCGAGGTTGGGAGTTCGAGACCAGCCTGGACAACATGGTGAAACCCTGTCTCTACTAAAAATACAAAAATTAGCTGGACATGGTGGCAGGCGCCTGTAATCCCAGCTACTCAGGAGCTGAGGCAGGAGAATAGCTTGAACCTGGGAGGCGGAGTGAGCCGAGATCGTGCCATTGCACTCCAGCCTGGGCAACAAGAGCAAAATTCTGTCTCAAAAAAAAAGTGGGGGGGGTATTTTTAGTGCAGGGCTCCCCAAAGCCTCTAACATACTTCCAAATAGAATGACTTAAGCAACTCAGAAGAAAAGTTTTTCAGAAAGACAAAAGTGTTTATTTGCGATAGAGGCAAGAGGGCAACTGGTTTCCCCACACTCCTGCTCAACCCATCTCCCAGATGAACAGATGATGTCTTGCCGTACTTAAACTTCATTGCAAAGAAATTGGTTTCATCCACAGCTCCCTTCACGTTCCCACCCAATCCCTTAGCTTCCATTTTGGACCATGGGACTTGACTCATAGACTGGCTATCAACCTGTAATACGGCCAGGTATAAAAGGATGACCTGAGCCTGGGCAATGCAGTGAGACTCCGTCTCTGCAAAAAAAAATTTTAAAAATTAGCCAGGCGTGGTGGTGCATGCCTGTAACCTCAGCTACTCAGGAGGATGAGGTGGGAGGATCACTTGAATTCAGGAGGTCGAGGCTGCAATGAGCTGTGATTGCACCACTGCATTCCAGCCTGGATGATGGAGAGAGACCCTGCAAAAGAAAAGAAAGAAAAAAAAAGAAGGATGACCTGGACCAATCAACTACATGATCACTCTTGGAAATAGCCAGTTGAGCCAGTTGGTAGAGGTGGACAAATTTGAAAAGGGTGGAATCAGGCCCATGGTGAGGCAAAGCCACATGAGAGCAAAGTTATGAGGGAAGTGAACTCTGAGCGGGCCGTGAAAGCCTGGGGTAGAAACAGAAGCAGAATGTTCTGCTCCAGAATGGAACAGAAGCACAGAGCACTGCAGAGATGCCCCAAGAGTTCTTAGAAATGGAAGTTGATAGCCGGGCGCGGTGGCTCAAGCCTGTAATCCCAGCACTTTGGGAGGCCGAGGCGGGCGGATCACAAGGTCAGGAGATCGAGACCATCCTGGCTAACATGTTGAAACCCCGTCTCTACTAAAAATACAAAAAATTAGCCGGGCGTGATGGCGGGCGCCTGTAGTCCCAGCTACGCGGGAGGCTGAGGCAGGAGAATGGCGTGAACCCGGGAGGTGGAGCTTGCAGTGAGCCGAGATCGTGCCACTGCACTCCTGCCTGGGCGACAGAGCAAGACTCCGTCTCAAAAAAAAAAAAAAAAAAAAAAAAAGAAATGGAAGTTGATATGGTGTGGATGTGTGTCCCCTCCAAATCTCATGCTGAAACGTGATCCCCAATGTTGGAGGTAGACATGGTGGCAGATATTGATCATGGGGGCAGATTTCTCAAGAATGACTTAGCACCATCCCCTTGGCGGTAAGTGAGTTCTCCTTCAGTTACTTCACATGAGATCTGGTTGTTTAAAAGTGTCTAGAACCTCCACCTTCTCTCTCTCTCTCTGCCTCTCTCATGTGACATATCTGCTCTGGCTTCACCTTCAGCCATGAGTGAAAACTCCCTGAGGCCTCCCCAGAGCTGAAGGGGATTCTGGCACCATGCTTCCTGTACAGCCTGCAGAACCATGAGCCAATTAAACCCCTTTTCTTTAGGAACCAACACAGAAGGGAAAGCCACTGGGGGCTGGGTCAAAAAGAGCAACTTAGTTTTTCATGATGGTAACAGGCTACAGACTAGAAGAATAGTACAGTTATGTTTCAGTAGGACTTTTTTTTTTTTTTTGAGATGGAGTCTTGCTCTGTCGCCCAGACCGGAGTGCAGTGGCGTGATCTTGGCCCACTGCAACCTCTGCCTCCTGGGTTCAAGCGATTCTCCTCCCTCAGCCTCCAAGTAGCTGGGATTACAGACGTGTGCCACCACACCCAGCTAATTTTTGTATTTTTGGTAGAGTTGGGGCTTCACCATTTCCAGACCAGAGGGGAAAAAGCGAACTTTGCCCCCTTCCCTCTAGGAAACCCAAAGCCAATTTGCAGCCAACTTGAAGCAATAGTAGATGTTTATTGCATTTATATCTTCATTCTCTCCAACCTCACCCTATATCCACCCTGGTCTTGACTCCATATTTAATTTGTTTTTCTTGTACCGATTTTTAATTTATACTTTATCATTTTATTTGATGCATCTCCTAAATGCCTTGTTGACTCACTTGTGAAAAGAGACAATGGCTGGGCGCGGTGGCTCACGCCTGTAATCCCAGCACTTTAAGAGGCCGAGGCGGGTGGATCACGAGGTCAGGAGATTGAGACCATCCTGGCTAACACGGTGAAACCCTGTCTCTACTAAAAGTACGAAAACAAAATTAGCCAGGAGTGGTGGCGGGCGCCTATAGTCCCAGCTACTTGGGAGGCTGAGGCAGGAGAATGGCGTGAACCTGGGGGGTGGAGTTTACAGTGAGCCAAGATCGTGCCACTGTCCTCCAGCCTGGGCGACAAAGCAAGACTCCGCAAAAAAAAAAAAAAAAAACAAAGAAAAGAGACACAGAGACACAACATAAATAAATAAATGTACCAGATGAGAGCTAAGTTAAGTGATTTGTATCTGAATGACCATAATCCCAATTCCTCCTATTAATCATCATCACAGGCGCAGAGATAGGTCTCTAGAAGCATGTCACAGGATTCACCCAAAACTGCCTCCTGTTAAAAATTAAAATGACTTAGATAACAACATTGATGACACACTGTTTACATTTTCAAACAAAGATGCGAATGGAAAGAATGACTAATATGTTAGAAAATAGGATTTGCTTCCAAAAGTTCTTGCCAACCTAAGCGTAAGCCATTGTGCTTTCAAGAGCTTATCAAATCTCCACTGTGAATCAGCATCTCTGGGCTAAAGTTCAGTGTTACAGTTTCCCACTGTTATCTAAAATCATTATGAGAATTAGTTGGGCCGGGTGCAGTGGCTCAGGCCTGTAATCCCAGCCCTTTGGGAGGCTGAGGCAGGCAGATCTCCTGAGGTGAGGAGTTTGAGACCAGCCTGGCCAACATGGTGAAACCCAGTCTGTACTAAAAATACAAAAAAATTAGCTGGGCGCAGTGGCTGTAATCCCAGCTACTGGGGAGGCTGAGGTGGGACAATTGCTTGAACCTGGGAGGCAGAGGTTCCAGTGAGCCGAGATCGTGCCACTGCACTCCAGCCTGGGCAACCGAGTGAGACTCCATCTCAAAAAAAAAAAAAGAATTAGTTTTGTGAATTTCTCTTTGAAAAAAAATTGTGATTTGATACCAAATCAGATCCAAACACTGTTGTCAAAGAATTACCCATTCTATCTCTCTACCATGTATAATAAGAGAAATTTCTTTCAAAGTTTAGTACCAAGAAAAACTTAACTTTCCTTAAAAAAACTCACAACGTTTCTCTGCTCAAGAGAGATGTGTATCATGTTTCTTTTTTCATCTTGATCATCAAATCACTTCAGATCTGCCATCAGGATCCCTTGGAATAAACATTTGATTTATAATATTTTCTCCACTCTTTTCCTATTTTGATTCCTATACTATTGGCGTTTATTATCTGGGCTTTTATCTACTGGTAAGCCACAACAACTTTTTTTTTTTTTTTTAGAATAATGGGATATAAATAAACTAAATATGTCCCATTTGAATAATAAGTGGAAGACAGCTTGATGAATTGGACAAGGTAGGTGAAAAAAGGGTGAAAAGGAGCAATCTCAACAGTTTTCAAGATAAGTAACTATATCAGAGTGATTTTTTGAATCTACATTGTTTTACTTTGGTCCTAGACATCTGCTAGAGGGACAACAGTCTGAGGAAGTGTATTCAGCTTTGATAACCTTGCTCCTTCTTATCCTTACATTCTTTTGCATCTTTGTTTGAAAATGTAAATACTTTGCTTAGAGCACCTCTCTCCATCTAAATCAATTGGCTTTGCTTGACAGTAAAAGGGTGTCTTGTTCCCGCAAGCCTGGAACTCTGTTCTTCTCCCTGCACCTCCATCATTTCCAGGCAAGGTGGGCCAGTGAGTAGGTGAGGAAGGGAGAAGTGGGGAGGAGAGTGGGTTTTAGGGATTTCATGGAGAACGATTTGACCTAAGACAGACCTCCTGGTCACCTCCTCCATATGCTACCTTACAATAAGAGATGTTTCCTCCTTTCCATCCTAAGGAATGGAGTTCCTGCAATGATAGAAATTTCCCAGAAACACTTGCTAGAAATTATCAAAGACAAATATGGCAATACCATCCTGTCTTCTGATACCCCACATGCCTCCTTTAGACCAAAGTCAGATGAATTCTGTTTAATAATATTGATGTCTCTGCTTTTACAAGTCTCTTTTTCCCCACTATAAATATTATACATGTCCCCTACTGAAAATTTAGAAAGGCCGGGCGTGGTGGCTCACGCTTGTAATCCCAGCACTTTGGGAGGCTGAGGCGGGCGGATCACGAGGTCAGGAGATCGAGACCACGGTGAAACCCCGTCTCTACTAAAAATACAAAAAATTAGCCGGGCGTGGTGGCGGGCGCCTGTAGTCCCAGCTACTCGGAGAGGCTGAGGCAGGAGAATGGCGTGAACCCGGGAGGCGGAGCTTGCAGTGAGCCGAGATTGCGCCACTGCACTCCAGCCTGGGCGACAGAGCGAGACTCCGCCTAAAAAAAAAAAAAAGAAAAGAAAATTTAGAAAACAGAGAAAAGCAAATTTTTCAAATGTAGTAATATCCACACAAGGCATAGTGGCTCACATCTGTAGTCCCAGGTACTCAGAAGGCAGGCAGGAGGATCACTCAAGCTCAGGAGTTCAAATCTGCAGTGAGCTATGACCTTACCTCTGTACTCCCACCTGGACAACAGAGCAAGACCCCCCATCTCTTAAAACAATGAATCTGTGAAAAGAAGTCTAAAAGATGTGAAATTGAATGTATGGTAGAAAGGGATGTGCTGAGAGTCAGAAGACTTGGATTATAGCCTCATGTCTGCCATAACTATTAATAGCTGAGGTGATCTTGGGCAAGTAACTTATCCTTGATGATTTTGTTTTCACTTGTAAAAGGAAAAGGTTAGGCTGGGCAAACCTGCTCTTTTAGCATTCCAGAATCACAGAATGGTTCAACAGGAGACATAATAACCAGACTGTCACGGTTTATATTCCCAGCACTGCCACTTATGAGTTGTTTGATTTTGGGTAAATTTCACAGCCTCTCCATGTTTCAATATCCCCATCTCTAAATGAAAAATGATAATATCTCTCATATATTGATGATTTGGTGAATGTTGGCTACTGTTATCTTTTTCTTTCTTTCTTTCTTTCTTTCTGCAATAGGGTCTTGCTCTGTTGCCCAGGCTAAAGTGCAGTGGTGCTATCTCAGCTCACTGCAACCTTCACTCCCAGGCTCAAGCGATCCTCCCGCCTCAGCCTCTCAGGTAGCTGGGACTACAGGAGCACGCCACCATGCCTGGCTAATTGTTGTATTTTTTGTAGAGATGGGGATTTTCCATGTTGCCCCACGCTGGTCTTGAACTCCTGAGCTGAAGCAACTGCCCACCTTGGCTTCCTAAAATGCTGGAATTACAGGCGTGCTATTATTATCTTAAACATGGCCCAGTCTACCTTTCCAGCTGTATCTCATGTCACACAAGACCTCTTTTCTGAAAGCCATGTGTCCAGTGCTGTCTACCCAGCAACACCATAACCTCTCATGTCATTTGGGATCTCAACTTTGTGATATCCAAAACCGAGTGAATAATTTCTATGCACCTACAGCCCATGTCTCCTTAACTGTTTCCTATCACAGCAGATAATACCAACACCTACTCACTTGCTCAGCTCAAAGACCTGTGAGTCAACCAGATACCCCTTTCTCCCTTACTCCTGAGAGCCAATCAATCATTAAATTAACCAACTCTGTCTCCTTAATGTTTCTTTAGTACATCAATTTCAGTCATCTTCACTGCCACCCACCCTACCAGTATCTCTTGCCTGGGCAACTCCCATGGTGCCTTATTGGTCTTCCTGCATTTGCTCCTGCCCCACACCTCCTTCTAGCTTCCAATTCATTCCTCCACTGTGGCCGGAGCAACTTTTTTTTTTTTTTTTTTTTGAGACGGAGTCTTGCTCTGTCGCCCAGGCTGGAGTGCAGTGGCGCAATCTCGGCTCACTGCAAGCTCCGCCTCCCGGGTTCACGCCATTCTCCTGCCTCAGCCTCTCCGAGTAGCTGGGACTACAGGAGCCCGCCACCACGCCCGGCTAATTTTTTGTATTTTTAATAGAGACGGGGTTTCACCATGGTCTCGATCTCCTGACCTCGTGATCCGCCCGCCTCGGCCTCCCAAAGTGCTGGGATTACAAGCGTGAGCCACCGCGCCCGGCCCGGAGCAACTTTTTTTTAACTCTATATTTAGACATTCCACTTTTCTGCTTAGAGGCCTTCAGTTGTCTACCACAGCTCTTAGAAAACTGCCCATTTGTAATGAGTCCTGAATGACCCCTCAATCTGGATGCTGCCCACCCCAAGGATCCCCCCTATGCTCCTCTCTCTATGGATTTCTGTGCCCTGGTCACACTGCTCCCTTTCCATTTCTGGAACAATCTAAGCTTCTTTTTGCCTCAAGGCTCTTACATGTGGCCAAAACTATTCTTCACTTACCTTTTACCCAGCTAACTTCTCATCCTTTGGGCTCCAGCCAAAATAGAACTTCCTCAAGGGGAAACCTTCCCTCTCTCCCCCTACTAGGTTAGATCCTTCTATTATGCCTCTTGTTAGTCCATTTTCCTTAACTATACTTTTTTTTTCACTTGTAAAAGGAAAAGGTTAAATGTACCCCCATGTTCATAGCACCACGATTCACAATAGCCCAAAGGCGGAAGCATCCCAAGTACCCATCAATGGATGACTAGACAAATAACATATTATATACATGCAGTGGAACATCGTTCAGCCTTCAAAAGGAAGAAAATTCTGACCCATGCTGTGACACGGATGATTTTTATGTGATTCTCCATATTGTCTGTCTTGCTTATTGGCTTGTCAGTCCCTCCAGGGCAGAGATTTTATTATTCACTCTTTCTTCCCAGCACTTGGCTCCATACCTAGGATACAGCAGTTCCTCCATCAATATACAAAAGAAGAAGATTCAGAGAGAGATGCAGAGACCAGAGATGGGGAACCACACAGCCCCAGGAGCCTCCGTTTCTGCCTGCTGGGTTCCAGCCCTGGAGAAGCTTAGCCGTCCACTCTGACACTGTCCACTCTGTCAGAGGCACAGACACGTCATTTAAATTCCTTTACTTAAGGTGGCATGAGGTCCTTTTTCTTCCTGGAGAGCTGGAACTTTGCTTTTTCCCTCTTCAAAAGAGAGGCTGCAGCGAGCTTCATGGGCCGGGTGTGGTGGCTCATGCCTGTAATTCCAGCACTTTGGGAGGCTAAAGCAGGAGGATCACTTGAGCCCAGGAGTTCCAGACCAGCCTGGGCAACATAGTGAGACACCCCCATCTCTACAAAAAATAAATAAACACAATTAGCCAGGTATGGTGGTACACGCCTGTGGTCCCTGCTTCTTGGGAGGCTGAGGTGGGAGGATCACTTGAGCCCAGGAAGTCAAGGTTGCAGTGAGTCAAGATCACGCCACTACATTCCAGCCTGAGCAACAGGGTGAGACCCTATCTCAAAAAACAAAAAGCAAAAAAGCCCTCAAGGCCTTTCATTTAATAGCAAGGGTAATAACAAACACTCATAGATCTATCTGTAAAACATTCATTTAAAGACCACTCATTTAATCTTCATGACCAGCCCCTGAGGG
>NW_026652294.1:47178212-47197582 GCF_009828535.3 Hylobates moloch
TGACCTCGTGATCCGCCTGCCTCGGCCTCCCAAAGTGCTGGGATTACAGGCGTGAGCCACTGTGCCCGGCCATTAAATTTATATATAATACATGAATATATAACATATTAATATTAATGCCTTTCCTCTTAGGCATTGAGCTTCCTGCAGGCAGCATCTATTCTGCATTACTCCACCCTAGGCCAGCCCCTGCCTGGGGCGAGCGTAGCTGTGACCAGGTGGGAGAGTCCACCCCACTCTGACTTTACGCAGGCCCGTTTGGCTCTCAGACTAAGCTAAGGTGTTCACTTTGCCTTTATCAGAAATAAAAGTGTAGGCCAGGCATGGTGGCTCATGTCTGTAATCCTAGCACTTTGGCAGGCCAAGGTGTGAGGATTGCTTGAGCTCAGGAGTTTGAGACCAGCCAGGGCAACATACTGAGACCCCTGTCTCGGGAAGGGAAGGGAAGGGAAGGGGAGGGGAGGGAAGGGGAGAGGAGGGGAGGGAAGGGGAGGGGAGAGGAGGGGAGGGGAGGGGAGGGGAGGGAGAACAGGAAGGGGAAGGGAAGGGAAGGGAGAAGAGGAAGGGGAAGGGGAAGGAAGGAAAGAAAGAAAGAGAAGGAAGGGAAGGAAAGGCAGGCATACTCCACACCCATTAGGATCTTAAGGGAGTCCTGAGTGGTCTGGGTGGAGGGCTGGGGTTCAGTGCCAGGCCCCTCTGACTCAGACACCCCAAGCTGAATTCCCAGTGGCAGGCACTCAGCCATGAGCTAAAGGATCATACCCCACCTTTACTGGGTGTTTGGGGTCCCCACCTTTCAATTCATTTAATTCTCACAAAAACATCCCTATGAGGAAGCAGCAAGTATGATCCACATTTTACAGATGGGGAAACTGAGTCACAGAGGCTTTAAATCACTTGGGGAAACTGAGTCACAGAGGCTTTAAATCACTCGCCCGGGTCCTGTAGCTTTGAATGGTAAGTGGCAGCACTGGAGTTTCGCCCTCGGCAGGCTGGTTCTGGAGTCCACACTCCTAACCTTTCCCAATCCCTGCCTGGGCTGCTTCGGCCAAAGAGACACCAGCTGATGGCCCTGAGAGACACCAGCCACCAAGACCTCCTGAGGGGTCTTAGCATCCCTAGTGTTCCTGAGACTCAAGCTCAGCCTTCCAGACCCCCAGCCCCTCCTTCTGCTTCCAGCCGGCATCTCCTTCCGTGAGCAGCAGATGGGGGAGCAGGAGCCAGTGCATCCACCCAAGACCCTCCACAGCAGGGACTTTCCAGTTCCCACCCCTGCTGCTCTCTGCCCCTGATTTTCCTGGGAATGGCAACATCTGCAAGGGTGCAGGAAGATGACTGAGACAGGATGTGCAAAGGAAATGAAAACGGGAGCACCTGCAAGGATTCTGTTTACTATTCCACAAGTTCCACTTTCTTTCTTTAGACAGGGAGTTTCAAATTCCATCTCCTTCACTCTTCGGGTCCTCCCACCCTGGTGTGAAGACTCACCCTCAAGTCCCCCAGGTGTGGGACCATTTGTGTTGTGCTTCACAAAATATAACTGTGACATCACATCAGGACACTCCCAAGGCTCACCATCCAATTGGGGTCCCCAAACTGTTCATCCCCCTCTTGAACTTGACAGCTCCTTCTGCGGCTCTTACACATTAGCCCATCTTCTCAAGCTCCTGACCAAGCCTCCACTCCTCTCATTCTTGGCAGGTGACAATGCATTTGCTAAGCTAAGCAGCTGGCAGCCTTGACTGCTACTTCCTCCACCACAAATGCATCTTCATCTGCCCGTGTTAGAGGGTGGTGTATCTCTTTCCTCTTCAAGGCCACCCCCTCCAGCTGTGTGTGCTCTCCTCCTATCTCCTTTTTGACCTTGCCCACCCCTAGTCTTTTGATCTATAAATATGCTAAAGCCATTTCTATCCTTTATTTTTATTTTATCTATCTATCTATCTATCTATTTATTTATTTATTTATTTATTTTTGAGACAGAGTCTTGCTCTGTCGCCCAGACTGGAGTGCAGTGGCACAATCTTGGCTCACTGAAACCTCTGCCTCCCAGATTCAAGTGATTCTCCTGCCTCAGCTTCTGGAGTAGCTGGGACTATAGGCGCCTGCCACCATGCCTGGCTAATGTTTGTGTTTTTAGTAGAGATAGGGTTTCACCAAGTTGACCAGGCTGCTCTCAAACTCCTGACCTCAGGTGATCCGCCTGCCTCAACCTCCCAAAGTGCTGGGATTACAGGTGTGAGCCACCGCGTAATTTTTCTATCTTTTAAAAAAATGTGGTCCTCCCTTCCCTGCCCTCAGCTACCACTTTCGTCTGTTTGCTACCACTCTATCTGTTTTCAGCCCTTCTCTATGCCTTCTGGTGAGTGGTCATCTCTTGCTCTCCTCCCATCTACTCCCTAATCTGGGGCAATCTGGAATTGGTCCCATTCCCGTTTCATTTAAACTGCTCTCTTCACAAATGTCCTGCCAAATGTCAACTGCAAGAGACACCCTGCATTCCTTTTTTTTTTTTTTTTTTTTCCTCCGGTCAGGGTCTTACTCTGGATCATGGCTCACTGCAGCCTCAACCTCCCGGGCTCAGGTGATCCTCCCTCTGCCTCCTGGGTAGCTGAGACCACAGGTGTGTGCCATCCACTCCCAGCTAGTATTTTTTGTTGTTGTTGTTGATTTTTTTTGTAGAGATCAGGTTTTACCCTGTTGCTCAGGCTGGTCTGGAACTCCTGGGCTCAGGCGATCTGGTCACCTCAGCCTCCCAAAGTGTTGGGATTTGCAGCTCCACAAAAGAGGGCCACTGTGCCCGCTCCCCTTTTTTTGTTCTATCTGCAACATTTCACACTGCTCACCTCTCCCTTCTTGATGGCTCTTCCTGGGTTTCCGGGACATGACTCCATTCTAGTTCTTATTCTTCATCTGATAGCTGTTTCTTGGTCTTCTTTGCTGGCTCCTCGAGCTGCCCAGTAAATGTGTGTGTTCTGCAAAAGTTCACTCTTTTTTTTTTTTTTTTAATACTTTAAGTTCTAGGGTACATGTGCACAACGTGCAGGTTTGATACATAGATATACATGTGCCAAGTTGGTTTGCTGCATCCATCAACTCGTCATTTACATTAGTTATTTCTCCTAATGCTGTCCCTCCTCCAGCCCCCCACCCCATGACAGGCCCCAGTGTGTGATGTTCCCCACCCTGTGTCCAAGTGTTCTCATTGTTCAATTCCCACCTATGAGTGAGAACATGCGGTGTTTGCTTTTCTGTCCTTGTAATAGTTTGCTGAGAATGGTGGTTTCCAGCTTCATCCATGTCCCCGCAAAGGACATAAAAGAGTTCACTCTTAGTCCATCTCTCTTCTCATTCTTCGTGCTCTTTAAGCTGACCTCACTCATCCCATCATGGTTAACCACCCTTACGTGTTGATGACCTCCAAGTCTCTCCTTTCCAGCCCTACCTACTCTCCAATCTTCTAGATGAGTGCTGTGCAATAGACCTTGCTGTAATAATGAAAATGTTCTCTAAATTGAGCTGTCCAATATGGTAGCCACTAGCCACTACATGTGGCTACTGAGCACTTGAAATGTGGTTAATGGCCAGGCATGATGACTCACACCTATAATCCCAGCACTTTGGGAGGATGAAGTGAGAGCCAGGGAGTAGAGACCAGCCTGGGCAACATAGTGAGACCTCATCTCTATATATTATTAAAAAAAAAAAAAAAAAAAAAGGAATGTGGCTAGTGTGTTTAAGGAACTGAGTTTTAGATGTTATTTAATTTTAATTTTAATAGCTACAGGGCCGGCTCAAGCCTGTAATCCCAACACTTTGGGAGGCTGAGGCAGGTGGATCACAAAGTCAGGAGTTCGAGACCACCCTGGCCAACATGGTGAAACCTCATCTGTACTAAAGATACAAAAATTAGCTGGGCATGGTGGTGGGTGCCTGTGATCCCAGCTACTCAGGATACTGAGGCAGGAGAATTGCTTGAACCCATGAGGCAGAGGTTGCAGTGAGCTGAGATTGCGCCACTGCATTCCAGCCTGGGAGACAGAACAAGACTCCATCTCAAAGAAAACAAAAAGATTAAAAATTAAAAAAATCAATAGCTACAAGTGGCTAGTGGCTACTGTATTGGACAGTACAGTTGTAGACCTACATTGCCAACTGCCTGGGGACATCTTGATTAGGATGTCTCTCTGGATCCTCAACAAGTCCCAAACTGAGCTTATTAGCATCACACTCTCCCCTACCTTCGCCTCCATGCCCTTGAGCAAAATGAAAACCTTCTCTTTCTCTTGATTTCTCTTCCTGAATTGACAGCATCAACACTCATGCCTTTACCCAAAGCCTAAACTTCTAGACTTCCAGGCTCTTCCTTTTCACTCATCTTCTATACGTGGTCAATTCTCCCTCCTAAATTTCTTGTAGTTCCATCCTTGCCTTTCCAAACCTTCTCAGAGGCTTGAGTTCAGAATCAAAGCTTCTCTTGTCAGGCTATTACCAATTCCCTGCACCCAGCCTCCGCCAAGCCACCAGCAGACCTCTGAGCTGGACAGCTTTCCTTTGCTTCTCCGGATGCCCTCTCCATCTCCGCCCTCTCCATCCTGATGCCCTAGTAGCTGGCTTCTATAGACTCTGTCACCTGGACTTCTTTGCTCTTGGACTTTCAACTGGGTCAGAAAGACTGGGGGGTGGGAAGAGGTTGGCGTTATCTAACCACTGAGCTCCTAGGGTTGTCGGTAGCTGCCTTCCTCTACCAAAGCCCATGTCCATGAGGTGGCCACTTCTACAGCTACAGGATTCTGGTTCTCACTCTTTTCACTTGCTGCTTCCAGCCTAGATGCAGTAAGAGTTCCCTGCTGTGGTTCTGCTGGGGCACTGCGCTGCCTTTTGTTGTTTCCCTAATCACGTCTCAATCCCCCTGCGCGCCACCCTCCCAACTTTTTTTTTTTTGAGACAGGATCTCACTCTTGCCCAGGCTAGAGTACAGTTGCACAATCATGGCTCACTGCAGCCTCGACCCCTGGGTTCAAGTGATCCTTCCAATTCAGCCTCCCAAGTAGCTGGGACAACAGGTGTGTACCACAACACCCAGCTGAGTTTTTTTGTTTTTGTTTTTGTTTTAATTTTTAGAGATGAGGGTCTCACTATGTTTCCCAGGCTAGTCTCGAACTCCAGGGCTCAAGCAATCCTCCCACCTTGGCCTTCCAAAATTAGAATTACAGGCGTGAACCACCTTGCCCAGCCCTTCTCAAGCCTTTATTCATGGTCCGTTTATTAAACTCTCCTTGGTTGCCCAGATTGACTGTGTTATCCATTTCTTCTGGGACTTGATTGATATTTCCAAGCCTTGAAATGCCTCCTCATCACCCACCCAGGAGATAAATAAAGCCTGTGCGTCTTTTTTTTTTTTTTTTTTTTTTTTTTTTTTGAGACGGAGTCTCGCTCTGTCACCCAGGCTGGAGTGCAGTGGCGCGATCTCGGCTCACTGCAAGCTCCACCTCCCGGGTTCACGCCATTCTCCTGCCTCAGCCTCTCCAAGTAGCTGGGACTACAGGCGCCCGCCACCACGCCCGGCTAATTTTTTTGTATTTTTAGTAGAGACGGGGTTTCACCGTGGTCTCGATCTCCTGACCTCGTGATCCGCCCGCCTCGGCCTCCCAAAGTGCTGGGATTACAAGCGTGAGCCACCGCGCCCGGCCTAAGCCTGTGCGTCTTTGAAGAGTACCTGAAGCCACTTATGATCTTTTTCCTGCCTGCTCTTTCCGCTTCATCTCTCGCCTCTCCTTCTCTTGTACTTTATAGTCCTATAATGCCAGATAGCTTATGATGCCCGGAAGGGGCCCTATTGTTTTCCACCTCCATGCCTATGCCTGCCAAACTCTTGCTTAACCTTTAAAACCCTTCTCCAGATGTTGCCTCCTCTGGGAAGTCCCCCAGGCCTTCCTTTCTACTTCTACTGTATTTTGTAGGTATTTCCATTATTTATGACATCATGATATATTATAATTTCCTGTTTAGGTCTATATTGTCTTTTCTGCCCATAGCGTGCCTCTTAAGGAAAGGACTAGGCCAGATGTGGTGGCTCACAACTGTAATTCTAGTGCTTTGGGAGGCTGAGGCAGAAGGTTCACTTGAGGCCAGGAGTTCAAGACTAAGCTCAGCAGCATAGTGAGATTCCACCTCTACAATAAAATTTAAAAATTAGCTGGGCAGGGTGTCACACACCTGCAGTCCCAGCTACTCGAGAAGCTGAGACAGGAGGATCACTTGAGCCCAAGAGGTTAAGGCTACAGGGCTACAGTAAGCCATAGTCACACCACTACACTCTAGCCCAGGTAAGAGAGTGAGATCTTATCTCTTAAAAAAATAAAAAAGTAAGGATATAAATATAAATATATATATATACTTATTTAACAAAATATTTTTTGATCCTGGCATTCTAGGTGCTAGATAGCTAGATATATCAGTAGTGACCCCTTTCTACAAGCACTATGAGGGAAGCACTATTGTCCCTATCTTAGAGGACACCCAGAAAGCCAAGGTTGCAGTTACGTGCCAGGTTCAGAAAACTGGCAAGAGGTTTGGATTTGGTGTCAAACCAAGTCCTTCTACCTGCACAGTTCATACTTTTGGCCACAGTTTATGTTGCTGTGGGTCTTGCCAAGAATAGTTTTATTGGCTGGGTGCAGAGACTCCCGTCTGTAATCCCAGCACTTTGGGAGGCTGAGGCGGGTAGATCACGAGGTCAGGAGATCGAGACCACCCTGACTAACACGGTGAAACCCCGTCTCTACTAAAAATACAAAAAAAATTAGCTGGGCATAGGCCAGGCGCGGTGGCTTATGCCTGTAATCCCAGCACTTTGGGAGGCCAAGGCAGACAGATCATGAAGTCAGGAGATCGAGACCATCCTGGCTAACACGGTGAACCCGTCTCTACTAAATATGCAAAAAAATTAGCCAGGTGTGATGGTGGGCACCTGTAGTCTCAGCTACTTGGGAGGCTGAGGCAGGAGAATGGGGTGAGCCCGGGAGGTGGAGCTTGCAGTGAGCCGAGATCGCGCCTGGGGGACAGAGCGAGACCCCATCTCAAAAAAAAAACTTTATTAAGACTGGCATTACGGGTTGAATTGTGACCCCCTCCCACACTCACAAAAGGATACGTTGAAGTCCTGACACCCACTGCTTCAGAATGGGCCTTATTTGGAAAGAAGGTCTTTACAGAAGTAATCAGTTAAAATGAGGTTCAGGGCTGGGTGCAGCAGCTCACACCTGTAATCCCAGCACTTTGGGAGGCTGCGGCAGGAGGATCACTTCAGCCTAGGAGTTTGAGATTAGCCAGGGCAACACTGTGAGACACTATCTCAATTATATTTATAAATATATATACACACATATATGTACATATTGTTATATATTTATTTAATATATATTTATAGTTTATATTTTAATATATGATATTTTTATAATATATAATAAAATATAAATGTAAATGTTATATATTCATGTATTATATAAATTTAACATTTATATATAATATAATATAAAAATAATATTTATATAAGCTATATATTTATAATATATTAAATATATTAATATGACTATAGTTTATATTAGATTTATAATATTTATTTTTCATCATGTATACGTATATAAGAAAAATAAAAATATTATATTAGATTTATATAATTATATATATTATTATATATTATATATTATATATATTGGAATATATATTATATATATATACACATACATATATATAAGAAAAAAAATGAGGTCGGGGGCCCTAATCTAATATGATTAGTGTCCTTGTAAACCAGGGAAATTTGGATACAGAAATACAGAAGGAAGGTGGTGTGAAGACGCAGGGAGGAGACAGCCATGTGAATAGAGATGCCAAGGATGCTGGCCAGCAACCGAGGCTGGAAGATACGAGGAACCGTTCTTAACCCAGAGCCATGGGAGAGAGTACGGCCCTGCTGACGCCTTGCATTTAGACTTCGAGGCTCCAGAACTGGGAGATAATAAATGTCTGTTGTTTTAAGCCTCTCAGCTTTTGGTTCTTTGTTATGGCAGCCCCAGGAAACGCATACATCTGGGGAGGCTCAAGCCCCTCCTCGCTGGGAAGTAGGGGGGTGTTGGAATACTAACTGGATTCCCCCTGGGGCTCTACTGAGAGTGCCAAGTGGATCCTGGCAGTCACTGAGTAGGCTTCTTTGTGTCATTTTGCTCCAGCATTGACCTGACAACTCAACAATTATTTTTCTCTTTCTTTTTTTCTTAGAGACAGACTCTTGCTATGTTGCCCAGGCTGGTCTTAAATTCCTGGGCTCTTGCTCTGCATATTCTCAGTGCAATAAAAAAAGGAAAAAAAAGTGGCAGTCACCAATTTTATTTTTTGTTTTTTGTTTTGTTTTGTTTTGTTTTGTTTTGTTTGTTTGTTTGAAATGGAGTCTCGCTCTGTCACCCAGGCTGGAGTGCAGTGGCGTGATCTCAGCTCACTGCAACCTCTGCCTCCTGGGTTCAAGCGATTCTCCTGCCTCGGCCTCCTGCGTAGCTAGGATTACAGGCTTGCACCACCACACTCGTCTAATTTTTGTATGTTTAGTAGAGACAGGGTTTCACCATGTTGGCCAAGCCAGTCTCGAACTCCTGACCTCAGGTGATCTGCCCGCCTCGACCTCCCAGAGTGCTGGGAATACAGTCATGAGCCACCATGCCTGGCTGCCTGGGTGACCCCATAAGTATGTGACATGCAGTAATTTGTAAACCTGAGCCCCCCGCCCCAAGAATGTGATCCTCACTCAGCATGCTCAAATCCCCAGCTCCCAGCGCAGGGCCTAACACCCCACAGGCTTCCAGTGCTGGGCATTGAGTCAGTAAATGCTGCTCAACTAAGGCACCAGGAGTCCGTGGAGTGCTTGGGATCTCGAAGGGTGTCGAGGAGCCTGGTAGAGCTATTGTGCCCATTCCCACAGGCCAGCCCCCAGGACATATTCCAGTCTCATGCCATGGTCAAAACAAACAAGTCAAGTTTCAGGATGCTCTAGTGGGTTCTACTGACTGTTTCCCAGGGTGAGTCACTGCTGCAGGGAGAGAAGCAGGCTGGGACTCAAGTGCCTGTGCTTTCTTTTTCTTTCTTCTGTCTTTCCAGGAAGCCCTTGGAACAGGATGTAAAAGCAGCACTTTCCATCCAGCACTGCCATCCTGCTTCCAGATGCAGAAGGCTGAGCAGGCCACCAGGATCACATTTAAATGGCTGTGGCCATGATGTTCCAATTTGAAACCTGGACTCCACCAACTTCCATACTAATCCCTTGCTCTCAGCCCTCTCCCTCCCCTGTCCAGGTCCTCAGGATTATCTGAAAAATATGTTACACTTTTCTTCCTCGCTAGATGTCAACACGTTGGAAGGCAGGGACCTTGCTGTATTAATCCTTAGGGCCTTGGGTTCTGCTGTAGTAAAGACTCAAAAAATGTTGGGTAAAATTAATTTTAAAAACAACTGGTGGCCAGGTGCGGTGGCTCACGCCTGTAATCCCAGCACCTTGGGAGGCCGAGGTGGGTGGATAACCTGAGGTCAAGAGTTCGAGACCAGCCTGGGCAACACGGTGAAACCCTGTCTTTACTAAAAATACAAAAATTAGCCTGGCCTGGTGGCAGCGCCTGTAGTCCCGGCTACTTGGGAGGCTAAGGCAGGAGAATCACTTGAACTTGGGAGGCAGAGGTTGCAGTGAACTGAGATTGTGCCACTGCACTCTAGTCTGGACGACAGAGCGAAACACTGTCTAAAAAAAAAAAAAAAAAAAACTGGAGAGAGTCAGGCATAGTGATGCCTTCCTGTGGTCCCAGCTACTTGGGAGGCTAAGATGGGAGGATAGCTTGAGCCCTGGAATTTTTTTTTCTCTTTTCTTTTATTATTATTTATTTGTTTGTTTTTTCATTGAAACAGAGTCTCACTCTGTCACCCAAGCTGGAGTGCAGTGGCACAATCATAGCTTACTCCAGCCCAGCCTCAATCTCCCTGGGCTCAAGTGATCCTCCTCCCTCAGCCTCCCAAATAGCTGGGACTACAGGCATGCACCACCATGCCCAGTTAATTGTCGTATTTTTTTGTAGAGACAGGGTTTCATCATGTTGCTCTGGCTGGTCTTGAACTCCTGCCCTCAAGTGATCCTACTGCCTTGGCCTCCCAAAGTGCTGGGATTATAGGTGTAAGCCACCATGCCCTGCCATATTTTTTTCTTTATTGGACTGAGAATATGTAGAGCAAGAGCCCAGGAGTTTAAGGCCAGCCTGGGCAACATAGCAAGAGTCTAAGAAAGAAAGAAAGAAAAAAAAAACAATTGTTGAGTTTTCAGGTCAATGCTGGAGTAAAATGACACAAAGAAGCCTACTCAGCTGGGGGTCTGCTGGCCACCCATCCCATTAGGGTCCCACTAGCACCACCCAGCTAGTGATCATCTTAAACAAGGACTCCACAATTTTACAGTCTCCTCATCCTCTTTTTTCCCAGGTTCTCAAAGCTCCAGCTCCCAGAGTAGGAGACAGGAGCTGAAATGAGCTGATGTTTACATGGAACATGACTGATTGTGCTGTTAAGTGAAATAGATGCCAGAGGTTTTTGCAGGTGTCTGACTAATAAAGGGAAGGGACTTTTAATGTCCCCAGGTCCATGGTGAGAGCTGAGCACCCCAGAATGGGCAGGATAGGAGCGTAGAGGATCAAGGAACATGAGTGACCACAAGTCAAATCCCGTGGCCCAACCCCGGCCTCACATTTGGTAGCAGCCTGTCTGGGTAAACCCATCAGGGTGCGATTCCTCATGGCTCTAGCTAAAAAATACATTTATTCATGCAGTGTCGTTGTCTGGGCCTCTGTGTGGCAGCAGTTCTGCTTGTGCCAGGAAAAAGGTTTTAAGAACTTTCCAGGTGAAAAGTGCCACAATGGCACTATCATTCAACCTGTTGAATGACAGTACTGAGCTAGGGGATGCATCTGACCATCAGGCATCTATTGAGCCCTTATTGGGAACATTATTATTCTTATTATTTCATCATCATCATCGTTATTATTAATATTGTTATTATCATTATTATCAATATTATTTCATTATTATTATTATCAATATTATTATTATTATTATCATCATTATTATTATTATTTTGAGACAGAGTGTCACTCTCATTGCCCAGACTGGAGTGCAATGGCATGACCTCAGATCACCGAAACCTCTGCTTCCTGGGTTCAAGCAAATCTCATGCCTCGGCCTCCCGAGTAGCTGGGATCACAGGCGTGCACCACCAAACTCGGCTAATTTTTGCATTTTTAGTAGAGACAGGATTTCACCATGTTGGCCAAACTGGTCTCCAACTCCTGACCTCAAGTGATGTGCACACCTCCGTCTCCCAAAGTGCTGGGATTACAGGCGTGAGCCACTGCGCCTGGCCAGGGCCCGTATTATTAAGCCCTTAGGAAACCTGGTGGTCCCTTGCTCCTGGGAGGCCATCTTATTCATACTGAACTTAGTGCAGATGTCCAGTTGGCATAGTGCACTACAGCCCAGAACTCCAGGACTCAAGCAATCCTCCTGCCTCAGCCTCCCAAGCAGCTGGGACTACAGGTGCATGCCACCAGACCTGTATGCATGAATACCAGGCATAGAGTCACATTGGAGCCACCCTGGAGGCTGGCTACTGCTAGTACTAAATTGTGTATAGAGACCATGAGCTCCACAGGAGTTCAGATGAAAGGGAGAAAAATGAAAATTAGAGGGCTCAGGGCATATTCAGATTATTATCCGGTCTATAAGCTAGATCTTGAAGGAATGTCTTTCTTCGTTTCTTTTTCTTCATACTCCTCCCTTCAGCAAAACTTGGAAAGAAAGGAGGATGGAGGACAAGACTGTCACAGTCAGAAGGGCAAGAAGGAAGCAGGGAAATATGAGAAAATGTTTAAAAAGAGTCGAGCAAGGCCTGATTTACGGGCAGTGAAGAGTAGACTGACATTGAAAAGCATAAAAAGTTTGGAAATAATGAAGATGAGGCCAGGCACGTTGGCTCACACCTGTAATCAATCCCAGCAATTTGGGAGGCTGAGGTGGGCAGATCACTTGAGGTCAGGAAATTGAGACCAGCCTGGCTAACATGATAAAACCCTGTCTCTACTAAAATAAAATTAAAATAAAATTAAAATAAAATACAAATACAGATACAAAAATTAGCCTGGCATGGCAGCACACTCCTGTAATTCCAGCTACTCGGGAGGCTGAGGCAGGAGAATCATTTGAACCCAGGAGGCAGAGGTTGCAGTGAGCTGAGATCACGCCACTGAACTCCAGCCTAGGGGACACAGCAAGACTCTGTCTCAAAAAAAAAAAAAAAAAAAAAAAAAAAGACATAATAAGATGAAAGAAGCTGAAAGGAGCAGTGGACCCATCAAGGAGGGCCCAAAAAGCCAAGAAAACACATTTTAACTAGCTGGAGTAGCAAGTAAATGTTCAGGGCCTAAAGCTTTGAAAACAAATTCCTGCAGGTTTGTTTAAAGTGGAGGATTCGAGGCTGGGTAATGGATGGGGAGGGGGGCGGGGGTGTGTGAAAAACTTCTCCTCTAGAGGACATCTGCTTCCACACAAGTTAAGTTCTGATGGGGTCAAGGCAATACCAGGAAAGGGACTTTAATAGCTTCCTTATATCAGAATAGGAAACACAAGTTGATAAGAAGTTGGAATCCAGTATCCCAACTGGAGGGGGAGCCTCCCCAAAGGAAAAGCTGCAGTGGGAGATAGTCTGTGTTTACACAGCACGCCAGCAATGTCTGCAGTTTACACAAACCGTATCCTCGGGCCAGCCTGAAGATAGAACTGCCTGACCTAGAAAAGCCTGGGTCTGGGAGCGGTGCCCAGACAGCTCCGGGAGGAAGCGCCTGCCCAGACCCACCCAGCCAGGGGGCTCTAAGCTGCTGGGACATGCTGGGGGCTGGGGGAGAGGGGCGGGGGCTGCGTGCACACTGCTGGCTCCATATTGCAGGCTGAGCAGAGCCATGACAATAGCTTAAGTATCCCTTTCACGTCCTGCACAGAATTACCTGTTCAATTCTTCCAGTTTATTCCAATGAGAAATAGGGAGTACCTCATGACACCCCTACTTCATGACTTTTGTCCACTCATCAAAACCATAATAAAACCTAGTTTTTGTAGACCAATGTGGGGTTCCCCAGTACTCCCAATGGGCTGCTCAGTGGTTTGCAGATCTGCGCTGCTTTAAGAAGTGGACATGAGGCCGGGCACAGTGGCTCACGCCTGTAATCCCAGCACTTTGGGAGGCCGAGGCGGGTGGATCACGAGGTCAGGAGATCAAGACCATCCTGGCTAACACGGTGAAACCCCATCTCTACTAAAAATACAAAAAATTAGCCGGACGTGATGGTAGGTGCCTGTAGTCCCAGCTACTCGGGAGGCTGAGGCAGGAGAATGGCGTGAACCCGGGAGGCGGAGCTTGCAGTGGCCAAGATCACGCCACTGCACTCCAGCCTGGGTGACAGAGCGAGACTCCATCTCAAAAAAAAAAAAAAAAGAAGTGGACATGAGTTAGGCTTTTACGGGTTTGAATGTGCACCGTTCTTTGAGTATGACCTTGGACAAGTGCATTTTACTGTCAGAGCTTCAGTTTTTCCCCCTGAGCAATGAGGAGAAGGCTAATAGATGAGAACCCCTTGAACAGTGCCCAGCATGCAGCAAGAGCTCAGCAGACAACAAGCACCATTATCATCTTATTATGGTTGCATTATTATTCCACATCTCTGTGTCTTTACCCCATATGGTTCCCCAGCCCAGAACGCCCTCCTTCCCCTCTGTTGCCTAGGCTGGAATGCAATGGCCCGATCTTGGCTGCCTCCCGGGTTCCAGGGATCCTCGGCCTCCCAAGTAGCTGGACTACAGGTGAATGCCACCATGCCCAGCTAATTTTTGTATTTTTAGTAGAGATGCGGTTTTGCGATGTTGGCCAGGAGTTGGCTGGTCTCCAACTCCTGACCTCAGGTGATCCATCCTCCTTGGCCTCCCAAAGGACTGGGATTACAGGCATGAGCCACCGTGCCCAGCCTCTTCCTCTTCTTTTGAAACTCATGCCAAGCTCCAGACTAGTTCTTACTCTCAGAGTCCTGGGCAGCTGTCCCTGCCCCCATCATGGCACAGAGCACTTAGCACTGTAGGAGCTGGGTGACACATTTGCCTCGCCCAGGTTGACTGTGATCACCCCATAAACTCTTACTCCCGGCATCTAGCCCAGTACCCAACCCAGGGCAGACACTCCTCACATATCTGAACAATGCAGTGTTGGGCTTGTTTTACATAACAGAAAGCACAGTCTGTGGGTCAGTCGCTGAGTGCCCGCAGCCTGTCTGAGTCCCAAGAGGCTTGCTTTTGACCTGGTCTGTCTGCATGTGGCTACTGGACATTGCAGAGACTCAGGGGAGTGGAAGATTAGGGAAGCTGAGGGGAAGAGGAGGAGCAATTTCCCCAGCAGAGCCTCCTCCATAAGGCACAGCAAAACCTAAATTCACATTAGAAGTAATGCATTTCCCAGGGAAGATGTCGGGGTAAGAAACAGCAAGCCAGAGAGCCCAGGGGTTGCTGCCTAGCCTTTTTCCCTCACTTCTGAGTTTGAAGCACCTTTAATTCGAATCCCATTTGGACCCAGCACCTCAAAGAGTTCTCTAGAACAAAGGAGTGTCTCTGAACAATCTCAAGAGACTCAGGGCAAAGTCCAGGGTCACTGTGATTCAGAGGGTGGGGTGGGTGTTACACATTTGACATTTACTTTTTAAAAATCCATTAAAAAATTACAGATTCCAGGGTCTGGGTTCAGTTATCTGTCTTAGGGAGTCATGTCCTAACCAACAGAATCACCCTGGTTCCTTGAACTTTTCAGTGTCCACCCAGTCTCCCAGGCACGTAGGCCCCAAGCTTCCTGCCCTCTCTGCCTCTTTCCTCTAAAGAGCTATCTCTAAATAGCCTGGCTGGTTTCTAAGTCCTTTGGAGTATGGCTTTGTAAAGCCTCTGAATGGTTCTATTGGCTCACATGCTAGCCAGGTGCTTTAACCACATACCTGAATCACTGCATCCATCTCCACCCTGCTCTCACTGGATGGTGTCTCTTTTTTCTCCAATCCCTCACGGGCACTGGTGCCAGACAGTTAACCTAAAACAGTGCTCACATTGCCTGCCCCTTGCTCAGAAATATTCCTGTTGGCTGGGCGCGGTGGCTTATGCCTGTAATACCAGCACTTTGGGAAGCCGAGGCAGGCAGATCACTTGAGGTCAGGAGTTTGAGACCAGCCTGGCCAACATAGGGAAAACCTGTCTCTACTAAAAATATGAAAATTATCCAGGCATGGTGGTGCACGCCTGTATCCCAGCGACTCGGGAAGCTGAGGCAGGAGAATCGCTTGAACCCAGGAGGCAGAGGTTGCAGTAAGCCAAGATGGCACCACTGCCCTCCGGCCTGGATGATAGATCTCTATCTCAAAAAAAAGAGAGAGAAAAGAAAAGAAATATTCCAGGGTTACTGTATAACAACAGAACAAAATGCTAACCTCATAACCTGAGGTCCAAACCCTTCCCAATTTGACTCTACCCTGACTCATCAGCCTCAGCTTGTTGGTCCTAATCAAACTGGCTTCCACACTGTCCCAGGCTCACGCCAGCTGCATGCCAGTTCTCAGGCTATTCCATCTGCCTTTCCCTACTCCTTTCCTCACATCCAATCATTCAAGGCTCCTGCCCACTTCCCATGGACTAGCCCAGGAAATAACTGCTAGCTCCAGGTAACTACTGAACACTTGAAATGTGGCTAGTGTCACTAATTGGAATTTTTATTTTATTTAATTTTAAGAGTGATACTTAACTCTGACTAGAAATTGTATGACTACATTTGGAGCAGCTTGGTTTTGTGAATCTACTTTTTCTACTGCAAATTTTATGAAATCTAAATACAGATGAAGTATCTCTGATGAAAATTTCACATCTGAACTGAGATTGCTGCAAACGTAAAACACATGCACTGGATTTTCTTTTTCTTTCTTTCTTTCTTTTTCTTTCTTTCTTTCTTTTTTCTTTTCATTTCTTTTCCTTTTCTTTTCTTTCTCTTTCGTTTTTTCAGAAACAATTCTTCCTCCAGACACACAGGTTGTTGGGTTTTTTTATTTTTATTTTTTGAAATGAAGTCTCACTCCGTCACCTAGGCTGGAGTGCAGTGGTGCAAACTTGGCTCACTGCAACCTCCGCTTCGCAGGTTCAAATGATTCTTCTGGGTCAGCCTCCTGAGTAGGTGGGACCACAGGAACGCACCACCACACCTGACCAATTTTTGTATTTTTAGTAGAGATGGGGTTTCACCATGTTGGCCAGGCTGCTCTCAAACTCCTGATCTCAGGTGATCTGCCTGCCTCAGCCTCCCAAAGTGCTGGAATTACAGGCATGAGCCACCTCGCCTGGCCCAGACACACTGGATTTTGAAGACTTAGTTTTCTTTCTCTTAAATGATCTTTATACTGATTACATGTTGAAATAATACCTTAGAGATATTGGACTTGATAAAATGTTATCAAAATCAATTTCACTTTCTTTTAACATTTTTATTTATTTATACGATTTTAAGTTTTAAGAAACCTCACCTGGACTTTTAACCTTTCTAATGTGGCTACCAGAATATTTAAAATTATCTAGGTGGCTTGCATTGTATTTATATTAACAGTGCTCTTGTCTCTGCATTCCTGAAGCAATGATCAGCACACCTTCTTTAAAACTCAGTATATGCAACTTTGTGCTGGTTTTTAAAATCTTCATATGTATATAATGACTTCATTGTTACCATTTTTTATCTCCAATACCTAGCAGCAAAGGCTACTATTTCTGGACTCCTGTTACGGGCCAGGCACTTTGCTAGGTGCTTTCCATATGGTATCATACTTAACCCTTTCAGCAACCCTGAGGTGTGGGCATAATTGGCTCCATTTTTCAGATAAGGTAAATGATGCTCAAAGAACTTAGGTGGGTCATGACCGGGAACCGATAGATACACGAGGTGCCAGAGCTGGGATTTGAAAATGCCAGCCTACTTCTTTCTGACCCCAGCTCACATCTAATAGGAGTGGGAATCCATGAAGTATCTGCTGTTGATATTGATGGCTGAAGTTCGAGTTTACCCTGGCCTACACAAGGAAACATGACTGTCCCACTCACCCATCTGTGAGCAGGCTACTAGACTGATGTCTGTTGTATGCTGTTGTGCCCCAATCTTCCATCCCCACCCCAACATACATACATCCTTAATTAGATCCATTTAATAGCCCACAATGTGGTATTATGTGCAACCTCCCCCTCCTGGGTTCAAGCCATTCTCCTGCCTCAGCCTCCCAAGTAGCTGGGACTACAGGCATGCGCCACCACACCCAGCTAATTTTTGTATTTTTAGTAGAGACGGGGTTTCACCATGTTGGCCAGGATGGTCTTGATCTCTTGATCTCGTTATCTGCCCTCCTTGGCCTCCCAAAGTGCTGGGATTACAGGCGTGAGCCACTGTGCCCAGCCTATTTACCCATTTCTAGGTAGCATAGTATGCAGTAAGACCCAGGACTCTGGTTCTAACCAGTAGAGACGAGCCAAAAGTCTCTTTAGCCATTGCATAGTTCCCTACAGTTCTGGTGGACAGCAAATCCAGCTCCCAACCCTCAGAAATGCAGAAAGAAGGGTGGTTGCCTGGAGATGGTGCATACTCATTTAAATTATGTTCAACTATTGCGTCTTGCCCAGGGGTGGTGGCTCACGTCTGTAATCCCAGTGCTTCGGAAGGCTGAGGTAGGTAAATCGCTTGAGGCTAGGAGTTCGAGATGAGCCTGGGCAACACAGCAAGACCCCATCTCTAAAAAAATATTTTTAGCCGGGCGCAGTGGCTCATGCCTGTAATCCCAGCACATTGGAAGGCCGAGGCGGGTGGATCACAAGGTCCGGAGATTGAGACCATCCTGGCTAACACGGTGAAACCCCATCTCTACTAAAAATACCAAAAAAAATTAGCCGGGCCTGGTGGCGGGTGCCTGTGGTCCCAGCTACTCCAGAGGCTGAGGCAGGAGAATGGCATGAACCCGGGAGACGGAGCTTGCAGATCATGCCACTACACTCCAGCCTGGGCAACAGAGCAATACTCCGTCTCAAAAAAAAAAAAAAAAAAAAAAAAAAGTAAATTAGCTGGCCGTGATCACACCACTGCACTCAAGCTTAGGCAATACAGCAAGACCTCATCTCTACAAAAAATTTAAAACTTAGCCAGGCATGGTGGTGCACAACTGTAATTCCAGCTATTTGGAAGGCTGAGGCAGGAGGATCACTTGAGCCCAGGAGTTCAAGGCTGCAGTGAGCTGTGATGAGGCTGAGGCACAAGGATCACTTGAGCCCAGGAGTTCAAGTTTGCAGTGAACTGTGATTGTGCTGCTGCACTCCAGCCTGGGTGACAGAATGAGATGCAGTCTCTAAAAAAGTCGAAAATTTTAGAAAACACTATTGGGCCTTTATTATACGCCATGCTAGGTGCTGAAGATACAGAATAAGTTAGCTGGTCCCTTTCTTCAAAGAACCCATATTCTGGTGTGGTAGGCAAGGAAGGGGACAATTACAATCTAGGGTGACAAGTGCTGTGATGGAAAGAAGCGAGGATGCTATAGAACCTCAGAGGCAAGGTATCTTGAGCAGCCTGGGAAAGGAGACTAGGGAAGGAAGGGCTGGGAGGGAGGGGGAGGAAGGAAAGGATGGGAGAGGGGGCAAGATGGACTGGAAACCAAAAACAAGGAGAACTTTGTGTGTTTTCTACCACTGCTGGTGAAACTCGAAAAATGGCTGGCACCGTTGGGATGGATATAAAATTAACCAAGAGAGTAATTTGTCAAAAAAAAAAATATTCCTAAGAAAGTGCTGTCATTCTGACCAGCCTGGCCAACATGGTGAAACCCCGTCTCTACTAAAAATACAAAAATTAGCCAGGTGTGATGGTGGGTGCCTATAATCCCTGAGGCTGAGGCACAAGAATCACCTGAACCTGGGAGGTGGAGGTTGCAGTGAGCCAAGATCATGCCACTGCAGAAAGAAGGAAGGAAGGAAGGAAGGAGAAAGAGAGAGAGAGAGAGAGAGGAAGGGGGGGAGGGAAGGAGGAAGGAAAGGAAAGGAAAGGAAAGGAAAGGAAAGGAAAGGAAAGGAAACGAAAGGAAAGGAAAAGAGCCGGGCGCAGTGGCTCACGCTTGTAATCCCAGCACTTTGGGAGGCCGAGGCGGGCGGATCACGAGGTCAGGAGATCGAGACCACGGTGAAACCCCGTCTCTACT
>NW_026652294.1:47202929-47289104 GCF_009828535.3 Hylobates moloch
AGCAAGACCCTGTTTCTAAATAAATAAAGTAAATGAGGGACCTCAGCTATAGTGCCTCATCTGCTAAGCCCTTTAATTCTGTCATTCTGACTCAGCAGTTGCTGCCTTTCCCTGAATCCTATCGTGAGCAGGCCTTTCTTTTCTGTAGCAGCTGACACAGGAGTTTAAAGAAAATTTATGATATTATTTGCACTGGGAGCCCACGTCTTATGGTCTGACAAAGGCTGCATGGACCATTTCTCAGCACCCTCTGAGCCCTTACTGCTTGATGATAAACTCAACCAGCAGACATGCCCTGGCATTTTGCACTGAGGCAAAGGCCAGGTCTACAGGCCATGACATGTGATGCTACCTGTAGACAGAGCAAGCTAGCCAGGAGTGTGGCTGCTGGCAGGGGCAGGTCCAAGCTTGCTAATCCAGTGTTCCAAGGGAAAGAAAACTGCTGTCTGCTGCCGGGTCGCAAGCAGAAGATCTTTACATGGAGGAATGAATTGAGACTGCCAACTTGAACTTCACTGGAGAAACAGAATTTACATTCAAACATCCTTAGGCCAGGCACAGTGGCTCTCCTCTGTAGTCGTAGCACTTTTTGAGGCTGAGGTGGGAGGCTCACTTGAGGCCTGGAGCTCAAGACCAGCCTGGACAACAAAGTGAGAACTTGTCTCTACAAAAAATAAAATAATTAGTCTGGAATGGTGGTCTGTAGCCCCAGCTACTTGGGAGGCTGAGGTAGAAGGGCCCCTTGAGCCTAGAAGTTGGAGGCTACAGTAAGCTGTGATCATGCCATTGCACTCTAGCCTGGGTGACAGAGTGAGACTCTGTCTCATAAAAATAAATACATAAATAATTTAAAAGTATCGTTATCCATTTCTGGCAAGGCGCAGCGCATTGACAGGCAATAAAATACTAAAAATGTATCCCTCTGCTTTAAAAGCTGTAAGTAAAAATAAAGGAGAGGGGGTGAGCACGATGTTTTGAGTTTTTCCAAATCTCGGATTTACAGGCAAAGCCTTGTGATGAGTGTTACATACAGATTGCCCTTAAACCTCTTTGATGCAGTAAGCAAGGTGGAAGGATTTTATGAGTGCCAGTGTGCCTTTAAGACAGTACCAGCTTCTGACTTTGGAGAAGCTGAGGTCTCAGCTGGTCAACAGCAGCCCATAGGTCTTTTTTGGAGGCTGAGAAAAATACAACCAATAATTAAAGCCATGTTTTCAGTTATTAACAACAACAAAACCACCACCAATTCGATTCCACATGTCTAGTTTCATACAAAATTTTCCACATGAGAGGCTTATTCTGGTAAAGGAAACATCAAATTTCATTACACACACACACACACACACACACAAAGGGTTTCTTTTTAAATCTTCCTTATGGTAAGTGAATAATGTGTGGGGCTTGTGCATCATATAAATAAACAAATAAACAAACAAACAAGCTTGGCTCCTCTTTTCTTATTTCTCCATCAGCCACCTGGAATATTTTACAAACCAGAGCCTGAGTTCAAAGTGAAGAACATCTTACCAGGATCTGTCTGAGCTGGGGAACTTCAAGATGGCAGTCAGCCTGAAAGGGGCTGGAAAAACAATAAAGAAAGTACTGAACTCTGTGGTGCCTGGAGGTTAAGTCCAGTTAGCTACTTGTCTCAGGTTTGAAATTCGTACACTTGGGCATTCTGGGCACTACGGCAATTTTTGTACATCAAAAAGAGCACGGGGGGCCAGACATAGTGGCTCATGCCTGTAATCTCAGCACTTTGGGAGGCTGTGGTGGGAGGATAGCTTGTGGCCAGAAGTTCAAGACCAGCCTGAAAAACATAGTGACAGCCTGTCTCTTAAACAACAACCACAACAACAGAAAAAGTCAAGAACATTGGGGCAGGGTGCAGTCATTCATGTCTATAATCCCAGCACTGTGGGAGGCCAAGGCAGGAGGATCACTTGAGCCCAGGAGTTCAAAATCAACCAGGGCAACATACTAAAAATTAAAAAAAATTGCCAGGCCTGGTAGGGCACACCTGTAGTCCTAGCTACTCAGGAGGCTGAGGTGGGAGGATTGAGGCTGCAGTGAGCTATGATAGTGCCACCACACTGCAGCCTGGGCAACAGAGCGAGATCTTATCTCCTACAAAAAAAAAAAAAAAGCACTGGACTAAGCAGCTTCCAGTTCCAGCTCTGCAACTGGCCACAGTGAATGAGGTTTTCAGAGAGTCATTTGCTCAATGGGAGCGAGGTTAGTGCTGGGTGTTCCTAGTCAGGCTACTGTGAGCAGAGAATGAGATAAAGTAGGTCAAAGTGCTTTGAGGCATTTAAAACATGACACAAATGCAAGGGATTTGTATTTTGGGAGGGCTTGGGAATTCCCTTCCTTTCCCTATGGAAGGTAAGAAAAGTCTACGCCTGTTTTATCTGTAAGGAAGGGTTAGAATCCACCTATTTTGTACTGATGGTGAGATAAAAGAGAGTTTCGTAATAAGAAGGCTGGATTAACACAAGGTTTAACCATCAAGTAATGTGACACATTTTTAAATAAACATATCTAAATGGGCGTTGTCCCATCCTGAGTAGTGAGTAGTCACCTTGGCAGGGAAAACACTTATTTAAATTATATTTCCCATCAAAAAAAATTTTTAACACCTCTTTTGGAACTGTTCCTAGAGCCTTTGGCACATTCTTCTGAATATGTCTGAGGGTGACACATTTTTTGTCCTTTGTGGATGATTCTGATTTTTGTAAACAGCCCAAAGTTATTTGGCACAAAGATTGGCAAATAAGCTAAGTAAGACCTTTTTTTTTAATTGAAAATAAACTGTAACTATAAGAAGCCTATCTTTCCAGAAGAGTTAGAAATAGATTTCAAGACTGGCAGTATTGTTGGAAAGAGCTTGTTTCTTTCTAAGGTGACAAGAGGAGAAAAGCTATTTGGAAATGTATTTCGTTTTTAGTCACACCTTTAATTATTTATCTTGCAAGATGGACACTAAACTGAGTTTCCAGAAAGAAACGAACATTGCAACTAATCAACTGCTGCAATTATTTGATCACAGCTCCACAGGGCATCTGAATCTATTTGCATATGGATTAACTGGCTAGCAACAATACACATGCTTCCAATGAGTTAACATCCGGGTCTGTTGGAAATATAGCATCCAGCAGATTCAATTCTAACTAGTAGACTTTATACTCCCTTAAAAAGTTTGGATTTTTTTTAAGTTACAAAACAATGTATCTGAAAACTAAAATATCATTAATATGATTACAATGTAACCTGAAGCAATGGCTAGATTTCCTTCTGTTGCAAAGAATTTCAATTGTTACTATTATTTTGAAATAAACACAATGGCATTTTCATTCTTTGAATGTTTTGCACACTGTGAGCACTTCAACCTTAAATGATGCCAATGACTTTTTAAAGAAAATATTTTTCTGGCTGGGCACGGTGGTTCATGCCTGTAATCCCAGCACTTTGGGAGGCCAAGATGGGCGGATCACCAGGTCAGGAGTTTGAGACCAGCCCGGCCAACATGGTCAAACCCTGTTTCTACTAAAAATACAAAAATTAGCTGGCCATGGTGGTGGCGCCTGTAATCCCAGCTACTCGGGAGGCTGAGGCAGGAGAATTGCTTGAACCTGGGAGGCGGACTAAAAATACAAAAACTAGCAGGGCATGGTGGCAGCGCCTGTATTCCCAGCTACTCCGGAGGCTGAGGCAGGAGAATTGCTTAAACGCAGGAGGCAGAGGTTGCAGTGAGCCGAGATCACGCTACTGCACTCTGGCTCTAGGTGACAGAGCAAGACTCTGTCTTGGAAAAGAACATTTTTAAATAAAATATATATTATATATATTATAAATATATAATATAGATTTTTTCCCCAATTCATTTTTTTATTGTGGCAAAATTCACATAACAAAATTAATCATGTGACCATTTTACAGTGTAGAATTCAGTGGCATTTAGTACATTCACAATGTTCTCCAACCATCATCACTATCTATTTCCAAAAACATTTTTGTCACCCCAAAACGAAACTCTGTACTGTTAAGCAGTCTCCCCACATCTTCCCTTACCCCATCTGCTTTCTGTTTTATGGATCTGCCTATTCTGGACATTTCACATAAGTGGAACCTTATAATATGTGGCCTTTTGTTTCACTTAGCCTAGTATTTTCAATGTTCATTCATGTTGTAGCATGTGTCAGCACCTCATTCCTTTTTATGGCTGAATAATTGCAATGTATAGATATATGACATTTGGTTTATCCATTCATTCACTGATGGACATTTGGACACTTTTTGGTTATTCCTTTTTTGTTGTTGTGGGTTTTTTTTAACTTTTATTTTAGGTTTAGGAGTACATATGCAGGTTTGTTATACAGGTAAACTGCTCATCTCAAGTTTGGTGTACAGATTATTTAGTCACTCAGGTAATAAGTATAGTATATGATAGGTTTTTTATTTTATTTCGTTTTGTTTTGTTTTTTGAGATGGAGTTTCGCTCTTGTTGCCCAGGCCAGAGTGCAATGGCGTGATCTAGGCTCACTGCAACCTCCACCTCCCAGGTTCAAACAATTCTCCTGTCTCAGCCTCCTGAGGAGCTGGGATTACAGGCGTGCACCACTATGCCCAGCTAATTTTTGGTATTTTTACTAGAGACGGGGTTTCGCCATATTGGCCAGGCTGGTCTCAAACTCCTGACCTCAGGTGATCTGCCCGCCTTGGCCTCCCAAAGTGCTGGGATTACAGGCGTGAACCACCACGTCGACCAGGTATTTTTTTTTTTTTTTTTAATCCTCTCCCTCCTCCTACCTTCCACCCTCAAGTAGGTCCCAGTGTCTGTTGTTCCCCTCTTTGTGTCTTGTTTTTTAGAGATAGGGTCTTGCTCTGCCACACAGACTAAAGTTCAGTGGCATGATGATAGCTCACTGTAGCCTTGAGCTCCTGCATTCAAGCAATCTTCCTGTCTCAGCCTCCTGAGTAGCTAGAACTACAAGTATGTGCCACAACATCTGGCTTTTTTTTTTTTTTTTTTTTTTGAGACAGAGTCTAGCTCTGTTCCCCAGGCTGAAGTGCAGTGGTGCAATTTCGGCTCACTGCAGCTTCTGCTTCCTGGACTCAAGCAATTTTCCCACCTCAGTCTTCTGAGTAGCTAGGACCACAGGCGCACACCACCTTCAGTTACTTTTTATATATTTTTTGTAGACAGGGTTTCACCATGTTGCCCAGGCTGCTCTTGAACCCCTGGCTTAAGGGTTTGGATTACAGGCGTGAACCACTGCGGCCAGCTTATCTCTTGGCTACTATACATGGTGCTGACATGAATGTGGGTATACAAGTTTTTGTTTGAACATTGTTTTCAATTCTTTTTAGTATTCTGGGGGGTATACCCAGGATAAAATTACTGGGTCATATGGCAATTCTATGTTCAACTCTTTGAGAAACCACCAAGTCTCTAACTCATTTTTACGTTTACAATTTACAAGGTGTCTTGATCACCAGTTAGAAGCTGGACTGCTGCAGCCAAACCCCAGGTTGGACCCAAAGAGGTCTCTTTTTCTTTCATTCATTCATTCATTAATTCATTCATTCTTTTTTTTTTTTTTTGAGACAGAGAGTCTCACTCTGTCACCCATGCTGGAGTGCAGTGGCCTGATCTCAGCTCACTGCAACCTCCGCCTCCCGGGTTCAAGCAATTCTCCTGCCTCTGCCTCCCGAGTAGCTGGGACTACAGGCACCCACCACCACGCCCTGCTACTTTTTGTATTTTTAGTAGAGATGAGGTTTCACCATGTTGGCCAGGCTGGTCTCGAACTCCTGGGCTCAAGTGATCTGCCTGCCTCAGCCTCCCAAAGTGCTGGGATTACAGGCATGAGCTACTGTGCCCGGCCCTCTTTTTCTTTCTTTCTTCCTCCTTCCTCCTTCTTCTTCTTCCTTCATTTGACTTTCAGGTCAAAGAGGTCTCTTTTTAAAAACTACACTGACTAGAACAGCCAGACTCCATGTCAGCCAAGTTTGTTCCAAGGCAAGCTTACACGCTGGGCTTTAAAAAGCTTTCTCTGCTGCTCTGCATGTCACAACATGAACTGGCTGGGCAGGAATACCTTCCTGCCTCCTAGGCATTCTTGGTTTTCCATTATGTTACACACACTTCTGAAAAAAGATGTTAACTGCCTAACTTACAAGTTTCTCTCCTCTTTGTTGGAGTTCAGATTAGCACCTGGGGTCAATGCAGAAACAGTGCTCGGGGACAGGTTCTATGCCCCAATCCTGGGAGAGGCATGTCCTTGCACGGTTAGAGAACAGGGCCTCCCAAACACTAGATGAGATGATGGAGAAATTCTCCATCCAGGGCAGGCTTTTACCATATATTTTGCCTGACAGCACTGCTCAGCGATTCTGACTCTATCAATCCACAGATATTGGAGTTGAGCCTACTCTACTTGTATATTGTAGGTTGTCCACCCTCTGGGCTTGCCAGAGCCACAGGAGATAATCCTACTACAGGCATTGTTTACTGCAGCCCGTCTACTGAGTCGAGGCTTCTCGGTCATTAACCCAACCCCAGGCAGTAACTGATTAATACTAATACCGATTTTAAAATTCAAACCTGTTCGGGAGTTTCTTGGAATGCTGACCTCTTACCTCAGCTCCCTTATACATAGGAAGTTTCTGAGCCACAGGAGCCCAAAGCTATGTTGCATTGCCCAAAACAGGGACAGACCAAAGTGGCTTTTTCCACTTGAAACTAAATACTAAGAATGAAGAGGTCAGCTCTCGGGGGTCTCGGTTAAGCAGTTTCTTTGCCAACCCACAGCTGTCACTTGTGGCTTGTCTCCTGGCCTCCTTTCAGGTGTCCCGGCCTGAATCTGCTGTTAGGACAGAAAAAAAAGTCCCTTGACGGGTCATATCCTCTGTAATCTGGCAGGAAAGCTAAAATTTGCGTTCTCCCATTCCTCGTTGTGTTTGTGTATCTGCTTCCTTGTTGGGAAGAGCCTGCATCACAGTGTCCGGTGTAGGGGATTTTCACCATGACCTCACCCTCCTGCTGCCACTCACTAATTCCGGCGCGGCCAAGCGTTCCCGAAGTCACATCACAGCCCAGGTGGAATGCACATGAGTGAGCCATTAAGAGCCCCTCGTAGCACGTCTCAGGTGAACATCAACTCCAGTTCTTTCCCCTCACAGAGAGCCCTGGCAGAGGTCGGAAAATGCCAGAAAGAGCTGGAAGTGGGGGTGGACGACGTCTGGTTACCGTTCTGGGATTCGGAGACTAGAAGGTCAAGGGAGTCACCTTAAGAAAACACCCCAGGCCAGGGCCTGGTGGCTCTGTCTGGAATCCCCGCACTGTGGGAGGCCGAGGCTAGAGGATCGCTTGAGCTCAGGAGTTCGAGACCAGCCTGGGCAACATAGGGGGGAGCCCCTATATCTAAAAATAAATACAAAAAATTTAGCCGGGTGTGATGGCACACGCCTGTACTCCCAGCTACTCGGGAGGCTGAGGCGGGAGGATGGCTTGAACCTGGGAGGCGGGGGTTGCAGTGAGCCGAGATCGAGCCAATACACTCCAGCCTGGGCGACAGGGTGAGACTCCGTCTCAAAAAAGAAAAAATAAAATGAAATACAGAAAATGCACCAAAGGCCTGCCAGGCTCACGCCGGCTGTCCTGTTCGAATAACTTTCGAGTCCGTGGCCTCGAAATGGGTCGGGTGGGCGGTGACAGCGGGCAGCGGGCGCGGAACGCGGGAGAAAGGGCGGCTAAGTGGGAGCCCAAAGAACCGCGTCCGGAACCTGGTCTCCGGCCTCCAGGCCTCGGGGAAGGAGCCCTTCTGCCCACAAGTGGGCTCAGGCCATGAAAGGGAAACAGAAAGTCGGGCTCCCCAGCTCGGCCCACGTGACCGCGGTTCCTCAGCCCTCCCCGCGCGCGCCCGGCCGCGGCTGCGGGCGCGGGAACCCGAGCGACACACCGAGCTCGTGACTCACCGCGCAGGGAGGGAGGCGGGGAAGCGGCCGCGGCGTGCGCGCGCGCCTCCGGGAGGCAGCGGGAGCGCGCACGCTCCGGGGCCACCGCCCCTCCCGGGCCGGGCCCGCCCTCCTTCCCTCTCTCCCTCCCTCCCTCCCTCCCTCCCCCGCTCTCCTGGCCCGCCCTGCCAGGCCCGCCCTGCGAGTCAGTTCGCTGGTTCCCTCCCTCCCTGGGCGCGCTCGGGCCGCCGCCGCGCTCCCCGCCCTCGAGCCGCGGTGCCGGAGCCGCCCGCCGCGGGAGAAGGAGGTGGAGGGAGCCGGAGGGGCCCGCCGAGGCGGCGGCGGCGGCGGCAAGATGGCGGACTTCCTGCCGTCGCGGTCCGTGCTGTCCGTGTGCTTTCCCGGCTGCCTGCTGACGAGCGGCGAGGCCGAGCAGCAACGCAAGTCCAAGGAGATCGACAAATGCCTGTCTCGGGAAAAGACCTATGTGAAGCGGCTGGTAAAGATCCTGCTGCTGGGCGCGGGCGAGAGCGGCAAGTCTACCTTCTTGAAGCAGATGCGGATCATCCACGGGCAGGACTTCGACCAGCGCGCGCGCGAGGAGTTCCGCCCTACCATCTACAGCAACGTGATCAAAGGTGCCGGGCCGGGAGTGGGGGTCGGGGTGTTAAGGGCCGGGGGGCTGGGGCGGCGGCGGGCGCGGGGCCGGGCACCGCCCTCGTCCGCTCTGTCGCTGGCGGAGGAACGGGCCCGGCGGGCGGGCTGGCGGGAAGGGGGCGCGCCCCGGGAACCGGCCCTGCCCGCCCGGGGTGTCCTCGCCCCCCCCAGGCGAGAGGATGCTCGGGGTCGCCCTGCTCTCCCCCTTGTCTCCCCGGTGGGCGTCACGGCCATTCCCCCACCCCCCACCGCGTCCTGGTCTCTCCCCCTGCGAGAGGGAAGTGGGGCGAGCTGGGTCCTGACTCGGGGTGTGGGGAGACCTCTCCTGTCCTCGCCGCTGCTGATGAGGCAGGAAGACCAACAGCAGCCCTAGCCCCTTCACCCCCATCCCCTGCTCGGGCGATGTGGGTCGAACCTCGCTACCCTGGCTGGGTGACCCGAGTCACATGGGGTCGCATGCGCTCCCAACTCCCTGCTTCCTTGGCCGTCTCCTAAGCAAGCGAGTTCTGGAACCGTCGCAATAAGGGAACTTTTTGCCCGAGACTTCTTGTCAAGGGCGTAGGGTGACGGCCTCCTTTTGGGCAAGAATATGAAACTTGAGAGAGTGTCAGGTTGACTACTGGAATCAGGAGAGAGTGGACCCATACAGTTAGTCTGAAAAAGTATCATCTGTGCTTTTTCACCCCGGTGTCACGGTCGGGTAGGATGTTTACGTGTAATTTCTGTGCAACACGTTCCACTCTCCTTTTCGCTAAGTAACTGGGGGCTGGCGGGAAGGGAGTACCACTACTTCTATTTAGATGAAATGTGGTAGTAAGAAGACTGGCCTAAAAGTCATGTGGATCCTGTACAGATGGAGACAATGAATGAGTGTTGAGTTAGATAATTGGCTCTGCTCTTTATTGACAGTAGTTTTAAAATTAAACTTTGCTCTTAAGTGAAAAATAAACAAGTTGTTTATTTCTAGGCATTCAAAGAAATCGAAAAGATGGTTTTTATTTTATCATTTGAAAGATAATTAACCCTCATGTTTCTGGGTGTCAAGTATGTTCTATAGAAGAGGCATTTTGGCAAAATTTAGGTGCAGAGCCTGGTAACTCAGGTGCATCTGGATTTTATCTGGGGAGCAGTTTAGGAGTTTGCTACAGATTGCAGGTCTTTTTAAGTGGGATTTTTGTTCAGGAAGTACATAAGGGACTTCTGCATGTCACCCCCCCCCCCCCCAACCGCCCCCCGACCTTCCAGCGTTTGGGTAAAGGAAAACTGCCTGAAGAGCCAGGCATTGTGGAGTAATGAACTAGAGAGAATCACTAGACCACAGCCAGCTCTAGCCCTAGTACCTCTGCAGTTAAACTATAAAGAACAGTTGTATTTATCCTGCTGTAATGTTTAGCTCAAAACTAATTAAGGTCTCTTTCAAGGCTGCAGACTCTGCCTTGACAGTCCTTAATTGAAGGTACCTTTGTAACCTGATGCAGCTGAACTTAAGGAATTATGTTAATGAATAGCATCAACATGTTAACTGATTGTGAGCCTGGTAAACACCTCGTTCTTAATGTACACTGAGTTGTAAATGTGGTCTACATTGAGCATTGATTATGAGATGATGTAAGTCATCAGGAATCTAGTTTTTTCAAGTTGACATGAAATTTGACAGTAGAACAGTTTTTCAGGCTGGGCGTGGTGGCTCACTCCTGCAATCCCAGCACTTTGGGAGGCCAAAGTGGGAGGATGGCTTGAGCCCAGGAGTTCCAGATCAGCTGGGCCACATAGCCAGACCTCGTCTCTATTAAACAAAAAAAAAAAAAAAAAAAAAAAAAACGCCAGTTTTTCAGTTATTCAAACAAATAGCCAAGTGACTGTTCAGATTGATCAAACGTAATAAAAGTAATAGGTCAGTGATAGGAAAAATGAGTTTCAGCTAACCTCTGTGAGCTGGAGTCCGATTTTGTATTATTTTGCAGTTGATCTTCCTCCCTTTTAGGGAAATTGAAGGCCATCCTGTGACTTAAACTGGATTGAAACTTGGGCTGGAAGAAGTTTTTAAATTTTGAATATGTTCCTAGAAGACTCAGTGTTGGGTTAGGGTGTCGAAGGAACAATCAGAACATGGAGCTATAATAGTTGGTTCTTAGTGTTTCATAAATGAACATCTTTTAGGCTCATAAAACCTTGGTTGTGTCTGTTTTCTTCTGAGCTTGGACATTGGTCTGTGCAGCATAAGTTCTTTTTCTTTCTTGAGTTAGGTTCTTTTTTGACTACCTTCTACCCGTAGAAGTTATTTTATAAATTGGAACATGTTAAAAATCCTTCAGAAAGAGGAATTGTGCTAATAGTATTTGCTTTTCAAGGCTCTAACTTTAAGACAGTGAGCAACTGTTATTTTTTTAACCTCTGAGAAGTTACATTTGTTTTTGATGTTGGTCTTCATTTTTGAAGAAGGTTTGTCTAGGTTAATTCAGAAGTATAAGGAAATAATACTGGAATAAAAACTTATGATAATATGTAATGACTCCTCTCCATACATTTTTTTTTCTTCTTTTTAAACAAAGGTATGAGGGTGCTGGTTGATGCTCGAGAGAAGCTTCATATTCCCTGGGGAGATAACTCAAACCAACAAAATGGAGATAAGATGATGTCGTTTGATACCCGGGCCCCCATGGCAGCCCAAGGAATGGTGGAAACAAGGGTTTTCTTACAATATCTTCCTGCTATAAGAGCATTATGGGCAGACAGCGGCATACAGAATGCCTATGACCGGCGTCGAGAATTTCAACTGGTAAGAGATTTGCTCTTTTAAAACATGTGGTTTTGTTTGAATGATGTTGAGTAATACAGGTTGCACATCCCTAATGCGAAAATTCGAAATGCTCCCAAATCTAAAAGTATTTGAGATGGAGGAACAGACTGAAAGGCTAAGGCACAGACCTAATGTGTCCTGGTCTGTAATGACTGTGTGTAAAAATAGTGTCTAAAATTACCTTTAGGCTACATGTCTTAAGGTATATATGAAACATAAATGAATTTCTAGTTTAGACTTGAATCCCATTCCCAGCATATCTCGTGTGTATGCAGATATTTCAGAAATCTGAAAAAATTCAAAATCCAAAACATTTCTGGTCCCAGGCATTCGGATAAGGGATACTCAACCTGTATCTGATTTTAGCACACTTTTTTCACTGACTTCCATAATATAATGTATCTATCCAAAATTGTAGCCTCACAAATTTGTTTTTTTGTTTTTGGGGGTTTATTTTGAGACGGAGTCTCTGTTGCCCAGGCTGGAGTGCAGTGGTGTGATCTTGGCCCACTGCAACCTTTGCCTCCAGGGTTCAAGCAACTCTCATGCCTCAGCCTCCTGCGTAGCTGGGTCTATAGGTGTGTGCCACCACACCTGGCTAAATTTTTGTCTTTTTAGTAGAGGCAGTTTCGCCATGTTGGCCAGGCTGACCTTGAAATCCTGACCTCAGGTGATCTGCCCACTTTGACCTCCCAAATTGCTGGCATTGTGCCAGGCATTTCTCCCCTTTTTTCTTAAGCAAGACTACCCGTAAAATACTTTGTAGCTGTTACACAGCATTGAAGACAGGTTTGGAATAAAAGTATCCAATCCAGGTTAAAAATACAGAATACAGTTGAAACAGATTTTTAATCAAGTGTTTTGTAATTTAACTGTGAATGCTGTGATTGGGTTTTATTTGCCAAAGACCAGAAAGATTCCAGCAGTGATAGAAATCTAGACTGTGTGTAATTTGGAGATAGTTCAGATCTGAAGTGTTTTACTCTAATATGATTAAAATGTGACAGTTGAAAGTAAAACTACTGGCTGGGCACGGTGGCTCATGCCTGTAATCCCAGCACTTTGGGAGTCTGAGGCGGTTGGATCACCTGATGTTGGAAGTTCGAGACCAGCCTGGCCAACATGGTGAAACACCGTCTCTTCTAAAAATACAAAAATTAGCCAGGTGTGGTGGCAGGCGCCTGTAATCCCGGCTACTCAGGAGGCTGAGGCAGGAGACTCGCTTGAACCCAGGAAGCGGAGGTTGCGGTAAGCCAAGTTCACGCCCCTGCACTCCAGCCTGGGCAACAGAAGCAGAACTCCATCTCCAAAAAATAAATAAGCTGCTCAGGAAGTTGTTTGATGATGTCACCAACATTAATCCACATTAATGGGTGTGGCTGCAAAGTGATGTACAACCAGCAGTCCTTGCTGTTATTATTTATACTTAGAAGCAGTCTTGCCTTTTAAAAGTTCTAGGAAAGTGTTCATGATAGCTTTTTATACAACCGACATCTTAATTTTGACTGTATCTGAATTATGGCTTTTATATCTGTCATTCAACTAGCATTTGATTATTTACTGTCTTGTATAGTTCTCTTCTATCATGTTTGTATCTTGTCTTTTCAAGTAATGTGTTTATTTCTGAAAGGCAGGGACTGTCTCACATTATTGTTAAAATTGAGTAGCTGCCAGTATTGCATGTTGAAAATGATGAATTTAACTTGACAAATGACCTCCATCCAATTCCCAGATTTCTGGTTAGTTTTGTCCTTTGATCAATGTTTATTACTTTATTTTTGTAGACTTGCTTGCATGAGTTCTTCCATATACCCCTTTCCATCGCCCATCACTCTACCTCCTGTTTTTTGTTTTTTTGTGTTTTTTTGAGAGAGTTGCTCTGGTTACCCAGGCTGGAGTGCAATGGCGCGATCTTGGCTCACCTCCGCCTCCCAGGTTCAGGGGATTCTCCTGCCTCAGCCTCCCGAGTAGCTGAGATTACAGGCATGCGCCACCACACCTGGCTAATTTTGTATTTTTAGTAGAGACAGTGTTTCTCCATGTTGGTCAAGCTGGTCTCTAACTCCTGACCTCAGGTGATCCATCTGCCTCGCCCTCCCAAAGTGCTGGGATTACAGGCGTGAGCCACTGCACCTGCCCATCTACCTCCTGTTTTTTAAGTGCTGCTTATTCTCCTTTCTTCTTAGTTCATTTTGTCAACAAACGACACACTTTGAATTCAGTTTTCTCAGGCTCTATTCATCCTTCCAGGTCAGAGAAGAAACATTCATCTGTAATAAGCATACAGTGCATATGGATTAAATGAATAAATGAAGAACTGCATACCTGAAAGTTCTCTGTGGGGAAGTTCCGTGTTTGCCCTAAGTCCATTTAATTAAAGTTGGGTTTCATGGACAGTTTTTTAATTTGGAAGCTTACGTCTAACTGTCTCACATCAGGACTGTCATGTCCTCATCGTTGAGAAAGCATCCCTAAGTATATCTTTGTGATTAAGAACGAATAGGTAAAACCACTCAGGATGAGGACCTGCTTGTTGTTGACTTGAGCCAGTTGATCCTTAAGGAGCAGAGAAGTCCTCAAAGATGAGGAGAGATTAAGTTCCAGAAATACTTTTTTCCATGATGAAAAGTCGAGACAAGAAAAGAGGAGCAGAGCAAGACCTATTTTAAACTTCTGGAGGACAGAGATTCTTTTCTCCTGAGTCTACACTCAGCATTGTTTTTTGTTTCTTTGTTTTTGTTTTTTTTTTTTTTTTTTTTGAGACGGAGTCTCGCTCTGTCACCCAGGCTGGAGTGCAGTGGCGCAATCTCGGCTCACTGCAAGCTCCGCCTCCCGGGTTCACGCCATTCTCCTGCCTCAGCCTCTCCGAGTAGCTGGGACTACAGGCGCCCGCCACCACGCCCGGCTAATTTTTTGTATTTTTAGTAGAGACGGGGTTTCATTGTGGTCTCGATCTCCTGACCTCGTGATCCGCCCGCCTCGGCCTCCCAAAGTGCTGGGATTACAAGCGTGAGCCACCGCGCCCGGCTGTTTTTGTTTTTTAAGAGACAAGGTCTCACTGTTGTACAGGCTGGAGTGCACTATTGTGATCATAGCTCACTGTAGACTCAACTCCTGGGCTCAAGTGATTCTCCAGCTTCAGTCTCCCAAGTAGCTAGGACTACAGGTGTGTGCCATTATACCCAGCTAATTTTTTAAAAAAATTTGTGTAGAGATGGGGTCTTGCTATGTTGCCAGTGCTGGTCTTGGACTCCTGGCCTCAAGCAGTCCTCCTGCCTTGGCTTCTCAAAATGTTGGGGTTACAGGCATGAGCCACTGTGTGTGGCTTCAGCATTGTTAATAGCACCTGACACATATAGATGCTCCATTATTATGTTGACTTAATGACTCTTTAACTCTTGGATGTGCTGTGGTGCTTGGCATAGTGTCAGGCACTGAGAAGGCACTTGGCTTACTTAAAATTTTCCTCAAAGTCATCATCAATTCCATCTACTCATCTACATGCAGCAGCTCCCCAAGTTCTGATTTTTCTACCTCTGTAACGTCTCTTGCATTCATTCCCTCCTTTCCTCTATTTCTTGTCCTGCCACCTCTTGCCTGGACTCCAAGGTAGTCTTGTTCAAACACAGCATTGGTTTGCTCAGAAAGCTTTGGTGGCTCGCCATTGTCTTCAGAACAGAATTCAGATTCTTTGTGGGAGTCAAGACTCTAGCTAGCTTACCTGTGATTCCAGCAATATATTTCATTAGGCCACTGGACATGCTCTGTAATCTCTTGATTCCCATATACCCTAATTTTTTGCTTCTATAGCTCTCGTCATGCGTAGTCTGTCTGCCAGAATTATTCTTTACCCTATCTGTTACTAGGTCTTACCCTTCACTTAATGCAGTGATAATCACACTAAATGTGGCCCATGGACCCCATGGACTGGAATGCTTGTTAAAACAAACAAGTAGATGCTCAGACTTCATACCTGAGGATCTGATTCTGGATTCTGTGATGGGACCCAGTGATCTGTGTTTTTAGCAAATAGCCATAGGTGATTTGGATGGATTTGCTCCGTTCCCCCTCCCTTTCCCCAAGAACAGTGCCTTAGGGATGATGTCTCTATTTGAAGCATCTCCACTCTTCCTGGCTAGAACAGAGATCTCTGTGTCCTTTGCTTTCCCTAGCATGCTTACTTCTGTCACTCCTCACGGTACCCATTATGTGTGTTGGAGTTACAGCTTTCATGTGTGGCTATCAGTCATATAGAAGTCCTTTGGTATGCCTAGTTTGTCTTTTTCTCTCCCACTAGCATAGTGCCTGACACTTTTATTTCCTCGTTTTTCAGACATTCTTAATTACAAAGATCTTCTAAAAAAATAAAATATCTGTAATCCCAGCTCTTTGGGAGGCTGAGGCAGGCAGATCACTTGAGGTCAGGAGTTGGAAACCAGCCTGGCTGACCTAGTGAAACCCCATCTCTACCAAAAACAAAAACAAAAATTAGCCAGGCATGGTGGCATGTACCTGTAGTCCTAGCTACTCAGGAGACTGAGGCACAAGAATCGCTTGAACTCAGGAGGTGGAGGTTGCAGTGAGTGGAGATCATGCCACTGCACTCCAGCGTGAACGTCAGAGTGAGACCCTGTCTCAATAAAATAAAAATTTAAAAATATGTAATTTAATTCTACATTAAGTTCCTTCTGGGAAATACGGATTATTTCTATAATAGTTTCCTAATTTTCTAGGAAATGGAAAGTTCTTGTGTAATTATAATTTTTATTTGCGGGGGTTAAAATGCGTTTTTGTTATGTTTAGCAACATATTTTTGAATTTTGGATAGGAAAGGTAAACATCAGAAGAAATAGGAGAGGTTAGCAGATAAAGTAACTAAAAATTAACCTTTTCGTTTCAGCTAATGATTTGATTATTAAACTTATTAATGCAAATTAAAAACTGACAGGTTTTAAGACTCTACATGACTTAACATTTTGCCTAAGATGAACAACTGCCCTTTAATCAATTTTCGGGACAAGGGATAGGGTGTTGATAACAGCTTAGGTTTTTAGCAGTCTACTCACTTGTTAGTAATAACTTTGGGTGTAAACATGAATGTTTTTCTTTCTAAGTTCCCAAAGGCAAACATTTCCTTTTTTGGTTAGTTCCATTATGGGTCAGCTAAATAGCTTACTGTGGAAAAGAAAAATATAAGATTCACATTCTTGTTATAACTTCAGGTACCTTTGTAGTTATTATAACACATTGAGGATAATATATTGTAAGAAATGGCCTCTTTCAGTACTGAATTAAATATTTAAAATACTCTCCTTTGGCTGTACATTCAGTATAGCCTGCCACTGCACTTTTGAGTTACCCTGTCTTTAGAAAACCTTCTCATGTAACAATAGCTAGATAATTTGGTAACTCAGATGAATAAAGAGATGGGAGTCAGGGGTTGGCTGGATGATACAATTGGAGATATGGATGAAAACTAACAAAATGGCTAGGAGTCATTTCCAACTAATTTTTTTGTTTAATTTATATTCATTTATTGAGAAGTATAAGCAACACTGGTTACATAGGACAGGACAGTGTGTGTGACAGTGAGAGGAACATCCCACAGCTTCCTACTTTCTGTAAACAGTTTAACATTGTCAGCATTAATACAGCTTCCTGTAATGGCCAGTCTGTCTTTGCAATTCCTGAAACCAAACTTTTTGCTAATCATGGTACCTTCAGTTAGACTTAATTCTTTTCTTTTTGTGCTTGATGTTACTCTTCTTGAAGCCAGTAAGATAGTATGTTCATTAACACAGAGATTTACTCCCTCAAGGTAACCATTTAGCTCCATGATTGGCCTGTAAAAAGGGGAGGTCCAACTAAGTATTCTAGAAACTTCAGTTTCAGCTAATTTTTTTAAAAATTTATTTGCACTGCAGCGTGTATTTGAAGTATAATACAATCAAGAGTCATTTGAAGCTCCTGTAGTCCCAGCTTCTGGGGAGACAGGAGGATTGCTTGAGCTCAAGAGTTCAAGTCCAATGTGGGCAACATATTGAGGACAGCCCCCTCCCTCTTAAAAAAAAAGAATCAGAGTCATTTATTTATTAATTAACGCAAATTTGGATTTGCTTTAAAGAGTAAAGAATTGCTACTTTCAGTTGTAAAATATGTTTCTTTTGGATGATTGTTCCGTTTTCTCTGTAAGTATAGTCAAGCAAGGACTTTGAAGTTGCTAAAAACCTATTGCGTATCTTTTGATTCTAGGTTTAGTGTTAAATATTTCATCCCGTATAAAATAAAGATTATATATAACATTAGAAATAGTAGAGGTTTTTATCTTACTTTGTTAATATTTTTTAGAGACAGAGTCTCACTCTGTTACACAGGCTGGAGTGCAGTGGTGTGATCATAGTTCACTGTAACCTTGGAACTCCTGGGCTCAAGTGATCCTCCTGCTTCAGCCTCTTAAAGTGCTGGGATTACAGTAGTGAGCCACCTCACCCAGCCAGAGATAGTAGAGATTTTAAAGTTGAGTTTAATTTCCTTTTGATGAAATTGATCAGATGTCAGAGTGGTTACATTTTATCCAAATCTTGTAAACCCAGAGCTTTATGTTTATTTACGTTAAAAATAAAGTTTTTTCTTTTTAATTTATTTCTTTTTTTAAATTTCTGTGAGTTCCTTTAAGTTTACACTTATAGTTTTAATACAACTTTGTGAGGTGTGTGTGCATGCACACGTAGGTGGTATCACATGATGTATTCTATTATGTTGAAATTTTCATGTTTGCATTTTTTTGGGTGAAAACTTGACTGGCTGTAGGATGTCTGGGTTCTTGGTGCTGAAGGGGAATTGGAAAATACTGTGCTGCTTTCTATATTACCTTTTATTGCTAAACAAAGCTAGTGGCACAATAATTTATGATTCTCTGAAAATGTTTATTAAACAACTAAGAGATGGAACAAGTAAATAGTTTTGTTATGAAAAGTAGACTTTAGTTTCAGAACTCTTTACCTAGAGTGTGGACCTAACCCAGGAAAAAGGTTTGTGAGCTTACTTTAAAGAAAAGCATAATGGCCAAAGGACTCCTTGGATTGAATGTTCCCTGCTCATCTTTCACAGATATGCGCAGCCAACCAAGTTGGGGTATCCAGTCCTATTAGCCCAAAACAGGTGCCAGTTTCTTTCTTCAGAAAATTAATTCAGGCTGAGGATTGCTTGAGGCCAAGAATTCCAGAATGGCCTGGCCAGCATAGCAAGATCCTGTCTCTACAAATAATTTTAAAAATTAGCCAAGCACAACGGCACGTGCCTGTAGTCCCCCCTACTTGGGAGGTTGAGAGAAGGACATCGCTTGAGCCCAGGAGTTTGAGGTTGCAGTGAGCTATGATAGCACCGTTGCACTGCAGCCTGGCTGACAGAGTGAGATCCTGTCTCAAAAATAAATAAAACTAAAATTAATTCATAGTACTGATAATTATAATAATTGTCTAGTATAATAATTGTTTAATACCTTATGTTTTATAACAACATTTGCTTTGCACTTTTCAAATCCCTGTCACATTCATATAGTACTATATTTAAAAAGGAGAAACAATCCTGAAGTGTCAAGTCCCCAGAAAAGCTAAACAAGATATACTGTTATCTGCATTTCACAGATTAAAAAATGGAGACTCAGAAAGATTCCTTGAGATGCTTCAGTTCACAGACCTAGTAAATAATAATAGAATAGACACCGCAGTCCCAATCTGCTGACTCCTAGTCCACAGCTCTGGCCACCAAACTGTCTTACTAGCACTCAAACATGGCATCTGTGGAGAATTATTCTTGTCTTTCATTCCCAACTTCTTCTGACACCACCCATACATACAAATAATTAACACTCCCCTATTAAGTTTTAGCACATTGTTTTAAGTGCATGTAAGGTTTTATTTAAGAATGTTTGGTGTTACACTGATAGTCACATAGTTATTTTTATATCCTCAACTTTCCTAATACCCTTGTACTGTTTCTTCTTTCTTTATTATAGTAACGATATGAGTAATCTTAAGCAATCTTTAATAGTAAATTTACTAACTTTGAATGGTACATTTTATCCTAATCACTATTCAGCTTGGTAAAGGTTCAGTTTGAATCTACCTCCTTGAAAACTAACTGTAATAGTGATTCTCAACTGATGTTTCATCAGTGGACACGGTTTTTTGTTGTTGTTGTTGTTGTTGTTGTTGTTGTTGTTGTTGTTGTTTTTGAGACAGAGTCTTGGATCTCTTGCCCAGGCTGGAGTGCAGTGGCATGATCCCAGCTCATTGCATCTTCCACTTCCCAGGTTTAAGCCCTGACTCAGCCTCCCAAGTAATTGGGACTACAAGCGTGCACCACCATACCCAGCTAATTTTTGTATTTTTAGTAGAGATGGGGTTTCACCATGTTGGCCAGGCTGGTCTCGACCACCTGACCTCAGGTAATGTGCACGTCTTAGCCTCCCAAAGTGCTGGGATTACAGGTGTGAGCCACCATGCCTGGCTGAACACAGTTTTTAATGTATTCTGAAAAACAGAAGTTTAATAGTAACCAGTTAGCTGAAAGAGATTGCCAACATTTTTCTAGGACAGTGCCATTTGGAAATTAGTGCCTGTCTTGTATGTAATTGGTCAGATTTGCTTTTGTTTTAGAGAAGGGGACACCAGAACACTTTTTTTTTTCTTTTTTTCTTTTTTTTTTGAGATGGAGTCTCACTTTGTTGCCCACGCTGGAGTGCAGTGGTGTGATCTTGGCTCACTGAAACCTCCACCTCCCAGGCTCAAGCAATTCTCCTGCCTCAGCCTCCCGAGTAGCTGGGATTACATGTATGGGCCACCATGCCTGGCTAATTTTTGTATTTTTAGTAGAGACAGGGTTTTACCATGTTGGCCAGGCTGGTCTTGAACTCTTGACCTCAAGTGATCTGTCCGCCTTAGCCTCCCAAAGTGTTGGGATTACAGGCGTGAGCCACCGCGCCTGGCCTATTGTTAACTTTTTATGAACTCCTTTGAAATGCTTCTCGTATAATCATGTCACAGTTTTCATACTGCCTATGAGCATTCAAGATTGCAATTTGTCACAGAGTTTTTTGTTTTTTGTTTTTTTCCTTTTTTTTAAGAGATGGGGTTTTGCCGGTTGCCTAGGCTGGTCTTGAGTTCCTGGGTTCGATTAATTCTCCCACCTTGGCCTCCCAAAGTGCTGGGACTATAGGCGTGAGCCACCACCGTGCCTGGCTTGTCACAAATTTTTGTTCCAGTTAAAAGTGACCTAATTTTTGTTTTAAGTGTGTATTTCTGGAAATTAGAAGTGACTTTTATTTCCCTGCTTGAAAGTATTTAGTTTTTCCCTAGCTGTATACTATTCACCTTTGTCTATATTGTGAACCTATCTTGTTTACAAGATGCCTTTTATTCAGAAGAACTTGTTAAAGCCACATTAGCAGAGCGGTATTAGAATGAGCTGATACGGATCAAGAAAATAGTTTTGTTTTGAGAACTGAACTTTAGTGCACTTGGCCAAAGTACCAATCTGTTGCATTGATGGTAGCTATTTATCTTAATCTTCCAAATGTAATCACTCTTCCTTTGGCAAAATGAATTGGAAGTATTTTTTCTTTTTTTACTTTTTGAGACAGGGTCTTGCTCTGTTCCCCAGGCTGGTCAGTATGTGGTGGCACAGTCATGGCTTACTGTATGTAGCCTTGACCTCCACAGCTCAAGCAATCTTCCCATCTCAGTCTCCCGAGTAGTTGAGATTACTGTACATACTACCACACCCGGCTAGTTTCTTTGTTATTTTCAGAAATGAGGTCTCACTATGTTGACCAGGGTGGCCTTGAACTCCTGGCCTCAAATGATCCTCCCATCTTGGCCTCCTACAGTGCTGGGATTTCAGGCGTGAGCCACTGTGCCCAGCCTCGAAAGGATTTTTAAATCCATGCAGTGGGTAAACTTTTTCATCTCCATCTACTCTGCAGTAGATCCAGAGTACTTTAGTGGAACTCTTTGTTGATTTTTGTTTGTTTTTTTTTTGTTCTTGTTTTCATTTTTTATCAATCCTGGCCTACAGATATTTTTGTTTTTTAATCTAAATAGTAAAATCTGGCCGGGCGCGGTGGCTCACGCTTGTAATCCCAGCACTTTGGGAGGCCGAGGCGGGCGAGTCACGAGGTCAGGAGATCGAGACCACGGTGAAACCCCGTCTCTACTAAAAATACAAAAAAATTAGCCGGGCGTCGTGGTGGGCGCCTGTAGTCCCAGCTACTCAGAGAGGCTGAGGCAGGAGAATGGCGTGAACCCGGGAGGCGGAGCTTGCAGTGAGCCGAGATTGCGCCACTGCACTCCAGCCTGGGCGACAGAGCGAGACTCCGTCTCAAAAAAAAAAAATAAATAAATAAATAAATAAATAAATAGTAAAATCTGTGTGCTTGGTTGTGCTATATGTGACTTTTTAAAAGCTTTTATCTTCCATACAAATTAAACCACATTCAGTCCAAGCACAGTGGCTCACACCTGTAATCTCAGCACTTTGGAAGTCTGAGGTGAGCAGATTGCTTGAGTCCAGGAGTTTGAGACCAGCCTGGGCAACATGCCAAAACCCTGCCTCTACAAAATACACAAAAATTAGTCCAGCATGGTGGTGCACACCTGTGGTCCCAGCTACTCGGGGGTCTGAAACAAGAGGACTGCTTGGGCCTGGGAGGCAGAATTGCAGTGACCTGAGATTGCACCACTGCATTCCAGCCTGGGTGACAGAGCAAGACCTTGTCTCCAAAAAAAAAAAAAAAAAAAAAAAATGAATAAACATGTTCAAACTTAATGATTTTATATATTGCAAAACATTTGTACATTTGGTTTCATGTGATGGCCTTAAGATTGGATTTGGTTTTGTGCCATGCTGTGGGATAAAGTGGAGTAAGGCAGCAGCCAGAGTTCCTGTTCTGACTGCCACTCACTGTGTGAGCTCATGCAAGTCCTTCGGCCTCTCTGAATTTCTAATTCTGCAACTGCAAAATGAGGATGATCTATTATTAGGGACCTACTATTATTATTGTGACGAGGACATGAGATAACCCATGTAAAGCCCCACAGTACCTGACTTGTATTAACCATATTATTAATATTAGTTATTAATATTCCTAATGGGCTTTATGCACCTAAGTAGCTTCATAGAAAAATAAAGCACTATAAACTTTGATTTGATTTACTCTCTAAACCTGATTACCAATATAAAAAATTCTGAATAATGTAGAATATATTGCTTGTGTTTTCTTATTAGACTGTATGTTGTGTCTAGGACCACATGTTGAACAGAGATTTGAGGTTTTCCTTGTTACATTAGTTCTTTTTTTTGAGACGGAGTCTCGCTCTGTTGCCCAGGCTGGAGTGCAGTGGCACGGTCTTGGCTCACTGCAACCTCTCTCTCCCGGGTTCAAGTGATTCTCCTGCCTTGGCCTCCCAAGTAGCTGGGACTACAGGCCCGCACCACCATGCCCGGCTAATTTTTGTATTTTTAATAGAGACGGGGTTTCACTGTGTTGGCCATGCTGGTCTGGAACTCCTGACCTCAATTGATCCGCCCACCTAAGCTTCCCAAAGTGTCGGGATTATAGGCTTGAGCCACCGTGCCCGGCCAACTTGTTATATTAGTTCTTGTTGCCTAGTGATACCGCTTTGCTTGATTTATAGATCAAAAACTTATGATGTGGTTCTTCTTTTTTTTTTTCTGAGACAGAGTTTCGCTCTTGTTACCCAGGCTGGAGTGCAATGGCGCGATCTCAGCTCATGGCAACCTCTGCCTCCCGGGTTCAAGCAATTCTTCTGCCTCAGGCTCCTGAGTAGCTGGGATTACATGCGTGGGCCACCACGCCTGGCTAATTTTGTATTTTTAGTAGAGACAGGGTTTCTGCATTTTGTTCAGGCTGGTCTTGAACTCATGACCTCAGGTGACCCACCTGCCTTGGCCTCCCTAAGTGCAGGGATTACAGGCGTGAGCCACCGCGGCTGGCTTGTTCTTCATTTTTTTCACAGTACCTTTTTAAACAAGTGAAAACATTTTACAAACAATGGGTCCATATTTTTATGGCTAGTCCTTGTGTGTCTTTGTAAATGTAAAAACATACAACTCTGAAAAACCAAATGTCATTTGAAGATAATAGAGTGTTGTATAGATGGTTGGTGAAACTAACCAGTATTGATCCTTCTCATCACGATGAGATTTGTAGCCAGAATTATTTGATTGTTTGGAGAATGTGTTCCTGAAATGCCTCAGATGTACCAGAGTGACACAAGTCATTTATCTTCCTGCTAGAGGCATGGGGAGATAACCTCTGGCTCAGGTGCAGAGTGCTCACCACTCCCACTGAATGTGCTGCTTTTGTCCCCTCTTCCTTCACCTTTGTCTCTGAGGTGCTCCCCACACCCCTTCCACACCCACACACAGACATACTCTTTCCCTTTCTGTCGTTTCTCTGCCCTGTGACTTGGCAGAGGTGTTGAGAGTACTTAGTTAAAGAGGGTGTTAGAGCTTTATTTCCAAGGTAAAAAAATTCATATGTCCACAAAATACATATTTTTTCTTTTTTTTAGATTCCGTGTTTTTTGCGAGATCTTAAAACTTCTGACTATTTTGTATAAAAACCAACTAAAAAGTTAGTCTAGAGAATATCTGCTTTTTCTCATGGAGCAAAATTAGCAAACTTCAAATTCGCTCCCCTCAAAGAAAAAAGTATTGATTTTAGCATTTAAAAACAAAACTCTTCTATACCACCTCCCTCTCCCCAAAAAACATAAAACAATGTCATTGGGTTCTTTGGGCCAAGGCAGCTATATTTAGCTTATAAATAGGCCATTTCTTTTCTCTTTAAACTCTTCTGGAAAGGTTAAAGAAAAAGAGCTGGAATAATGAATAATTGGGGTGAGAGACTTTCACTTTCCTTTTCAACATCTTGGTTACTGTTTTCTTAGTCGCTTTTTAAAAAATTATTTTTCTGCTAAATAGGATGAATTGGCTCAGAAGTTATATAGAAAATCAGATATATCATCATGTGATTTTTATTTAAGCATCATGATGTGAAATGTGGTTGTATCTTTTCATTGATATTAAATAAAAGAAACATTTATGGAAGCTACTAGCAATGAGCAGCTGCCCCAGAATTTCCATGTTGCTAGAGAGTTGCTCACAAGTTACTGGCTGGCCATCTCTGCTACAGTAAAGCCTAACCCATGAGAGAATGTATGGGAGTGTACTTTAGACAGATAAAGTTGCTGTTCAACTATAAGATGATCTCTAGGCCGGGCGCGGTGCCTCACGCCTGTAATCCCAGCACTTTGGGAGGCCGAGGTGGGCGGATCACCTGAGGTCGGGAGTTCAAGACCAGCCTGACCAATATGGAGAAACCCTGTCTCTACTAAAAATACAAAATTAGCTGGGCATGGTGGTGCATGCCTGTAATCCCGGCTACTCGGGAGGCTGAGGCAGGAGAAGCGCTTGAACCTGGGAGGCGGAGGTTGCGGTGAGCCGAGATCGTGCCATTGCACTCCAGCCTGGGCAACAAGAGTGAACTCCATCTCAAAAAAAAAAAAAAAAAAAAAGATGGTCTCTAAATTTTTAACGGGTTTTTAAAAACCTAAATTATTGGCTGGGCAGGGTGGCTCATGCCTATAATCCCAGCACTTTGGGAGTCCAAGGCTGGCAGATCACAAGGTCAGGAGAGCGAGAGCATCCTGGCAAACATGGTGAAACCCGTCTCTACTAAAAATACAAAAATTAGCTGGGCGCGGTGGTGGGTACCTGTAATCCCAGCTACTTGGGAGGCTGAGGCTTGAACCAGGGAGTTGGAGGTTGCAGTGAGCTGGGGTCGTGCCACGGCACTCCAGCCTGGTGACAGAGCAAGACTCTGTCTCAAAAAGAACAAAACCTAAATAATACTGTATGTTCACAAAGTTGCAAATACCGTTTATCCTAATTGCAAATTTTAAAAAGAAAATGTGATTTATCCAATTCAGTTAAAAATATTGTAATACAAATGATTTGCTATGTTTAACTGTTACCAGCTTGCCACATTTACTGTTAAACTGTTTGCCACAGCTTCAAACATGGTGGGGACTTTAAACTGTTGCCATAAAGATAATATACATTTCAACTCTAGACTAGAACAAGGAGAATTATACTTGCTTCCATTTTTTCTTGACTTTTCCAATTATGATATGTTATCATTAAATGTTGCAACCAATTTTAAAGTTGGTGTTATAGTTTAATAGTTTAGTAAGAGAACCAAGGTTCCCCTTGTTGTACAGTATTTTGCATAGTTGGCCTTACTGTATCTTTTTTTTTGAAAAAGTATTTTATTAAAAAGCTTCATTCTATAGAAATACTTTTTCTGGTAAGAATATGTTCATGTGATATTTTTATATGTAATTATATTTTATTCTATATGAAAAGTAACTAGTGAATGTAAAAACTGATGAGACAAGAAAGCCCTAGGTAGTGGATTACAGGAAATGTGTTATTCTGAACAAGTCTGGTAACAGTTCACTGGTAGCTTTCAGCAGCCACGCAGTCACATGTTACTGAACACCTATTAATGAGTCAGTTACCTTTTTGTGGGCTAGGTGTTTGCTCGTGAACCAAATGAAAGTAATCTCTGCGTTGATCTTAGATGCTAGTCAGAGTAACCTACATGAAATACGCAAATATGTAATTACACACGTGGTAAATGCTCAGAAGGAAGAGAAACGATGAGAGACCAAGAGGATGGTCTGAGGAGGCAACATTTAGGTTCAGATCCATGGATGAGAAAGTCCTCCAGGAAAGGAGGGGGAAGAATGCTCCAGGCAGAACGAGCACCATGTGCAAAGTTGGAAAAAAACTTACTGCTGGTCAGAAAACGTGATCCAGGCCAGGATGGAGGAGTGAGGGAGGGAGAACTGAGGTGGAAGAGGCAGGCAGCAGCCCGTGACTGCCAGGCCTTGTAGCCCATGTTGAGAAGTTTGGGGTTTCTCTGACTGCCTTGGGAAGCCACCAAAGGATTTTAAGCAAGATCACTCAGGCTGCTGTGTGGAAATTAGAGGGGAGTGAGGGAGAGCCTTTGCACCAGGTACTGTTCTTGGTCCTAACCAGTTCCAGAGTTTGGAGACTATTGCAGAGCAAGCAGCTTGTTGTCAGGTGGTGGCCGTAGAGATAAGAGAAGAAAATGGATTCAGGATATACTTTGTAGGGAAAATCATCGGGATCTGCTAGATTGGATGTGGGGTAGGGGAGAAAGGCATATATTAAGAGTGACTCAAGTTTCTGGCTTTATCAACTAGGTGGATATTGGTGCTGTTTACTCATATCACAGGATCATGGCAGAATGATATTTGAGGGGGACGATTAAGAGTTTAGTCTGGGCATACAGACAGTCCCTGGTTTACTGTGGTTTGACTTAACGATTTTTTTACTTTACGGTGGTGTAAATGCAATACACCTTTAGTAGAAACTGTACTTCAGGTACCCATACAGCCATTATGTTTTTCACTTTCAATATGCTATTCAGTAAATGTTGTGAGATATTCAACACTTTCTTATAAAATAAGCTTTGTGGTAGATGATTTTGCCTAACTATCAACTGACGTTAAGTGTTCCGAGCATGTTTAAGGGAGGCTAGGCTAAGCTGTGATGCTTGGTGGGTTAGATGTATTAAATGTATTTTTGGGCCGGGCACGGTGGCTCACGCCTGTAATCCCAACACATTGGGAGGCCAAGGTGGGCGGATTGCTTGAACTCAAGAGCTCGAGACCAGCCTCGCCAACATGGTGAGAAACGTCCCCCCGCAACCCCATCTGTACTAAAAATACAAAAAAATAGTTGGGTATGGTGGTATATGCCTGTGGTCCCAGCTACTCAGAACTGAGGTGGGAGGATCCCTTGAGCCCAGGAGGTTGAGGCTGCAGTGAGCCGTGATTATGCCACTGTACTTAAGCCTGGGTGACAAAGCAAGACCCTGTCTCTAAAAATAAATGGGTTTTTTTTTTTTTTTTGAGATGGTGTCTCGCTCTGTCGCCCAGGCTGGAGTGCAGTGGCGCAATCTCGACTCACCGCAACCTCCGCCTCCGAGCTTCAAGCGATTCTCCTACCTCAGCTTCCCAAGTAGCTGAGATTACAGGCATGTGCCACCAGGCCTGGTGAATTTTTGTATTTTTAGTAGAGACAGGGTTTCACCATATTGGCCAGGCTGGTCTCGAACTCCTGACCTTGTGATCTGTCTGCCTCGGCCTCCCAAAGTGCTGGGATTACAGGTATGAGCCACTGCACCCGGCCATAAATGTGTTTTTGGCTTAACGACATTTTCATCTTAAGTGATGGGTTTGTTGAGGCATATAACCCTGTGGGAAGTCAACGAGCTTAAGTACTAGGTTGAGATCTCTGTGAGATGTATGGGTGGAGATACCAGGAAGACAGCTTGATACATGAGTCTTGAATCCAGAACAGTTTGGGGCTAGAGATAGAAATTCAGGAAGTGTTTGTATCTAGGAGATATTTAATGTCTATGAAAGAATTACTGAGTATAATTTTTCTGATATGATTACTCAGGGAAGGGGTGTAAAAAGAAGAGATGAGGGCTCATGATAGAGTCTTTTTTTTTTTTTTTTCCATTTTTGTAGAGGCCGGGTCTCTCCATGTTGCCTAGGCTGGTCTCCAACTCCTGGGCTCAAGCAATCTGCATGTCTTGGCCTCCCAATGTGTTGGGATTACAGGTGTGAGCCACTGTGCTCAGTCTGACAGTAGAGTCTTGAGAAACCTCCACATCTTTTGAGAATGTTCAGAGGAGATCCTAGCAGAAATGGCTAGAAAGGTAGGAGAAATATAGGAACATGTCACGTCATGGAAGCCAGGAAAGTGTTTCAAGAAGAAAAACGTGGTCAGCAGTGTCCTTTGCCATTGAGAGGTCTACGAAGAATGACATGTTCACTGATGTTGGCACAGGAAAGTTGGATATGCTGACTATGGCAGCAGGTGCCCAGGTGAGGGAGAGGCCAGCCTAGAAGGGCTTAAGAGAGAGGCGAGGAAGTGGAGAAGATTCAGTTGAAGTCAAGCTCACTGTTCTCTTTTCCCTTTTACAGTACTTTCAACCCTCTGGCTTAGTAAGTTGTGGTTTTTCTGACCTTTTTAAAGTTTGAGAGGACATTGTATTTATATTAACCAATTTATTTGAATTTCAGTCTCAGAAGTATTAAATATTAGTTCATAAGATTGTTAATCTGTTAGGTCTGGCAAATACAGAAGAGTTTTTCACTTTGTTATGTTCTTGGCCTAGACTAGGCCCTAGCAACCCAAGTGAACTGCTTGTCTGGCTGCCTTAATGGGGGCTCCCAATCTAGTGGGGAGCAAATGAAACGATCAGTGTGATAATTTACTGCACTTGCAGCTGTTCTGCCAAGAGTGTGCAGAATCACTCTTTATTAACCTAGAAAAGACCTAAGAGAGCGTGTAGTTGAGTTCTGTTCATTTTGTAAGTAAAGCATAGGGCCACAGAGGTGAAGGACACATAGAGGCTAAGGTCACAGCTAGTTTTATTTATTTATATATTTATTTATTTGGGACATAGTCTCACTCTTTCACCCAGGCTGGAGTGCAGTGGCACGATACAGGCTCACTCCAACCTCTATCTCACAGATTCAAGCGATTCTTATGCCTCAGCTTCCTGAGTAGCTGGGACTACAGGCATGCACCACAACACCCACCTAATTTTTGTAGTTTTAATAGAGACGGGGTTTTGCCATGTTGACCAGGCCGGTCTCGAACTCTTGGCCTCAAGCAATCCACCCGCCTTGGTCTCCCAAAGTGCTGGGATTACAGGCCTGAGCCACCGTGCCTGGCCCAGCTAGTTTTAGTGATAGAGCCAAGATTCCCATTCCGGGTTGTAGGATTCCAAAGCCTGAGTCTGATACTCCGCTGCCTTGCTTTATTGCTTTCTTAGTAACAAAATTGATCAAATCGGGACTTGGAAACAGGAGCTGATGTGCCAGTATACATTTTGAGCTAATTTTCACATTCATCAGCTTTTGAAAATATTTACAGGTTGGCCTGCTTTGCTGCCTGACTGGTTGAAGGATAAGGATGGGAAAGTATTTAGTGCTCCTTTAGGCCGTGTGGAAATTTTCTGCTGCAGAGAGTTTGGTTGGGATAATGATTGAACTCTAAACTGGAAATAAATAAAGCCATCTGGGTTTTCCTTTTCACCTGTTTTGTGATCATAGGCGTAGAATTACCTTATTAATTAATTAGTGTTGATTATTGTGTAATGTTTGAGTTATAAGGTATTTTTTAGCACATCATCACAGCAGAATTTTCCACCTGGAGTGCATTCACGAGGACTTCGGTCTATTATGAAGCGCTCTTATAGGCGCCTCTGTTTAGATAGTAGAGGAATTGAAACTGTATTTGGGAAGTATGTCCTGTGTTGGAAAACAGCATATTCTTTTTTTCTTTTTAACAATTGAAGTCATTGCTTTTTGGGAATCCAAAAAAAAAAAATTTACAACGAAGGTTCTAGTTCTGACAAAGCTAAATATTTCTTGATATGCTAATGGGATTGTATATGATTGGCCCTTTTCAAAAAAGTATTTTAACCTTGAGGGATTTTTCAAGGCTCGGAACTCTTAAGCTTTCTGTTGTTATCATTATGTGAAAACTGAAGACTAGGAAAGTGGTTTGTCTGTTTTGAGGGAATGACTTACAGGCTCCAGAACCTAAATTAGCTTGTTTTTTTTTAAGTTTAAAATTTTAAAACATACATGGTTCATTGTAAAATATCATCCAGTTAGCCACTATCCTACCACCTCAGGACATCTCCGCTGACATTTTGGTGTATTTCCTTCCAGTATTTGAATACAATATTGGATGTTGAGATAAGCTTGTTTGTACTTTCTGTACAACTTTATATCCTGTTCATTTAATGTTGCAACATGAGCATTTCCTGGAGGAGGTGATTTTCTCAGAGGAACAGCAAGGCATTTTTTAGAAATAGATGCGGATTTTTTATTTAAATGGAAAATTCTTCCCGGTATGTATGTATTTTTTTAGCCAACAGAAGATAGTGGTGCTAAAAATGGTAACATGGAACAAATATGGGTTAAATATTACCATGTTGCTACCTGATCAGCAATATATATGATGTCAGAGCTGACCCATTTCTGCAGTATTAAACTCCTTTCTCACATTTAAAATTTGTACTTAATTTTGTTAAGGACCGTGGCTCATGCCTGTAATCCTAGCACTTTGGGAGGCCAAGGCGGGTGGATCACCTGAGGTCGAGAGTTCAAGACCAGCCTGGCCAACATGGTAAAACCCTGTCTGTACTAAAAATACAAATTTAGCCAGGCACGGTGGCATGCCCCTGTAATCCCAGCTACCCAGGAGGCTGAGGCAGGAGAATCGCTTGAACCTGGGAGGCGGAGGTTGCAGTGAGCTGAGATCATGCCATTGCACTCCCGCCTGGGCAACAAGAGCAAAACTCTATCTCAAAAAAATAAAATAAAATAGATACTAAACATACGGCTAAAACTTTTTTCTCTGTTTCTCCACGATGAAGCATTTTAGTAAGGTCCTTTTTTTGTGACTTCTGTAGTAGGAGAATTACTAAACTGCATTGTACGTTTTGTGTTAACATTTGATAGGACTACGGAAATACTCCTAGAACACTCGGATCATTAAGATTATTAGCCTTGGGCCCAGCATGGTGGCTCACGCCTATAATCCCAGCAGTTTGGGAGGCCGAGGTGGGTGGATCACAAGGTCAGGAGATCGAGACCATCCTGGCTAACAGGGTGAAACCCCGTCTCTACTAAAAATACAAAAAATTAGCTGGGCATAGTGGCGGGCGTCTGTAGTCCCAGCTACTCGGGAGGCTGAGGCAGGAAAATGGCGTGAACCTGGGAGGCAGAGATTGCAGTGACCTGAGATAGCACCACTGCACTCCAGCCTGGGCGACAGAGCGAGACTCCATCTCAAAAAAAAAAAAAAAATTATTAGCCTTAAGTTATTTTGGTGATAAGGCCAACACAAAAACTTGATATAAAGAGGAATTTATTAATTTGTGCGCAGCAACAAGAAAAAGGCAATTTGTAGAGTAACGTAATAAGTTCTTTCCAAAAAAGCTCTTATTTCATGTGCGGTAGTTTATTTTTGTAGCTTATATGCTAGAAAACATTGAAATAACCTATCTAAATGAGATAAAGGTAGTATTCTACTTATGCTATTATAGACTGTCTTACATTGGTCTGGAAAGATACTGAATTTGAAAAAGAAATTTTCAAATATTGGGATGGTTTATGATGTAACTGACTACTAATTTTGGTTCTTTTGGAATTTCTTTTTTTTTTTTTTTTTTTGAGATGGAGTCCTGCTCCGTGGCCCAGGCTGGAGTGTAGCAGGGCGATCTTGGCTCACTGCAACCTTCGCCTCCTGAGTTCAAGTGATTCTCCTGCCTCAGCCTCTCGAGTAGCTGGGACTACAGGCGCCCACTACCACGCCCAGCTAATTTTTGTATTTTTAGTAGAGACGGAGTTTCACCATATTGGCCAGGCTGGTCTCAAACTCCTGACCTTGTGATCTGCCCACCTCGGCCTCCCAAAGTGTTGGAATTACAGGTGTGATCCACCAAGCCCAGCCTCTTTTGGAAGTTTTAACTGATGTACATAGAAATTGCTGGCAAGAAATTTGGAACTGTGTATTCACTTGGAGTCTGCTTAATTTTTATGTATCTACACAGCAAAGGAAAATGGCTTTTCGGCTATAAGTTTTGTTCCTCATGAACTAAACATTTTACTCCTCCTGAACTAAACAGAAAGGCATGACTGGTGGTACTTTGAGTATGCTGTAATTATTTTTATTTTTTTTAAATTATTTTTTTAAAGGCAGGGTCTCATTTTGTCACCCAGGCTGGAGTGCAGTGGTGCAATCATAGCTCACTATGGCCTTGCACATCTGGGCTCAAGCAATCCTTCTGCTTCAGCCTCCTAGTAGCTGGACTACAGGTCTACCAGATACCCACACCCAGCTGATTTCTTTTTTTTTTTTGGAGATGGGGTCTTGCTCTGTTGCCCAGGCTGGTCTCGAACTCCTGGGCTCAAGTGATCCTCCCACCTTGGCCTCCAAAGCATTGGGATTACAGGTGTCAGCCAGTGTGTCCAACCTAACTATGCTCTAATGATAACGATGACAATATTACCCTCGTTGAAAACATATGCTATACATCACAACAAGTACTGTGATTTTTTTTTTTTTTTTAAGACGGAGTCTTGCTCTGTTGCCCAGGCTAGAGTGCAGTGGCACGATCTTGGCTCACTGCAACCTCTGCCTCCTGGTTTCAAGCAGTTCTCCTACCTCAGCCTCCTGAGTAGCTGGGATTACAGGTGCCAGCCACCACACCTGGCTAATTTTTGCGTTTTGAGTGGAGATGGGGTTTCACCAAGTTGGCCAGGCTAGTGTCGAACTCCTGACCTCAGGTGATACACCCACCTCAGCCTCCCAAAGTGCTGGGATTACAGACATGAGCCGCCGCACCCAGGCTAATACTGTTTTTTTCTGGATAAAAATGAAGTCATAGAGAAAGCCATGGGGCAGAAAAGGCAATATCAAAGATAAAGACCAATAGAATAGGTCCCTTGTGACAACTAAGCAAAATGAAAATGTTGGAAAGGCATTAAATAAAAGAAGTGAAACTGGTCCATGGTAAGCTCTGAGAACCAGGAGGAGAGTTTTGTATGCTGTATGTAAAGCCAGCCTCTGGACTGGGAAGACCTTCTCAAGTCATTCTTTATCACACTTAATTTGACATAAAAATTAAAGGGAGAAAGACCTGGGATAAGAGGTAGTATATTTCAAATGTTTGAAATAGGAGGGTTCCAAGATTTTTTAATTTTAAAATCATTTTCAAAGCTGTGAATAAACTCAAAATGTAATCAGGCCTGGTTTTGTATTTACTGTCTTTAAGGAATTGCATGTAATAGATTTCAGATAGTGTGGGCAGAACAATATCATGGTATATTTCGTATATATATATATTTTCGAGACGGAGTCTCGCTCTGTCGCCCAGGCTGCAGTGCAGTGGCGCGATCTCTGCTCACTGCAAGCTCCGCCTCCGGGGTTCACGCCATTCTCCTGCCTCAGCCTCCTGAGTAGCTGGGGACTACAGGCGCCCGCCACCACGCCTGGCTAATTTTTTGTATTTTTAGTAGAGATGGGGTTTCACTGTGTTAGCCAGGATGGTCGTGATCTCCTGACCTCATGATCCGCCCGCCTCAGCCTCCCAAAGTGCTGGGATTACAGGCTTGAGCCACCACGCCTGGCCTATTTCATATTTTTATGTTAATATGTGGAGAGACAATAAAGGACAGATAGGGTGGGAAATTGAGTGTAAGTACTAATAAATATTACCTTCTGTCTTTTTACTAGCCATATCCTCGGGTTGAGTCAAAAAGTCTTGGTTTATTAACCAGCCTTAACCCCAGAGTTTTCCATTTTGTGTCTATTTATGTTTGGTATTTAATTCTTGCTGAAAACTTTATGTAAGTACATGCTAGATGGAATGGCTCCTGAATAGACTTCATTATAAGCCTACTGTTATAATGAACAGCTCCTTATTTATATATGACTTTATCAAGATGTTTCCAGGACTGAAATTATTAGTGTATGCATATGTGAATTATTGATAAAAGCCTATATCTAGGTCTCTTTTATACACACACACACACACACACACACACACACACAGTCTACGTTGTCCAGGTTGGTGTAGAATTCCCGGGCTCTATAGATCCCCCCGCCTCAGCCTCCTGAGTAGCTGGAATTACAGGCATGCACCACCGTGTCCAACTCTTAGGTCTCTTTTAAAAGCAAGTTAATAAGTTTGCTATTGAATAGCTTTCCCCAAGCATATGCTTAATGAGTCCTGCCTAATGAATATTTAGAAAACATTTTGACCTTGATTTGTTTTGGGATTATAACACTGATGGAAATTAAAGGCATAGGTATATAAAAACCTTATGCTAATCAAGGTAACTCACAGTTGTGATTAAGTATGAATAAACTTAATTTCCAGTTTTCTCTCATATCACTTGATTCTTTTTCCTCTTTGAAATGTTCCAAACTTGGAAAACAAAGGACTTGATATATGCATGAGAAGTGCGTAAACCATTTTAAACCATTGGGCTTAGCTATTTTAGAGCACAGACATTTACAGTCGTGTGCCAGGAAGATGTTTTGGTCAAGGACTGACTGCATATAAGATGGCAGCCCCATAAGATGATAAGGGAGCTGCCCTATACAGGTGTAGCATTTTAAAAATCTTTTGTAGTATATCTTTACTGAACCTTTCCTATGTTTAGATACCCAAATACTTAACCATTGTATTACAGCTGCCTACCCTATTCAGTACAGTAACGTGCTGTACAGGTTTGTAGCCTAGAAGCAATAGGCCATGCCATATAGCCTAGGTATGTAGTAGGCTGTGTATGCTAGTACTTAATTAAGATGTTTTGCTCTTTATAGCACTTGGTTGGTTCTCTATAAAGAAAAGCTGGATATTAACTTTGAATTATACTTTCATTTTTGGAATCACATGTATACTTAGGTTTCAGAAGAAACTCTACTTAATTATCTTGGTAATATAGATTTACTTTCAATATTTTTTGAGCTGTTTACTTTTAAAAGACGCTTGTAGGGGATGTTAGCCTAATAACTAAAGAGATCTCAACACATAAAAATTGGATACTTTTTTAAAAAATTGAGATGGGGTCTTGCTATGTTGCCCAGGCTGGTCTTGAACTCCTGGGCTCAAAAAGTCCTCTTACCTTGGCCTCCCAAAGTGCTGAGATTACAAGCATGAGCAGCCATGCCCGGCCAAAATTGGAAACTTTTTAATTCACTTTGTTTTGTCCTTTATAATTGGCTTGTTTTTTTTAAAGTGAAATTTCTGCCATTTATGTACATTCCTAATTGGCCTGCAATTAAATTCTGGACATTTTACAAGATTAAGCAGTGATGTTTTATTTTAGTAGCAAACAAACTTTTGAATAGCCTACCTGAGTGTGATAGTCTTCTGACCTTCATTATAGTCTATAAAATCCAGTAAAATGAAGTTAATTACATGTGTGATGCATATTATTACCTAACATTCTCATTATCAGAATTTGACCTTTGTGAAATTTCCGGTATTAATCATTAGAATATATACTGTCTATGACAAAAACAAACCTTTCAAATTCTGCATGATCTTTGATTCTTCACTATAATCTGGAGATCTAGTCTTGGAGTAGTTAATAACCCTGCTTGGTCATTACTTTGAATTTGGATCTGCTGAAACTTCAGGATTATAAATATTCTGAAAGTTTCTAAATCTGCTCAGAGAAAAAGCAATTAGGAAGATTTGTCATCATCTTTGCCCCTTCCAAATTCTATCTTTATGTTATTCTCTTTGAACTACCAGTATACTTTATCACTTTTATGGGATGTCTTTTTGATTGATGTTAACACTGAATGGTTACTTACATGGAATAGGAGCTTCCCATTTTGTCTTAGCATCTTCCCGTACCATTGCGTACAGTGCTCTTCAAAGCATTCAGACTTATTGAAAAGAGTCACGTACTTCATGCCACTGAAGATCTTTGCCATGTACATTTGAGTTGATCTCTTTTCTGTCTTTAGCATTTACATTTATAAACAAGTGGAATTTAGTGGCAGAAAGTTGCCTTTAAAAAAAAAAAACCTTCCCGTTCAATGTATTATGCTTTTGACAACTCTGACATTTGTAGAAATAATAAGATGGAAACAGGATGTCATAAAGGGGAAGTTATAATACAAAAAATTCAACATGTTTATGTAGCTATTGCTCTTTACAGGGTAAAATTGCTATCCTAGGATACAGGGAGGTGTAGCAAAGAGATTTGGAGTCTAAATTTGACATGTAGGACTACATATAAAAATAAAGAAGTGCCATAAGTGGTATAAACCATAAGTGCAAAAGATACTGAGTGAAGAGTATGATTACTGAGAGAGTTGGGAAGTTGTAGTGGAGGTAGGGGAAAAATAAGAATCAGGATACATTAAATTCTTGGTTCTGCTACTGAAACAGTTTTGTTGGCTAAGTCACCTAACTTCTCTGACCCTTAGGCTTCTCATCTGTAAAATGGAGCATAAGGTTACTTGCTCTCCAAGCTGTCTTCCAACTTAAAATTTATCTTTGCTTCCTGTATAATATAGTAAGAACCCCAGAAGGAGAGGTGGAAGCAGAGGCGGGTGGGGGAAATGGTGTTAGGTAGAGGAGGTAGGAATATGCACAGAATTTTCCAGAAGCATGGGGAGATGAGCATGGAGCTTGTTTCATAGGGAAAAGTAGGAGATAATGTTGGAGATAGTCAGTTGGGACTAGCTGGAGACTTCAAACACGAGACATGCTAACTGCATAACTAATTCAGCATTTCATCAGATACTATTATATTTCTCCTATTTTAGGTAGTTCTTGGTAAATACTTTTTGACTCAGCAGCACAACTGAACAGTATCCTTGATCCTTCAGTGTTCACCAAGTTTTTCCCAACATCCTTAATGTTTCTCATTCAGGTGAACTTCTCAGTATTATATCAGTAACTCTGCCTCCTTTTTTTTTTCTTTTTCTTTTTTTTTTACCTCCTTTTTAAGAAACAAAATCCATAGTATTCCTCTTTAAGGAAACTGTCACCTAGTTGGGGAAGGCTAGATTCTAGAGACTGCATGTAGAGGCTGTAGCTCTCTGGAAAGTATGTAGGTGGGGGAGGTGGAGGCTGCAGATTGGAAGAAGAAGGTGGTGTGAAGCTGAGGAGTAAAGTAGGGAGGCAGTAATTAGAGATAGTTTGATCTGTATTCCTTCACTTTCATCTTTCTGGGTGACCTGAAAGTTGCTTAAGGTTGTGGCGCTATCATCCTAGTGTTGAGGCCAAGACAAGTGATCTAGAGTCATACCTCTCATGATACATGAAACAGTCTTCTTTTTAGGCTCAAGTATTTCATGAAATGCCCTAAGTACCAGTGAGCTAATTACAAGAGGCAACTGCTACCATTTAGGAAAATTATAATTACATTGGTTCTTGCAAGTAGATGATGAGCAACCTTAAGAATCACCTGTGCAGTGGGTTTTTTTTTCTACTTTCTTCCTTATATGGTAGGTAGGTGGTATTCTTTTTTTTTTTTTGGAGACAATCTCACTCTGTCGCTCAGGCTGGAGTGCAGTGGCATGATCTCAACTCACTGCAACTTCTGCCTCCCGGGTTCAAGCAGTTCTCCTGCCTCAGCCTCCCAAGTAGCTGAGACTACAGGAGCCCATCACCATGCCCGCCTAATGTTTGTACTTTTGTTTTGTTTTGTTTTGTTTTGTTTTTTGAGACAGAGTCTCGCTCTGTCGCCCAGGCTGGAGTGCAATGACGTGCTCTCAGCTCACTGCAAGCCCCGCCTCCCGGGTTCACGCCATTCTCCTGCCTTAGCCTCCCGAGTAGCTGGGACTACAGGCACCCGCCACCGCGCTCAGCTAATTTTTTGTATTTTTAGTAGAGATGGGGTTTCACTGTGGGCTCAATCTCCTGACGTCGTGATCCGCCTACCTCGGCCTCCCAAAGTGCTGGGATTACAGGCGTGAGCCACCGCGCCCAGCCTAATGTTTGTACTTTTAGTAGATGGGATTTCACCATGTTGGCCAGACTGGTCTTAAATTCCTGGCCTCAAGTGATCTGCCCACCTTGACCTCTCAAAGTGCTGGAATTACAGGCATGAGCCACCATGCCCAGCCTTGTTTTCTTAACTGATAGAAGTTTTGAATATTTGGTTTTGTTTTCGCCTCTCCCATCATTCTTAGGAAAGCCTTTTGTTGTAAAGGAGAGAAATTAGCATGTCAGTGTTCCTAGTTTCAAAGAGAGACCAATTCTGTGATACTCACTTTTTTCAAACATATATATTATTTAACACTATATGCAAATAGGAGGGATACAGTGACTAATAAGGCAAAAACTGTCCCCAGGAACAATACATTGTAGAAAAGGAAATAAAACAAGTACACAGATGATTGCATATGAGGTAGAAAATGACTCATGCCATAGGAGGTGCTGATAAAACCACTATGGAAATTTAAGCAAAAGATTTTCTTAGATTTTTAAAGGGCCCCCAGTGGCTGCTTGTGGTGGTACGCCTGTAATCCCAGCTACTTGAAAGGCTGAGGCGGGAGGACTGCTTGAGCCCAGGAATTTGAGACCAGCCTGGGAAACATAGTGAAAACCCATCTCTTTATAAAAAAAAAAAAAAAAAAAAAAAAAAAAAAAGGGCAGGGGAGGGGTGTGAGGTGGGAATTTGACTATACTATATAAATAAATCTGGATGATTTGAGAAAGATAGGTGCACTTTGGATTTCTGAGGCAAGAGAAAGGACACAAAAGTGCTAGTGTTAAGATCAGAATTGTAGAAAAATTATTAGGAAGTCAGTAAACTAGATTTTCATAAAATGGTTTCTTTCCTTCTGCTTCAGAAAGTAGTGAGCCTTAAGAATATGCTGGGAAAAGAGGCCAGGCACAGTGGCTCATGCCTGTAATCTCAGCACTTTGGGAGGCCAAGGTGGGCGGATTACCTGAGGCGGGGAGTTCAAGACCAGCCTGACCAACATGGAGAAACCCTATCTCCACTAAAAATGCAAAATTAGCTGGTCATGGTGGCTCATGCTTGTAATCCCAGCTACTTGGAAGGCTGAGGCAGAAGAATCACTTGAACCTGGGAGGCAGAAGTTGCGGTGAGCCAAGATCCTGCCATTGCACCCCAGCCTGGGCAACAAGAGTGAAACTCCGTCTCAAAAACAAACAAACAAACAAAAAAACGAATACGCTTGGAAAGGGTTCATGTATATGTCTTTATAACCACTGTTACATTTTGATGAGTTTCCTTATAATCTCATTTTCTATGCAATTTTCTTAAAAGAGAGTTCATACTATAGTAGATCTTGAATGATCTAGAAGTTCCGCGTTTTCATGAATCCCCTCTGCTTCATATTTTTTGATGAATTTGTAATTCTTTAGTGTAAGATTCATTTGGCAAAAAATTATTTCTTTAATTATACTTACTTTGGAAATGGCTTTATTTTATAGCCTATATAAACTTGGCTTATGATTTGTGAAAATGAGTACTGTTTTGTTTTTGTTTTTAATGGAAAGTCTTACATCTAAGCCATAGAGTATTTTCTAGTCATGGCTTCCTGATACTGATAACTATTTATAGATCATCATTCCCTTTGGGGATCAGATGATAAAGTGATAGATTATATTTGTCAATTATGTTGGTATTGGGACTCTGACTTGACTCAGAGGGATAGTGTAGTCTTGATTTGAAGGATTTGAGGTTTGTTTAAGGGTTGGATGTGATTTTTGTTTTGTCTTATGGTTTTTTTTTTTTATTTTGGCGGAGAGTAGTGATTTGTTCTTATTTTGGGAGTATAAAATATAGAAAATTGTATAGTTTTTGGGTTTTTAGTGATGATTAACAAATATATAAAATCATAATGTTTGGCAGGGTAGGCCTCTCATTTTAACTCTGAAAATTAAAACCTTATACATTACTTATAATTTTTTTTGTTGTGTCTGCTGTTTTCATCATAGTGCAGTTTTTTTACCTGTTTACCACATAAAAAGATGGAGAATGCTGCTTTTTAGTTGTGGCTCACTGCAGTCTTGAACTCCTAGGCTCAAGTGATCCTCCCACCTCAGCCTCCCAAATAGCTGGGACCACAGGCGTGCACCACCACACCCGGCTAATTTTTTTTTTTTTTTTTTTTTTTTTGTAGAGATGGGATCTCTCTATGTGTTCTAGGCTGGGTCTCGAACTCCTGGGCTCAGGCGATCCTTCCTCCCTAGCCTCCCAAAGTGCTGGGATTGCAGGCATTGAGCCACTGAACCTGGCCAGGGAGTGCTGCTTATTAAGCATTTTTAATTGCTTGTTTACCTATCGTGCAATGTTTAGGTGTCTATTATAGAAGCAAATTAATTTTGTAAGTTTAATTGAGGTTTCAAGTTCCTTAGAGTCCTATTGCTAAAATATAAGTAGCACTTACGATAACTTTTCCCGTCTGCGCTTCTTAGCACGTTCAGTAATGTTACATCTGGAGTATCAGGTCCATTAATTTTTAACCACAAAATCTGAGTTAGCTTGAAAGCTGTGGACTATGGTGAACATTTGAAAATAGGCTCTAGGGTTATAGACAAGTAGGCAGCTAGAACTGTAGTACAGTAGGAAATAAAGTTTGTCAGAATTGTCAAATAAGTTTTTTTAAAAGAGGAAGCTATATATAGACTTAATTTTATTGTTTATGATTCAGATATCCTAAAAGAAGGCCTAATATTTTCTTGTGAGATATGGTGAATTATGAAGAATGCAAATACTGCTTGAAATCCACTTTTACGGCTGGGTGTGGCGGCTCATGCTTGTAATCCCAGCACTCCCGGAGGCCGAAGTGGGTGGGTTGCTTGAATCCAGGAGTTCCAGACCACCCTGGGCAACATAATGAAACCCCATTTCTACTAAAAATACAAATTAGCCAGGCATGGTAGCGAGTGCCTGTAATCCCAGCTACGCTGGAGGCTGAGGTGGGAGAATCACCTGAGCCTAGGAGGTCAAGGCTACAATGAGCCTTGACAGTGGCTACGTTGTGCCACTGTACTCCAGCCTGGATAACCAGAGTTGAGACCCTATCTCAAGAAAACAAAAAACAAGCCCACTTTTACAGTAAGATAAAACTAAACTAAATTTCTTATCTCGGCATTTTTAGACTTTAAAAACAGATTTTGTGTAATTGATCCTAAAAGGTGAAATTAATATGAAATCTAGTTTTGAGTAAAATGTATATCCAGATTTGAGGTAATGCTACGGCTGGCTACATCAGAATCACTTCTCTCAGAACTTGCTAAGATTTTCATTGGGTGGATTTGTTTGGAGACCTGGGAATCTGTATTTTTAATAAGCGCATTAGGTAATTCTGATAGATTACCAGGATTAAGAATCATTGGTCTAGAAATGTGTAAAGGGTCAGATAGTATAATATTTTAGGCACTGCGTGCCAAGGGAAGAAATCAAGGGCATTATGTAGGTATTTATATAAAAATTTTTCTTGATGAGATTAAAAATATAAACTTGTGCGCAAGTTTTTGTGGCTACAAATGTGAAAAAAATTGGATTCTTTTGTGGGAATAACATTTTGCTTATTGGGATTCAGCGTTTTAACATTTTTTTTGTCAAAGTCATTTGCAAATATTCCTCTATTCTGATCTGTAATGAGATTTTACACATTTCATCCTTGAAAATATATTTTCACACAGATACTACCAAATGAGCATATGATTTTTTATTTTTTTTATTTTTTTGGAGAAGGTCTTGCTCTGTTGCCCAGGCTGGAGTGCAGTGGCATGATCACAGCTCATTGCAGCCTCAACCCCCTGGCTCAGGTGATCCTCCTACCTCACCCTCCCTAGTAGTTGGGACTACAGGCACATGCCACCACACACAGCTAATTTTTTAACTTTTTGTAGAGATGAGGCTCAGTATGTTGCCTAGGTGGGTTTTAAACTCCTGGGCTCAAGCAATCCTCCTGCTTTGGCCTCCTCCCAAAGTGCTGGGATTACAGGTGTGAGCCACCGTGCCAGCCATAGCATATGATTTTTATTGAGCATAGTCAATGCTTGAGAGATACTTATAGAATCCTGTTAGATTCTTCTCAGTGTTTGCCTCTTAGCATGTCATTACATTGCAGATTAACCACTTGAAGGTTAGGTAGAAGCTCTTCATTTGCATAGTTAAATGGATTTTGAAATATGGAAATTTCCTTTGCACTTACATAGGGATCTGAAAGATGCTGTTGGAACTGTAGGTAGAGTTTAGAAATATTATGTCCACTGGAAATTTGTATGGGAATGGAAGTCTCACTTCTTGTTTTAACTTTTGACAGCAAAGGAAATATATAAAGCAGTTTGACATTGTTTTGATTAAAACTATGCTAGCTGTCAAAATGACTTTACCAGAGTATAAGTTTCACCAACAATGCCGTTTTGCCTTGTAATTTTAGGTTGAATTCATTCAGAAATCAAATCAAGTCTGCCCTAAGGCTAATTTCCGAAACCATTCAGTGTTCAACAATAGTGGTTAAGGGTAGTTCTTGTTCAGGAAAAGAAATCAGTTCCCTCCCTGTGCTCAGAAAAAAGTCAGTAAAACTGTAGCACTGCTAAGACATCGAACTGTGTCAGAATTTTCACTTTTTGTTTCTGACAGAAACATGACCTGCTGATGGTCAAGTTGACAGGAGCGTGTTAAATTCATCACTGACATTACTCGTTCACGAGCACATGATAGATGCATGTGTTTGCCACAAGGTACATGCTCGTGAGTAATGCAGTGAGTAACCCTTACACAGGTTTTGTATGTTTGACCCCTTTTCTGTTCCACGCATTTTTACCACCATCAGTTGTAACACACCCTAGCATACTCCAGTTTAGGTTGTACTCATTTAGTGTTTTCTCAGCTTCTCTGAAAATACTCTCACATGGAGCTCTTCCACATGGACTATTCATACAGGCTGGTTCTTCAGTCAGTTCAAACTTGGCATTGATTCCCTAAGTAAACAACAACTGAGCATTGTGGTAATAAACTCAGCAAGAGCCAAGGAAAACCACTGAAATAATTTGCCATGTTTCTTAATTGACAGTTGATGGTTGTTCCCAGTGTCCTCAACTCTGAGCAACTGCTCTCACTGAAAGGCTAATAGTCTTAAAGAAGGTTATTTTCTCTGGCCGTATTTCTTCAGCTGTTACAATCAAACATGAGTTACTCACTCACTTGGCAAGTGGCATTCCTTGCTTGTCTAACAAAAACTTTGAAAACACTTTGGTTGCAGTCTCATTTCATTTTTTGTTTTGGTGAAGAAATTCTGCAGTGATAAGCTATTCCATTTTAAAATTTTGCATGTGTTTTGTTTCTGTTTTATGACCGTTGCTTTCCTGTGGGTTGGGAGGATTGAAGAAAGCTTAGTCTGTAAATGTTGGCATACATTGTATTCTTCTAGCATAGCTATAGTGTCATTGCATAATAAATAATGCTTTACCATGGAATTTGATAGCAAAATTATTTACATCCCACTGTGCCTTAAAAGTGTGGTATTCAGGGCCTTCTTTTTATTTGGATGGATGTGTATTTACTCACATTTTTTTTTTTAAATGTCATGGTATGGCAATACTGGTGACACTTGCAATATTTTCAAGTTATAACTGTGTCACTGCAGTTTGTGGTGCACCAAGCAGTGGTGCAAAGTGATGAGAGTGCAACACACTGCCTCAGTCTCCACTCCTCACCTCTGCTGTTGTAGCCTGGAAGTTCCCATAGACAATACACCAACAGGTGAGCGTGGTTGTGTTCCAGTGCATTTTTATTTATGGATATTGAAGTTTGAATTTCATATCATTTTTACATATCATGAAATAGTCTTTTAATTTTTTTCCCCAACCATTTAAAAATGAGCCATACAAAAACAGGCATTGGGTTGGATTTAGCCTTCAGGCTATATAGTTTGTGGACAGACCCCTGGTCCAGAATCTAGATAAATATAAGGAGCAATCCATTTGCTCTCAACCAGCTCTTCTTTCTGCCGTAATAGTAATTCATTAGCACTGTTGTAGTTGTATATACTTTTTCACTGGTACTGTGTTGAGGATCATTTGAAAGATCTTAATACATATTGCCAAATTGCTTTCTAGAATATGTTTACCTTGCTTCTTTTTATTAGAAAATCTATATTTGATACCCATCTCTATAAACTTTATGTTATATTCTTCAGGCATGGATCAGGCTTTGAATTAAAAAACTCTACTCTTTACCTATTTTCTATAAGCAGAGTTGCCCTTTTCTTATTGACATAAAGCCACTGGTGTTTTTGAGTATGTTCTAAAACAGCAGATCAGTTCTTGTGTGTTCTTTGGCTATCCAGCTTAAATTCCATATCCTTTTAAAGAAGTGCATTCTAAATCCTTTCCTTTATATATTTTAGCTGTGCAGAAGAGAGCACTGAATACAAATGTCACTTGTTCAGTAACTGGATCGATAAGCTGCTAAGCCTCTCTCTCTATGACTATGAATTTGTTTAATAGAAATTATTTTCTAACTTTTGTTCTTAGCCTTTCTGTTACCTTCAAGCTTAGGACTCCAGACCCATTTTGTCTTTACAAGCAAAGAATGTTTATAACAAATTATTGTTGTGAAGTGGGGGCAACATTGAAGCCATTCCCAGCTTAGACACCACTTTGTAAAACTCGTGTGAAATATGGTTCATGGAACCTCATAGACTTCTAATACTCAAAGGGTAACTGAAGCTCACCTAATACTGTTCATTGACTTCATCAATAATAAAGTCTATCTTGTGGCTAGAACCCAGGTCCACTGGCTGCTGTGCCATTTAAATGGAGCTGAAATATCCACAAGGCTAAAGAAATATTGGAACACTTTTCAGAGTGCCATGCTACTTTATACTTTTCAGCTGTACTACAGTAACCTAGAAACTTACCTGTAGTATTCTGAGCAGAGAAAAAAGAGCTAAGGGCCGAATAAAACAATCTTAAGTTTTTAAATTGTTAACTGTGAAATGAAATTTCTTTGAAATTTTATTTTTAAAATTTCCAGGCCAGTCATGGTGGCTCACACCTGTAATCCCAGCACTTTGGGAGGCCGAGACGGGTGGATCACCTGAGGTCGGGAGTTCGAGACCAGCCTGGCCAACATGGAGAAACCCTGTCTCTACTAAAAATACAAAAATTAGCCGGACATGGAGGCACACACCTGTAATCCCGGCTACCCCAGAGGCTGAGGCAGGAGAATGGCTTGAACCCAGGAGGTGGAGGTTGTAGTGAGCCAAGATCGCGCCATTGCACCCCAGTGGGCAACAGATTGAGACCCTGTCTCAAAAAAAAAAAAAAAAAAAACCCTTCAGTAAATAGAATGAACTGGGAAAAATATGAGAGTCTCAAATTACAACCAGCAAAAAGTGAGTCTTAAACCCATAATATTCTTGCCCAATACATTAAATCCTTTACTTATTAGCAAAGAAAGTGGAAGCAACACCACTTGAATGAGTCACAACAAAAGCAGATTTAGGATTAATAGACGCATGGTGTATGAGGAAAGGAGAACTTAACTTTAAATCAGTGGAACTAACTGAAATTGTTGCACAGGGCAGAACTTAAGTGGTTGGTTATCCATTGAACCACTAAACTTCTTCATGTAACTCTGGGGGAACTGGAGGCCTGGAGGAGTTTAGAGACTTGGCCAGATCACTCCTTGTTAGAGAAAGGACTGAAATTCACATCTGTTCTTTAACATTAATATTAGAAAACAAGAGGACTTTGATCACTTCTGAAATTGTTAGGAAAAAAATATTGAAGGGTAACTCTCTCCCAGTAATTCATATTTTATCTGCCAGACACTTTTGGAAGGTAGGAGGAGAGGATACAAGTTGCCTAGTACTGAGCTTTGTATAAAATTTGAATGAGGACACTAAACACAAAAAGATGTGATCAGAAGCTGTTGAGCTTACTGAGTCCAGAGACATCATCATTTGTTTCCATGTCCTCCATTTTATTTTTTAAATTTTTCTGTTTTTAATTTTTGTGGGCACATAATAGATTAATATATTTCTGGCGTACATGAGCTGTTTTGATAGAGGCATGCAATGCGTAATAATCACTCATGGAAGATAGGGTATCTCTCCCTTCAGGCATTTATCCTTTATGTTACAAACCATCCAATTATACTCTTAGTTATTTCTAAATGTACACTTAAATTATTAGTGACTGTAGTCACCCTGTTGTGCTATCAAATACTGGGCCATATTCATTCACTTTAACTATCTTTTGTACCTATTAGCCATCCCTACCTCTTGCCACCCCAACCCCTGCTGCCCTTCCCAGCCTTTGGTAACCATCCTTCTCTATCTCCATGGGTTCAATTGCTTTGATTTTTAGCTCCTACCAATAAGTGATAACATGCAATGTTTGTCTTTCTGTGCCTGTCTTACTTCACTTAACATAGTGACCTACAGTTCCATACCTGTTGTTGCAAATGACTGAATCCCATTCTTTTTTATAGCTACATAGTACTCCATTCTGTATGTGTATCACGTCTTCTTTATCCATTCATCTTTTGATGGACACTTACGCTGCTTCCAAATCTTGGCTGTTGTGAAGAGTGCCACAGTAAACTTGGGGGTGCAGATACCTCTCTCCTTCATAAACTCATTTCCTTTCTTTTGGGTATATACCTAGCAGTGCCATTGCTGGATCATATTGTGTGATCTTGAGACCAAAAAATTATAGAACTGCTACTTTCAAGCTTTGTGACTCAAAGTGTGGTCCCAGGCACTCCTTGAATCGCAGAAACTGGGGTCCCACCCAGACCTACTAAACCGGAGCCTGCAGTGTGAGGAGATCTTCACGTGATTCCCAGGCATACTAAATGAGGTGCTGCTTTCAGGAAGACTTGGAAGTAGCTTCAGGCAGGGGCAGTGCTGCAGCTGTAGAATCCCGCGGGAAAGTGAAACGCAGCGGGTGAGGACTAGGAGACTCGGACACAGAGCCCTTCTTTCCCAAAATAGTTCCCTCTTCTCTTTGTCCTCTGGTCAAGCGTTTTCATGTTAGGAATGTATTCTCGTAGAGTTAGGTGTTTGAAATTGCTTGGAAGTTTTGTAGAGAAAACTGGGCTCAGAAAGGATAGGCCACTTGGGAAAAGAGCTGTTGGAGATGTGAAGCTGGCAGCACTATCCAGGACCTTCCTGAGCAAGCACGCCTGTCCATGCCTGTGGTTGGGGGATTTTGTGCAGTATTCTCACCTCATCTCTGGTTTGCTTTCTCTGAAGATAACTACCGTCACTGTTAAGCTAGAAAATGTAGACAAAAAGACCGTCACTTAAATTTTATATGTAGATTTATGTCTTATCTCAAAAGCAGTTTTCATCTTCTAATTATATGTCTTCACTGTGGATACGTAGTTATAGCAGAAAGCATGCGTGTAATCCTGTCCGAGTAGATGATCACTTGGGATATTGATTCTATTAAGCATTTGTGACATCAGCCTGCCTTTGCAGATTTAGCAGTCTGTGACAGAGCAGACGTTTTATATGTTTTTAGGAAGGTTAGCTGTCTGAAATTGGTGACTAAACAAAGTCTGTTTGGGTTAAGTGTACAACCAGACAGTATAATGTAAACTGTTATAACAAGATCTTCCATTTCTAAGCCCTAATAACTATTTGTTTTCTTCTTGTTTTTAGGGTGAATCTGTAAAATATTTCCTGGATAACTTGGATAAACTTGGAGAACCAGTAAGTATTTAAACCGAATGTTTATGTTTAGTGCCATTTGAAAGCAGAAGTCAGGATATCGACGTTAGGAGACTTAGAAAAATTATGTATTAACTATTTGTTTCTTTGTCTTTCTCTCTCTCTCTCTCTTTTTTTTTATTTTTTTTATTTTTTTATTTTTTATTTTTTTAGTAGTGGCATTCTGATTCTTCCCTGCTTTATTTAGAGTGATTGGTAGCTCAGAGCATTGAATGATTTTTATTTTTTCAAAATGAAAGTATTTTTATTGTTTAATCATGACACTTCTTTTTTCTCCCTCTAACTGTCCAGGTCTCTACCATTTTCTTGAGGAATGCTTTATCTGCTATTTCTTGGAAGTAAAATTGTTTAGAGAAAGAAGTTTATGTTTGAAAATGATATTGTGCATTATCTATTATACTTTAGTGTCTTTAGAGGTTTTTGTTTGTAAACAGAAATAGAACACAGTGGGTTCACTGATTTCCAAATCTTTTGACAAATGACATGTTCGAATTCATGCCCCGTTTGTGTCGAGTTACGGAGTAGGAGGGCTAGATTCTAAAGGCTGAAGAGACTCCACGAGGTAGGGGGAGTCGCCCTTGAAAAGAGAGTTTATCATTTTCCTGTAGGTATTCCTCGGAGCCAGCAGCTCTAAGCTGGTGCTGTGGCCAGCGGGGCCCACTGCAGGCAGAGCAGCTCCGCTTGTTTGACCTCTGTATTGGGCGTACACAGAAGAGTTCACTGGGAGAAAGGTTTCTGCTGCTTAGGAAAATTTTGAAAGCCATTGCCTTAGAGTCATCTGTTACTCTCTATATGTAGCACAGCTTCATTTGCCTCCTCATAAGGCAAGTTTCTTCTTCACACAGCTAGTATGTGTGTGTCCTCATCAACATACTCTGCTCTGCCAGACTATTTAGCACTTGATTGCATGAAGTTCTGTGCTTCATGTGAAGCAGCCTTTAGATTGCTAACTAGATTATTAGCTTTAATAGAGACAATAATAGAGAACTTTTTATGGAATTACATTTTTTAAAAGCTCAGGGCCCGGCGTGTTTCTGAAGGAGCTGGCATAGGTGTATGCTGTAAATTGGTATCGCCTTCTAGAAAGCAGTCGGGTGTTAAGTATCCAGAGTCATTAAAATGTTTGTAACCTTTAACGTCATAATCGTATCCCTGATGATTTTAATCTTAGGAAATAGTCCAAAAGAAAAAAAAATATGTGCATGAGAATTTTAATTGCAGTATTTCTGTTAATTATGGCTAAAAATTGGAAACAACCTTAATGACCACTAGTAGGGGAATGTTAATGTAAAGTACAGCACTTTAATGCATTTGGTGTATTTTATTGTCTTTTAAAATGAGGTATGATTGTATCAGCATATGGAACAGTTCACAAAATATTAAGCAAAAATGTAGAGGTAGGCTGTACGCTGTGTGCATATGCTAATTATAAGTAAAGCAGGCGTGTACGTGAACAAAAGCTAGAAGAAAACATGGAAAAGCTAACACTTGAGTCCTAGAGTTATTTAATGAATGGCTGTTGGTTGCCAGTAACTAAGAACCCACCTACTTTTTAAAAATTCTTAATTCTGGCTGGGTGCAGTGGCCCACACCTGTAATCCCAGCACATTGGGAGGCTGAGGCAGGCGGATCACTTGAGGTCAGGAGTTCGAGACCAGCCTGGCCAAAATGGCAAAACCCCGTCTTTACTAAAAATACAAAAAATTAGCCAGCCGTGGTGGTGCACACCTGTAGTCCCAGCTACTCGGGAGGCTGAGGCAGGAGAATTGCTTGAACCCGGGAGGCGGAGATTGTAGTGAGCCGAGATTGTGCCGCTGCACTCCAATCTGGGCAACACAGCAAGACTCCATCTCAAAAATATATGTATATATGTATTCTTAATTCCACTGCACCATTTTGAGACAAGGAGTATTCTTGTTGTAATGAAATTTCAAAATCATATGACCTGTTCAGAAGGGCATAAAGTGCAGCATTGTGAATAACAGTCAGCATTGTTTTAAATCCTGCCTTGATTTTTAAAATATTTTGACCTTGATGATAAATATTAGCTGTCCCGTTCATGTATTACCAGAAAGTTGTGTTGTAGTTTTGGAAAAATGCTAGACTGACAAGGAAGAACCAGTTACATTGCATAAGGAAGTGTGCCATCACAGAGTAGCTGGTGACTTGTGTGACCAGCAGCTTCTGTTTGTTCAGGGTCTTAGAGTTCACTGACCAAGAGTGCAGAGAAGAGCTCATTTGATCCTTGCAACAACCCTCCCTCCCAGGTAGATAGGCCAAGTGTGATCACCTCCATTTCACAGACAGAGGTGCTGACACTCAGAGTAAGTGACTAGTTTGAGTTCTTGGGTCAATAAGTAAGAAAACTAGAATATAGTTAATTATAGTAGAGAAAGGGTTTTTCACACATGTAATATAACAGCAGTGGAAACATAGAAGTTCTAAGTCATGAGTGGGGTTGCACAGTCAAAGAACTTTTGGAATAGGTTAGAGAGAGGTGGGCAAAACTTGGAACTGGGAAGTGATCCTTGTGAATTGGCACTGGAATCAGATCCCATTGCTTTTTTTTTTTTTTTTTTTTTTTTGAGACAAAGTCTTGCTCTGTCACCCAGGCTGGAGAGCAGTGGCGTGATCTCAGCTCACTGCAAGCTCCACCTCCTGGGTTCACGACACTCTCCTGCCTCAGCCTCCCAAGTAGCTGGGACTACAGGCGCCTGCCATCATGCCTGGCTAATTTTTTTGTATTTTTAGTAGAGAAGGGGTTTCACTGTGTTAGCCAGGATGGTCTCAATCTCCTGACCTTGTGATCCACCCGTCTCGGCCTCCCAAAGTGCTGGGATTACAAGCGTGAGCCACCGCGCCCAGCCCTCGTTGCTTTTAATAGAGGAACAAGGAGCAGTGTGGAGAAGGTGGATATGCAAACAGGAAGATGACTCTGGCTAGAACCGAGAGTGGCTGATAGTGGGGAGTAAGATTGCAGGTGGATATATAGCAGTGAGGGTGGGTGAGAACAATTGATAAGACTTCAGCTTAAATTTTGAGTAGTATTTCAGGGATGAAAACAAGTAGATTCTGGCCATTTGTAGTAAATTTTGAACCCGTCCTGCTAACATTTTAATGTATCTTGGCTTTTTTGCAGGGAGCACAAGTGGGGTCTTGCTATATTGCTCAGGATACTCTCAAACTCCTGGCTTCGCAAGCGATCCTCCTGCCTCAGCCTCCCAAAGTGCTGGGATTATAGGCATGACCCACCATGTCTGACCAGTCTTGGCATTTTATAATTAGCATAATCTATCTGAAAATGTCACTTGAAAGATCATTTTGTTTGCGTATCTATTCACTAGTCCAGTTAGTAGTCCATTAAAAATTGGAATTACTTCTGGATTACTAAGTATATAAAACAATTTTTTTCTTTTCCAGGATTATATTCCATCACAGCAAGATATTCTGCTTGCCAGAAGACCCACCAAAGGCATCCATGAGTATGACTTTGAAATAAAAAATGTTCCTTTCAAAATGGTTGATGTAGGTGGTCAGAGATCAGAAAGGAAACGTTGGTTTGAATGTTTCGACAGTGTGACATCAATACTTTTCCTTGTTTCCTCAAGTGAATTTGACCAGGTGCTTATGGAAGATCGACTGACCAATCGCCTTACAGAGTCTCTGAACATTTTTGAAACAATCGTCAATAACCGGGTTTTCAGCAATGTCTCCATAATTCTGTTCTTAAACAAGACAGACTTGCTTGAGGAGAAGGTGCAAATTGTGAGCATCAAAGACTATTTCCTAGAATTTGAAGGGGATCCCCACTGCTTAAGAGACGTCCAAAAATTCCTGGTGGAATGTTTCCGGAACAAACGCCGGGACCAGCAGCAGAAGCCCTTATACCACCACTTCACCACTGCTATCAACACGGAGAACATCCGCCTTGTTTTCCGTGATGTGAAGGATACTATTCTGCATGACAACCTCAAGCAGCTTATGCTACAGTGATGTACAAAAGACTTGCTGTTTTAATATCTTTTTGTGTTTTTGATGTTTTCTGTTTGTTTTGTTTTTTAAAATAGCAGTTTACAACCAGAATTAGAACAATCTTAATTCTACGTTTAACTTCTTGAAAATCTTAGTACTTTTTCTGCAGCCTTTGGTTTGTGGCTGAAAGCTGTTGAGTGACACATCGCCAAGATTTGCTGCAATGCAGGCTTTGATGTGTTTCACCGTGGCTTCTATTCAAGTCCAGTTAAAACTTCCCAGCTGACCTCAGACTAGGCATATTTCAGGCTTTAAATTATTCTATTTTTCAAACTGAATTCTGCAGTGCCAAGTATCGAAGGTGTCCTTAAATACTTTTAGGGATGAGGTTAGGAATATTCAGTTCCAAAACAAGGTATCTTCGGTCCACCTTACACATAGCAGTGACACTTGTTGCCTAACTTTATAGTGACCTCCTGTTTTGTAAGGGCTGTTAGAAAAAAGTTTGATCTAAGAAATGGCATTCTATAGATTTATAGAAGGTTTAGCCTTCATATTTTAATTGCTTGTATACACAACAGCTGTTTTGCTTTTAGATTTCTGTGTTTCTGAAGGTAATGTTCTTCCTGTTTTCAAGTTTACATAAGGATCTTTGGTCTGATGCTGATGAAGAGTTCACAGGTGGTACGGGAGAGCAAAAGGCAAGCAAATGCTATTTACCGTGTTTTGGTCAAACGTAATGAGTGAAATAGAATTTGCCTTTCTCATATTTAATTATCATGTAGCTTAATGTACCATATGTGAAACATTCTGGCCATAACAGCAACTAAAAACTGCAAGCAACTTGGTAACAGAACTTTCTAAATAAACTTAACCTGTTCCAGAATGTCATGTATTTGACTTTTAAGCCCTATCTCAGTTGGTCAGTAAAGACCAGTCCTTACTGTAGGAAATCATTGTTGTATCATCACAAACATCTATCTTTTGCTGTCCTGTCCAGTCCCATCAACTCCACACTGTGGCATTTGTGGCATCGTTTTATTTGGAGTTTGCCAAGGGCAGTATTTTTCTGTCAGACTATTCAAGAAGGCATTATTTGAGGTTCCTGTTCATTCTTGGTGTGTCTCTAACAGATACAGTATGTATACATTTGTATAATTGTTGTTGTTGAAAGTCCAGCTTTTTTGAGGTGTATTTTAAATGTTTTAAGGATGCTTCTAAGGATCAGTAGTAATTTTTTTAGTTCACACCTGAAGATGATTACATTGACCTCCCCCCACTGCTTACCAAATTAAAATGCGTCCACGAAGTAGCTTTGTGATCGCAGATACATTCATAGTGAACTCATCAGAATGGCTGGTTTGCAGTACTGAAATACTAGCTTGTAGGCTGTATGTAGTGCTACAATTAGAGAAACAGAAGTCCAAGGCTGGCGACAGCTTGAAAAGTCTGACAGCTTTTCTACTTTTCCTGAAAATTTTAAGACTGTGATATCTGTCATTTTACTGTATAGCCGACTGTGTACTCAGGTATTTTATTGGTCCTTGAAAGATTGGTCGTTATGGATCACCCAGCCTTTCCAAGTCAGTGGCTGTTGTTCTGTCTTGCTGTCTGATACGAGAGTAGGGCTTTTCAGTGAACTAACCAGGGATTGTTCTTGACATACCTGACTTTTCTCACATTTGAACTTCCACTCTCATTGTATCCATATAACTTCTAGCGTTTTCATGCCATGGTAATCCATGAGCTACACATACGTAGCCCGGCACCGTGATGCAGGTGTTCATGGTATCATTCATGCATGTTTGAATAGTTCTACATCTAGTGCTTCTTGCCAAAAAGAATACATTGTTTAAATTCACAAAGTTAGCATAACTGCAGTGCTAATGAATATCGGAATATGTGCACAGTAACATCTGGACTATTCAGTGGAGAGTTTGCCCATACATTTAGCAAATTGAATGGCCAAAACATGTGACTCCAGTGAGGGCTCAAGTTAGATCCCTATAGAAAGAGGACTTCATCTTACTTAAGTCATAGTTAAGATCTGTGATATGAACCATAGATATTGCCTGACAAAGCAGAAATCACCAAGTTTCCCCCTTTTTAATTACCACCAAGAAGTGTTGAAACACCAAATAGATACCATGTTATTTTGGGCATTTGCAATTTTCTTCCCTGCTGCATGTAATGTCTCAGAATCAACATTCTTTTAAAATCTAGACTATATTTTGAGGCAGTGAATTACTTACATTCACCTTAGGCTTGTTTTGACATTCAGTAGAACTTTAAGTTCAATCTAAAGGCTTCAGTCCACATTTTTGTATACGTCGTATTTTAAAAACCGTTTGAAAGGAGTCTTATACCTGTATCATGAAAACTGAATCCTTCTGAAATACCACTATATGAAGAGAGAGATGAAATTTAGTGAACAGAATTGAAAAGGTGCTCATAATTTTCACTATGCCAACTTACCCCAGTCTCTAAAAAAGTAATTTAGATTTAAAGTTCTTTGATGTATTTGATTTTCTAAATCTTTATGGTTATGATTTGGAATAAAATGTGCCTAATCCTGTATTACATTCTGTTCTTAAATCTGAATGCCTTCTCATTTAATTCTGAAGAAATATCACACAAGTGTCTTCACTGACCTTGAAGAAATGTATAGTATACACAGTTGCCTTATAAAACAACATAAATTTAGACCATAACTTTTATAGAGAAAGGGTTTTGTCAAATGTTTTCTGAAAATCTGAATAATTCAAAGCATGCCTCTGCCACTTTAATATTTTTAATAACCTGCATTGTTGCTGTCTGCCAAATATTAAGTTGAAGTCTTCATTTCAGTTTTATTATCTGGAAAGGGCACTGGATTGCTCTGCAACCAAAGAAAGCAATATGGAATGAAAAAAAATCCTTCAGTTTTGTCTTATTTTCTTTTAAGGTGTATTGGCATGTAATCTGCATAGAGAAGGTCCTCTGGTTAGTCTCTCAAATTGAGGTTGTTTAGGGAAATCCTTATTCAGTTGGTGGCAGTGGTTGGTTTAAAGCAGAAGGAAATAAGATCACCTTAATACCAGAAATGATTAGAAGTGCTGATTTAGATTCAACGAATACCATATGTCCTTATCATTTTTTGTAAGAAGAAATTGGTTAAGTCCTAACTTTCAATGTGTACCCAAATACTTGTATTTATGCTTTTGATAAAATGTATTTTCAGCATTATTACACATCCGATTATGCCTTATTTATCTATGAAGAATAAAGTTACCATGTTATACTGTTATGTCCTAAAATTCAAATCACTATTTGAGAAACCCTCAAATTGGTGCTTTCATTATATAATGATACATTTAGACAAAACCCCAAACTAAGCCATTTGAAACAAGGTTCTCTCCATTGCAATTTGTGGCAATGTTATTTCTGTGTATGTCATGAGAAGGCTAAATATCAGTGTTAATTTCTTGTTTGAATCCATGAAATCATGCCTGTAAAGCCCAAACATTTGTAACAAACTCCCTAATAAATTTAGAGAAAGTCACTCTGTTACCATTTCATTTATTTTAGTTTTATTTGAGAAATTGAGAAGTTTTGCTCATGTCTTTTTCACTTGGAAATCTGACTTAGTACCTAGTTAATTTGTCTCTCTGCCATCATTTTAAGGTGTTTGCTTCTGTTAATCACAGATGATCTGTCCTTGTGTTGTGCTGCTTGACTAAAAGCCCTGTTTTGTTTTGTTTTGTTTTGTTTTGTTTTTTTTAATGATAGGATACAGGGTGGCTTTTCAGTCTAGTAAACATGAGGAGGGGAGAGATTGTGGGTGGGTGTGGGTGTGTCCGCATGTCCCAAATATAGCACATGCCCATTTTTTTATGGTACGAGGTTAGAGCTTAATAAATGTATACTAGATCTTGAAGTGTAAGTCTTAAGTCTGAACATTTTAAACAAGTTGGACTTTCTGGCTTTTTCAAGTTCCATCAAGTAGATACTAGCCTTAGGCTGGTAGGTGATTAACAACATTATTTGGAGTACAGTGTTTGTACCACTAGCATTCTTATGTCTGTACTTGAACGTATAGTTAGCATTTAAGTTATGTTCACTCTTGTAGCATTCAGGTCTTACCATCTGGTTTCAAATGCGAGAGCTTATGTGAACATTGTTTTGAAAGCATGAATGATATGGCAAAATTTTATGGCTTGATAAGGAAAGTTTTGTGACATACAAATCTGTTAATGATGAAAGTTTACAGATGGATCAGAGTATGCTGGAACTCAGTGTGCATACGTTTTCAGTCAGTGAATATCACTGAACGTCATATACTACTTGGTATGTGACTTTGGTTTGTATTAAGAAAGCTTGTTTATAGTACTTTTTGCCATAGTAAGTGATAAATTGTCCTTAATCATGCCTATTTGATGGTACTAGGAAAGAAAGGGGTAGAGATTAATTCTTGCAAAATATATGCAACAGTGCAACAAACTATGCCATTTACCTTTTACCTCTTACTGGAAGGCAGAGTCGCAAAACGTTTGAAATGGCTTTTCTAAACTACCCTACTCTGGTGAGAGCTCATTTACCACACAAGAAGCCTTATGAAAAAGTATATTTTGTAATAACCCCGTAGATATGTACCTAACAAAACATGACTTGTATTAGGTCTATAAAATATTTGTGGCTTAGGGTTTTGTTTTGTTTTTTTTTACGTATATCTTTTTTTAACTTTCCAGGAACTAAGCACATTATCTGATAATTGTTGTAAATTTTTTTGTCAGTGCTTTAGTTCAGGATGGGCAATAAATTATTTCTAAAGGAGGTCTAAAAGTGGAAAGAATGGTTTGATTTTATAAAATGAGTTGCTAGTTCATTACAGCTTTTTACTTTTGTACATATTTTGCAAAATATTTGCCTCTTGCTATTAATATTTGCTGTGTAAAAATTACTGACATTTAATAAACATTTGTAAATGATTCAATACTATGATGTTATTTAACAGTTTGGTAATTGTAAAGTGTAAAGCAGATACTAAAAGTTGGAAAGCAAAAGTTTCATCTAGGGACTGAGTTAAGGCACAGAAATCTACTTCAGCAGAATCCCAATGCCACTTGGCTTGAATATTAGTCTAGAAACTTCTTGCTAGAAATGGAGATGTGGACTTCTTCCAAGGAAGTTCTCAGACGCTTAATATATTTTGACAAGGGAATAGGGGAAGAGAAACCACTTGTTTTCTCTGCTCCTCTTATGGCTGCTGAAACTGTATTAGGGTGTACCTGAGCTCAGTTCATCCAGCTGCGACAGTATTAATAATTCTGTTATGTCTGTTGTAATTAATGTTTGGAGACAAACCAACATTGACCACTCATCTTTTAAAAAAAAAAAATAAACTTCATATTAGATTATGATTTACAGAAAAATTTCAAGACAGTACAGAGTTCCCCTATACTCCACACCCCTTATAATAGTTCCCGTAGTTATCGTCTTGCATTACTTTGGTACATTTGTCATAATTAATGAACCAATACTGATGACATTATTCACTAAAACCCATACTTTGTTCTTATTTCCTTAGTTTTCCCCTAATGCCTTACTTGTGTTCCAGGATCCATCCAATACAGGACATTACATTTACTTGTCATGTCTCCTTCAGCTCTTGGTAATTAACAGACTCCTGTTTCACAGACTTTCAGTTTTTGATTACTTTGGCAGGTATTTTTTTGTGTTTTTTCTTTTTGAGACAGGGTCTCACTCCTCTGTCGCCCAGGCTGGAGTGCAGTGACCTGATCTCAGCTCACTGCAGCCTCCGCCTCCCAGGTTCAAGTGATTCTCCTGCCTCAGCCACCTAAGTAGCTGGGATTACAGGTGTGCGCCACCACACCCAGCCACTTTTTGTATTTTTAGCGATTTGCCTGCCTTGGTCTCCCAAATTGCTGGGATTACAGGCTTGAGGACTTTGGCAGTTTTGAGGAGTACTGGTCAGATATTTTGTAGAGTGCCCCTCTGTTGAAATTTGTCTGGCGTTTTTCACATGATTAGACTGGGTTATGGGTTTGGGAACTAGAGAGATAAAGTATCATTCTTACCAAATCGTATCAAGTGCACCTCCTGTGGTTACTACTCATCTTTTCCCTTTACGCTTTCCGCTAAGTTAGCAGTTGTCAAATCACTTGGCATCTTTACACCTTTTCTTACCTGGCGTGGATTGAAAGCTATGGCTGGGCGTGGTGGCTCATGCTTGTAATCCCAGCACTTTGGGAGGCCAAGGCTGGCAGATCACTTGAGCTCACGAGTTCGAGACCAGCCTGGGCAACATGGTGAAATCCCATCTTTACAAAAATTAGGTGGGCATGGTGGCATGGGCCTGTAGTCCCCCAGCTACTCGGGAGGCTGTGGAGGTTGCAGTGAGCCAAGATCGCGCCACTGCACTCCAGCCCGGGTGATAGATCCAGACCTTGTCTCTAAGTAAATAGATAGACAGATAAAGCTGTGCTTGTACTGTTCTTCCCCTAAACAGAATGAAGGGCTTTCTCTTGGTGTTGCAAAGCAGGTGTGAGGAAATGGCTGGAAGTAATGGCTGTACTCCTAGCTGCTCTGGCTCCAAACTCTGGCAAATAAAAATTCTTTTAGGTTCTCACCTCTAACATGAAATTTTACTGTTGATCTCAAGAGAAACTGGGTTAGAAAATTTGGACGTTGAGTCTAACTATTAACATCTAAAAATCTGTGACTTTGGAAACAGGTCATTAAAGTCTTTCTGGGAGAGATTTAAGATCTTTAAAAATCGAAACTGGACTCACTTGATCATTTGAATCCCCAAACAAACCAAGAGGTAATTTAAAAAGCAAAAACACCTTTTTTATGCTGTTGTTGGAACAAGGGAATATTTATCTGTGTAAAAAGAAACAATACAAACTATTGTGTAGCAAAGTGGGCACAATCCTGGTTAATTGGCACCGTGGGATGTCATGTCAGTACAGGATGCTCTCCCAAAATGACCTGCTGCGTTGTCCACAGAGTGGGTTGTTGAAAAGGGAGGCTTTTTGGTCCTGAGAATATAGGAAACTCAAGGTTTACAGGTTAAACCAGAGGTCTGTTTTGGTGACTTGGGAAATTTGGCAAATCCTCAAAAAGCAGATGGCCCAGGGCAGTGTTTTAAAATACATGCTATATAGGCCAGGCGTGGTGGTTCATGCCTGTAATCCCAGCACTTTGGGAGGCTAAGGTGGGCGGATCACTTGAGGTCAGGAGTTAAAGACCAGCCTAGCCAACATGGTAAAACCACGTCTCTACTAAAAATACAAAAATTAGCCAGACCTGTGGTGGGCACCTGTAATGCCAGCCACTTGGGAGGCTGAGGCAGAATTGCTTGTATCTGGGAAGCAGAGGTTGCAATGAGCCAAGATCTTGCCACTGCACTCCAGCCTGGGCAACAAAGCGAGACTCCATCTCAAAAAAATTTAAAACAAAAATAAAGGCCGGGAGCGGTGGCTCACACCTGTAATCCCAGCACTTTGGGAGGCCTAGGCTGGCGGATCACCTGATGTCAGGAATTCGAGACCAGCCTGGCTAACACAGTGAAACCCTATCTCTACTAAAAATACAAAAACTCGCCGGGTGTGGTGGCACGCGCCTGTAGTCCCAGCAACTCAGGAGGCTGAAGCAGGAGAATCACTTTAACCCGGGATGGGGAGGTTGCAGTGAGCCAAGATTGCACCACTGCACTCCAGCCTGGGCAACAGAGCGAGACTCCGGCTCTAAATAAATAAGTAAATAAATAAATAAAAGTACACGTAATTTTTCCTCAGAAATTAGTGGGGCCTCTAAAATACGGTATTGTGGTTGGCATAAGGGGTATCCATGAAAATGCTGTGCAAGAATATTTCACAGTGTTCCTTTTTCTTTGAAGTACACCAAGAAAACAAGGCTCAAACAAGTATGGGATACAAATTAGCCATTCAAGGAGGCTGTGTTCAGCTTCTCTGTTTGCCACAAGAATACTGAGGGAAGTTGTGTCCAGAATTAACATTTATACTGAGTGGAGGAATATGTTGATTTTTCTTTTCCCCATGAAGGTTCGTGGTAGGAAAACAAGCTATCAAGTCTTTTTTAAAGTCGATGATTCTTCCGTAATGACCTACACTGCTGCTTTAGACACACTTGATTTTCTGCCCCTGCCAACTGGTGAAGGGGAGATGCAATATAAAATGAACTGAAGGCCAAGCACTGCTGACCTTGGGGGGAGAAAAATTCGTTTCGTTTTACTTTCACGTTATTCTACGTGGAAAATCCCCAGTTCTTGTAAGCTGTGTGGGATTTAACTAGCTGATTTTACCATCAGACTTAGTTGAAATTTTATTCTGAAAAAAATGAACCTCCCCGGGCACTGGTGGCCCACGCCTATAATTCCAGCACTTTGGGAGGCCGAGGCAGGTGGATCACCTGAGGTCAGGAGTTCAAGACCAGCCTGGCCAACATGGTGAAACCCCATCTCTACTAAAAATACAAAAATTAGCTAGGCGTGGTGGCACACACCTGTAGTCCCAGCTGCTCGGGAAGCTGAGGCAGGAGAATCGCTTGAGCCTGGGAGGCGGAGGCTGCAGCGAGCCGAGATCACCACTGCACTCCAGCCTGAGCGACAGAGCAAGACTCAATCTCGAAAGAAATAAAGAAAAAATGAACCTCACAGCACCCACAGCTTGGCTCTATTAATGAAATTACAGATCAAGGCTAATTTTCTGCAGGCAATCCTTGCATTTGTAGCAGGTTATAGTCTGGGGGAAGATGCCATACGTCGATATAAAAGGGGAATATATTCTAGATGAAGAGCCGGATGCCCAACTTAAAATGGAAATAAGAAGCATTAATCCAACACAGGAATACCGGATATTATTCCTTTCTGTAGTGAGTGAGACAGAAGAGTGTTCCAGCTCCCTGCACGGCATCCACACCATTCAGGACCCAGCATCAAACTTTTTCCTTCTTTTTTTTTTTGAGACGGAGTCTCGCTCTGTCACTAGGCTGGAGTGCAGTGGCTCGGTCTTGGCTCACTGCAATCTCCGCCTCCCGAGTTCAGGCAGTTCTGTCACCTCAGCCTCCCCAGTAGCTGGGATTACACGCATGCGCCACCATGCCTGGCTAATATTTGTATTTTTAGTAAAGACAGGGTTTCACCATGTTGGCCAGGCTGGTCTCGAACTACTGACCTTGTGATCCACCCACCTCGGCCTCCCACAGTGCTGAGATTACATGTGTGAGCCACCGTGCCCAGCTGCATCAACCTTTTTCTAACCGGCCTTCCCTTCCAGCTTCCTCCACTCTAGCTAAACTAGATGGCTTCTTTGCCCCACACCTCTTCTCTCTGGTTCTGCTTGCCACATGGCAAATCCTACTCATCCTTCAAGACCCCGTTCAAAGGAGGATATCCCAATTGCTATGCATCCTGGGCTAGAAGCAGTTCTTTCTCTGAGTACTTATCCCATGTTATTGCTTTCTCAGGGCACTTAAATCATTCTACGTTACTATTATTATTATTATTATTATTATTATTACTATTATTTATTGAGACAGGGTCTCACTCTGCCACCCAGGCTGGAGTGCAGTGGCACAATCATAGCTCACTTTCGCTTTGACCTCCCAGGTTTAAGTGATCCTCCCACCTCAGCCTCTCAAGTAGCTGGGACCACAGTTATGCACCACCACATCTGGCTAATTTTTTTTTTTTTTTTTTTTTGTAGAGATGAGGTCTCACTATATTGCCCAGGCTGGTCTCTAACTCCTGAGCTCAAACAATCTGCCCACCTCAGCCTCCCGAAGTGCTGGGATTGTAGGCATGAGCCACCTCGCCTGATCTCTGTACCTTATTTTGAAGCTATTATTGTTCGTAGATTCTTAGCTCCTCCACTCCACTGTGCTGTGAACTCACTATTGCTACACAGATGCTCCTGTTAAGCTCTTTGAGTGCCCATCGGACTCAATCTAATTCAAATCTCCATCAAATTGTGATGAGAATCTGACAGTGGAGGAGTGGAGAGAATGCCACCTTGCCAGTATGGAGACTGGCTCTCCAGTTTGAGAGCATATGAATTATATCTCAATAAGGCTGTTCAAAGAATTTGAGACTTCAGTCACTCCACAAAGTTAGCAAAGAGACTAAAAGTAAATATAGCAAAATGTTAGCTTTTCTGAGTGATGGGAATCACAAAGTATTTTGTCCTCTTTACACTTTTCTGTTTTCTAAATTTTCTACGAAGAGGATTGGTTACTTTTATATGAAGAAAAAACTTAGTAAACATTTAGAGGCGGAAGATCAGCCCTGCATTTGCCCTGCACAGAGTACACCTCCCCTTGCTTGCTTTACAAGAGTTTACCTACTGCATGGACCTCGGTCATCACATGTGTAACTATTTGTCTTCCAGTCTGACTTCTAGATTAGACTGTAAGCTCCCGGAAGTCAGAGATCACTGTATTTGTCTCATTTGCCTCTGAATCCTCAGTCTAGTAGCTTGATGGGTATATATAAGTGCTCAAAAAATGTTTGTAGAATTTAACTGAATTTGTTAAGTGTCTACTACGTCACCCACGTGCTGGACACTTTGGGTGATAAGAAAATGATCCACTTATGGAGTTGAATTTAAGATGCTTACAGTGCAGCAGGGGAGAAAATATAGGTGCATAAATACTTAAGCCAAGATACCATTCGAGGGGATTAGATAAAATGCTCCAACCCTTCAGAGAAAGGCAATTCCTTCCATCTAGGTGGAATCAGGGACACTTTTTTCTTTTTCTTTTTTTCTTTTTTTGAAATGGAGTTTCACTCTGTCACCCAGGCTGGAGTGCAGCGGTGCAATCTCGGCTCACTGCAACCTCCACCTCCTGGGTTCAAACAATTCTCCTGCCTCAGCCTCCCGAGTAGCTGGGACTACAGGCGCCCACCACCACACCCAGCTAATTTTTCGTATTTTTAGTAGGGACAGGGTTTCACCATGTTGGCCAGGCTGGTCTTGAACTCCTGACCTTAGGAGATCTGCCCACCTCAGCCCCACAAAGTGTTAGGATTACAGGCATGAGCCACTGTACCCAGCCTTTTTTTTTTTCTTCTTCTTTTTTCGAGGCACAGTCTCGCTCTGTCACCCAGGGTGGATTGCAGAAGCAGGATCACAATTCACTGCAGCCTTGACCTCCTGGGCTCAAGCGATATTCCTGCCTCAGCCTCCCAAGTAGCTAGGACCACAGGTGCATGCCACCGTGCCCAACTATTTTTTTTTTTTTTTTGTAGAGTCAGGGTCTCACTGTGTTGCCCAGCCTGGCAGGGATACTTTTGTGGAAGAGAAGGTGTTTGGGCTGGGGCTTTAAAGATGTCTTAAATTTACCTAGACCTAAGACGCAGGAAAGGCTGCATGCCAGATGGTGGAACATTGTGTCAGTAAGAAAGCCGGGAGTTCTTTCATAATCTGGCTTTGATTGAGCACCTTTCACTGAATAGCCTTCTGTAAGGTGATGAGGGTAAGGAGGAGAAACAGTTCCCTGATCCCTGCCCCCAAAAGTTCACTGTTTAGTCAGGGAAACAAAAATATGAAAGACTACGATAAAAGATGAGTCAGACACAGGTATGGAAGGGAGTCCTAGACAGAGGGTACCGCACGTGCAGAATCACTGAGGTGTGTGGGGCTTACGAGTTGGGTGGCAACAAGAACTCCAACCAGTTGGAAGGTAGAAAGGTGGTGGATGAGTAGCAAGAGGTAAAGCTGAGGAAATGAGCAGAGAACATGTCATGGAGGTCCTCACATGCCAGATCAACACTGTTGGCTTTTATCCCATGGGCATGAAAAACCAGTAGGCATTATAAGAAGTGGAATGGGGCCGAGTGCAATGGCTCACGCCTGTCATCCCAGCACTTTGGGAGGCCAAGGCAGGCAGATCACTTGAGGTCAGGAGTTTGAGACCAGCCTGGCCAACACAGTGAAATCCCATCTCTACTAAAAATACAAAAATTAGCCAGGCATGGTGGCACATGCCTGTAATCCCAGCTACTCAGGAGGCTGGGGTGAGAGAATCACTTGAACCTGAGAGGCGGAGGTTGCAGTGAGCCGAAATTGCGCCACTGCACTCCAGCCTGGGCGACAGAGCAAGATTCTGTCAAAAAAAAAAATTAGCTAGGCATGGCACACTCCTGTAATCCCAGCTACTAAGGAGGCTGAGGCGGGAGAATCGTTTGAACCTGGGAGGTGGTTGCAATGAGCTGAGTTCACACCACTGCACTCCAGACTGGGTGACAGAGTAAGACTCCATCTCAAAAAAAGAAAAAGAAAAACAAGAAGCAGAATGACATGACCTCAGCGGTATTACAGTAATCCCAGTGAGGGTGACAACTGGCCGGAGGCAAGAACTAAAGTGAGGGCTGCTGAGGTACAGGAAAAGCAAGACACCTGAGCTTATACATTAGCAATGGAATTAGAAGGAAGTGAATGAAAAGGATACTTCAGGCAGAAAACTGCACGGAGCACTTGGAAGCAGAAGGTGGAGGGAAGAGGGTGAAACCCAGCAGGTTCCCCAGGTTTCTGGTGGAGCAACTGGATGGAGCCATTCCTGAAATAGGACGTCTGGGGGAAGAAACAGACTTGGGTGGGCCAGGTAGGCTCTGACGGACATGCCGAGTCTGAAGTCCTTTTGGGGTATCTAACTGCAGCTGGATCTATAGGTCTCAAGCTCAGTGGAGAGGTCTGATAAATGAAAGCACAGAATGTAAGCTACACGCACAGTGGCTGAAGCCGTGGGTTGTAGGGAGATTGTTCTAGGGCAGTGGTCCCCAACCTTTTTGGCACCAGGGACTGGTTTTGTGGAAGACAATTTTTCCACAGACCGAGTGGGGATAGTGGATTTGGGATGATTAAAGCATGGTACATTTATTGCTCACTTTATTTCTATTATTATTGCATTGTAATATATAATGAAATAATTATACAACTCACCATAATGTAGAATCAGTGGGAGCAGTGAGTTTGTTTTCCTGCAACTAGACAGTCCCATGTGGGGTTGATAGGAGACAGTGACAGATCATCGAGCATTAGATTCTAGTAAGGAGTGCCCAATCTCGATTCCTCAAATGCGCAGTTTACAATAGGGTTTGCGCTCTTATGAAAATCTAATGCCACCGCTGATCTGACAGGAGGTGGAGCTCACAGTAATGTGAGCAATGGGGAGCGGCTGTAAATTCAGAGGAAGCTTCCCTCATTCACCCACTGCTCACCTCCTGCTGTGTGGCCCAGTTCCTAACAAACCATGGACCAATACTGGTCTGTGGGCCAGAGGTTGGGGACCCCTGTCCTAGGGGACTGACTGCCTAGAGTCAGGAGAGAAGTGGGCTAGCAGGAAACCTTGGCTTCAAGAGGAGGAAGAGAACTGTCCAAGTAGGAGCATCAGAGAGGCGGGTGCTCTCAGAGGGAGGGGTATCAAGGAAGCCAGGGAGGGGTATCAAGGAAGCCAAGGAGGAAATCGAGGAAGAGAGAGAGACAGAGACAGAGAAATAAAGCAAGTGGTAAGATATTAATTGTCTGTTATTCTATTCTTAGGTGTTCATGATTCTCTTCTTTCAAATTTTGTGTATGTTTGAAACTTCTCATCATAAAAAGTCAGAAAGAATAAAGAGATCATGCCCTCATTGGGGAAAGGTTGTAAACATGGTCAGTTTCAAAGCTTGGGCTTGAGTACGGTCCATACCAGAAGGCATGAAGGACTGAGTTATGCTGGATCCATGACATCAAGATCGTTCATCTCAGCCAGAAGCCCCTCATGGCCCATTATAATGAAGCCCCGCGGGGCAGTGCTTTCTTGCCAGCCTTACTGTGCTCCATTTCTTTAATGGCCTTTTTGCTCAACAATACAAGAGATCCAAACTGCTGATTCCAGCCAGCATAGGACATAACTCACTACGTTTTTTCACTCAAGCTTTCAGCTCTAACTAATGGATTTTCTTTTCTTTTTTTCTTTCTTTTTTTTTTTTTTGAGATGGAGTTTCACTCTTGTTGCCCAGGCTGCAGTGCAGTGGCACGATCTCAGCTCACTGCAACCTCTGCCTCTTGAGTTCAAGTGATTCTCCTGCCTTGGCCTCCCAAGTAGCTGGGATTACAGGTGCCCGCCACCATGCCCAGCTAAATTTGTTTGTTTGTTTGTTTTGAGATGGAGTCTCTCTCTGTCACCCAGGCTGGAGTGCAATGGCGCAATCCCGGCTCACTGCAACTTCCGCCTCCCAGTTTCAAGCGATTCTCCTGCCTTGGCCTCCTGAGTAGCTGGGATTACAGGCATGCGCCACCACGCCCAGATAATTTTTGTATTTTTAGTAGAGATGAAGTTTCATTATGTTGGCCAGGCTGGACCATGTTGGCCAGGCTGGTAATTCCTCTGTTTTTAGTAGAGACGGGGTTTTGCCGTGCTGGCCAGGCTGGTCTCGAACTCCTGACCTCAGGTGATCCACCAGCCTCAGCCTCCCAAGGTGCTGGGATTACAGGCGTGAGCCACCGTGCCCGCTAATGGATTTTCTAGGGAATTGCTGTGCTGCTTTTTTCTTTTATTTTGTAAGATTCTTTAAAGAATGAGAGTAGGGTGCTTCTGTGATCGGTAAACAAGAACATGCGCTTTAGCATAAGAGGGACTTGGATTCAAATCCAGGCTTCTGTGTTTACTGAGCTGTGTGGCCTTAGGCAAATGCCAGCCCCTCTGCGTGTCACTTGCCTTGCGTGTCACTTGCCTTACCTATAACACCTATGCGGCAGTTTCAGTTTGTTGTTAAACATCAAATGCAGAAAGTGCTACAGTGCCAGGCATGGGATGGGAATTGGGGGTAGCTTTTTTTTCTTTTTCCTAGAGACAGGGTCTCACTCTGTTGCCCAGGCTGGTGTACAGTGGTGTAATCATAGCTCACTGCAGCCTCCTGGGCTCAAGTAATCTTCCAGTCTCAGCCTCCCGAGGAGTTAGGAATACAGGTGCATGTGACAACATCTGGTTAATTTTTTTAAATTTTCTTAGAGTTGGGGTCTTCCTATGTTGCCCAGGCTGAGAGGCAGCTATTTTTATTTTTATCTACTTTATCACTCCCTTTGCTTTGCCTTCCTTCTTTCCTCCTTCTCTATCATCCTCTTCGTTTCATTTGGGTTTTGCCTTGGCAATTTTCCCCCAAAGAAACTGGAAACCAGGCTGGGTATGGTGACTCACGCCTGACACTTTGGGAGGCTGAGGCAGGTGGATCAACTGAAGTTGGGAGTTCAAGACCAGCTTGGCTAGTATGGTGAAACCCCATTTCTGCTAAAAAAAAATATATAAAAATTAGCCAGGCATGCTGGTCACCCGTAATCCCAGCGACTGGGGAGGCTGAGGCAGGAGAATTGCTTGAACTCGGGAGGTAGAGGTTGCAGTGAGCCAGGATGGAGTGAAGGGAGACACTCTGTCTCAAAAAAATAAAATAAAATAAAATAAAATAAAATAAAATAAAATAAAATAAAATAAACTGGAAACCAATGTGTGAACTTCTCGGGCTGTAGCATCACCTTTGCCACCCTGCAGTGATATTTGAGCTAAAAGTCCCCTGAGAGAGGAGTCGTGTTGATGGTGGTTGAAGTGGGAGGGTGGAAATGGAGAAGTTCAGCCTTATATTAATAGGATCTGTAAGTAAAATTCACAAGCACCCCAACCGTGTGGTTGGTTGAGCACCACAGGTGTAAATTATTATTAACTCCATGCCCAACAGAATTCAGCTCTCCTCTATTTTTACTATAGGAAAACACACAATAGCTGTTTATTTTAATTTTTTTTCTTTTTCCCTCTGTGACTCGAGCCAAAGAGCAATAGCTATTTTTTTTTTAAAGTCAGCATTGTGTTCAGGCACATATTAAACATTCCTCAATGGGTGAGGGTTTTAACATTCTTTATTTTTCTCTTTTTTTTTTTTTTTTTTTTTTGAGACAGAGTCTCACTCCGTTGCCCAGTCTGGAGTGCAGTGGTGTGATCTCAGCTCACTGCAGCCTCTGCCTCCCAGGTCCAAGCCTCAGCCTCTCGAGTAGCTGGGATTACAGGTGCCCACCACCATGCCCAGCTCATTTTTGTATTTTTCAATAGAGATGAAATTTCGCCATGTTGGCCAGGCTGGTCTCGAACTCCTGGCCTCAAGTGATCCGCCCACCTTGGCCTCCCAAAGTGCTGGGATTACAGCATGAGCCACTGCGCCCAGCCTTAACGTTCATTTTTCAACACATAATTCAGGCAAGATTAATAGAAAGAAAATGGGGTCCCAGATTGCCTCACCCCAACCACCCCATCTTCTTTTGGCTTTTGGAGTACGAAAAGGGGGACGTGCTGTGGTCTCCACCTGAAGCTGGCTCGCCCAGGAGCCCTCCTGGACCTGTAAGGAGGAGAACAAACCCTGGCAAATCTGACTGGATTTGCTAGAGTGACAGGAAGCAAAATTAATTCAGTAAGGCATTCGTAAGTGTATCACTTCACAAAGGAATCAAAACTGCAGGGATCTGAATGCAAAGATGCCAAGCAAAAGGACTGGGAGAAGACCTGCCTACTGTGTACATTTGACTCTGTTTTGTGCCTTAAGAGCTACGTGAGAGGCTGACTCTAACATAGTTAGAATGGAGAACCCACGGAGGCTTCCTTCAGGATGAAGAGTGAGGAGGGAAAGCTGCCAGAATGCAAGGCTGCTCTGGCGACAGGGTCTTCCCTTCTGCCCCTTAACCCTGTGTCTCTTTCTCTTCCTCTACAAATTGTCCAGTCCACTGCAGGGAGCCAGTCTGATGGGTTCAATACTTTGTCCCATTAGAGGGAGTCCTCATGGGCCACCCGACAGCCAATGGACCTGTTCTGGTCCAGTGTCCTCCCCTGATCTCCAGTGACCTAGGTGGCGCCCAGTCTGGCTTGCCTGGCCACCTTCCACCTCTGGTGGAGGGCAGGCAGCATGCATGTGTTTGGAAAATTCATTTGATTTTAGAGTTTAATTCTGGACAATGGTCTTGGGACTGTCTTCAATAGCAAGGATCATGTGACCAAGTCCCCATTTCTTTTCACATTTCAGCTGCCTAATTTACTCCTAAAATGTACTCTGTGTGCTGGGTGGGGAAATTCTGAACTGGCTTCTGATTCTGGCTCTAACATCAGGGGACCAGCCTTAAGACTTGGAGCAAGTCGCCACTTCTTAGGGTCCCAGTTTGCTGCCCTGTGGCACAGCAGGGTTAGGAGGGAGGAGCACAAAATAACCTGCCATCGCCCCGTGGCTGAGTTGGGATTTTGAAATGTTGTTGTTATACATAATAACTTTTATGACTTCGGGCACCGAGAGAGGGAGGCCCTAATTCCTTTACCAGAACTCGAACCCTTGTGTACATAACATTTTTAGGAATCTATGTTCATAGCTGGGGACAGAGTGGCAGAATGGTGAAGTGTTCCCCCTGGCATTACACCCACCTCAGTGAGAATCAGCCTCTGTCACAGACCTGCTCCGTGACCTCGGGAAGACGATCTGACCTCTTGACACCTCGTTTTCCTCCTCTGGGAAGTGGGGATACTAATAGGTCCTCCCCTCTGGCTCACTGGAGGAGTAAGAGGCAACACATCCAAAGCACTTAACCAGGAGCCCGGGTAGGGACCTGGCTGTGAGTTCAGAGCCTGGGATTTGTGGGATGGCCAGTGTATGCACTTCCAATGACTGCTGACATTAGCACAATCCTTGGTAGCTTAACACATCAGAAATCTACTCTCTCACAGTTCTGGAGGCCAGAAGTCTAAACTCCATACTGCTCAGCTGTGCACTGGCTGCAAGCTCCAGGGGAGAATCTGTTCCTGGTTTCTCCCACCTTCTGGTGGCCAGCAGCATTCCTTGGCTCGTGGCTGCATCGCTCCAGTCTTCAAGGTCAGCATCTTCAAATCTCTCTCTGCTCCATCTTCACACGGCCTTCTCCTCGGTGTGTCTAATGTCCCTCTGTCTCCCTCTTGCAGAGATACCTGCATTGGCCAGATGCAGTGGCTCACACCTATAATCCCAGTGCTTTGGGAGGCTGAGGCAGGAGGATCACTTGGGGCCAGGAATTGAAGATTATGCTGGGTAACATAGTAAGACTCCATCTCTACAAAATAAAAAGAAAAGAACTCTATTTAGGGCCCATCCATGTAATCCAGGATAATTTCCTTCCATGTCAAGACCCTTACTTAATCACATCTGCAAAGACCCTTGTATTCACAGGTTCTGGGGATCAGGGTGTGGATATATTTTGGGGAGGGAGACATTTCAGCGTATCACACCCAGCTGCAGGAGGCATGTTCAAGCTGTCTGTCCTTTTTGCCTCCACTGCCCGTTTGCTGTGGTGTTGGGCCCTTGCCTCCACCAAGCTACCCTAGCCGCCCACGCGTCATCTTTCCTGCCCAAGCTCAGCTCGCCATCCTGAGACTTCCTATTTCTGCCCACAGCCACATCATTTTCTCCACCATCTTCCCCAGACTATCTTTGACCCTTGGTGCTCCTTCCCTTTCCTGACGCCACCCCACCCACGCTTTACATCAGCATCACAGTCCGCCCGAAAGGGAAACTTCTCATTTGACTCCTCTGATGCACAGAGATGGAGCTGAGCCCTAGAGACAGGGTGACCCGCTGGGGTCACATGGTGATTTCATGGCGAGACTGGACCACACGCAGGCCCCTGGAATCCACTCCTACCCTGACTGCCCGTCGGTAAAATGCTTCCTGAGGATGAGGCTCTCTCCATCCTTCTGTCCCTTCCTCAGCCCTGCCCTTGCCTCCCCTCCTCGGGAGGCTGCGGAAGCCTCGTGGGCCTTCTCCAGCCAGCCGCTCTGGCCACCCCAGCATTCTTTTCACTGCTTTCATTTGGGTCACCCCTGTGGAGATAGCTTCAGTGTTTCCCAGTGACCTAGAAGCAAAGTGCATCTGTTGGCAAGCATTTATTGAGCATCTATTATTATGTGCTGGGGGCTGGGGAGCCCAAGATGAATCAGGCATAGGCCCAGCCTTCAATCAGCCTGGCCCACATGCTGCCTTGGCCTGGCATTCCCATTTCCACCTGCTCCTCCTGCCCACACCGACCCACCACTGCCTCAAGCAGCCTACATGCACAGCGGGACCCCTGTGTGTGCTGCTTCTGTGTGTGCTGGCCTGCTGGCCCTGTGTGTGTAGTATTCTGGCCCCTCCTGGCCCCGTCAGAGCTTGTGCTGTCTTCAATGCCCAGCATCTTACCCTGCCTTGTGCTCCATCCAGTGCCCTGAAGTCAGCCCCTCTGCATGTGCGCCCTTCTGCAGCCCCCTGGCCTCCGTGGCCAGGTGGCGAGTCCTGCTTCTGTCCTGGGTTAACTGAAGCCTTGGCAGCTGCCCTTGCTGCCTCATGGGGTGTTTTTTGGCCTCTGTCCCTCTTTCCCTCCACTCTACCCTCCCTTTTCGCTACCGCCTGTCTCTTTTGGTTTTTGCTATTGCCTGGAAGGTAGGGGACGTCACGGTGCTCTGCACAGTAGAGGTAGCCCTGATTCCGTGGCACTGACACCCCCACCTCAAACGCGGCTCCCCATGATGTTTCCTCTCTGGGGAAGCACAGCCGTGGCTGAACAGACACAGGCGAGCCCCTCAGCCCGGATGCCTGTCCCCACACCCACCCAGGATCCAGAAACCTGGGGCCCTCACAGGGAGTTCCTGCTGAGTCCCCAACAGGAAGTGTTCCTGCTGTGCTAGAACCGGGCACGTCCGTGCTTTCGACCCTGAGAAACCTGTCTGGCTGGAAGGCACAGATTCCTAACATTTTGAGGGACATTTTACTCTTCCTGAGAGTTTGAGATTTTATTACCTATGGCTACATAACAGACTACCCAAAAGCGAAGTACCTTAAAAACAACCAAAATGCTATTTGCCCACAAATCTGTGGGTCTGGAATTTAAACAGGGGATACTGGGTGCTGTTCCCTGTCTGGGGAAAGCATCACCTTCATCTGGAGACATTGGTTGCTTTGCTTAAACATTCCTGATCTTTTGCATGCCCAAGAATGAGTTCCATGTTAACTTGCATCTTGCACACCGAAGAATGAGTCGAAGATGTGGCTTCACCACTCCCACGTCAGGGGTCCCGGCCAGTGTAGCTCCGGAGTCCAGAGGGTGGCTGGGTCAGCTTGAACATGGACACATGTCTGGCTGAGCTTCTCGTTCTCTTCCATATAGTCTCAGGGCCTCTCACTCTCCATGTGGCCTCTCCAACAGGAAAGTAAGGCTCGTTACATGGTGGCTTAGGGTTCCCAGGACTACAAATGTGGAATCCACCAAGATTTCCTAAGGCGTAGCCCTAGAGTTTGTGCAGTCTTCAAAGCCCAGCATCTGTCCCTGTCCTGCTTTTTGTTTTGTTTTGTTTTGTTTTTTTGGGATGGAGTCTCACTCTTGTTGTCCAGGCTGGAGTGCAGTGGTGCAACCTCGGCTCACTGCAACCTCCACCTCCTGGGTTCAAATGGTTCTCCTGCCTCAGCCTCCTGAGTAGCTGGGATTATGGGTGCCCACCGCCATGCGTGGCTAATTTTTGTATTTTTAATAGAGATGTGGGCCAGGTTAGTCTCAAACTCCTGACCCCAGGTGATCCACCCGCCTCGGCCTGCCACAGTGCTGGGATTACAGGCGTGAGACACTGTGCCCAGCCTCCTGCCCTGTTCTTCATCCAGCACCCTGAAGTGAGCCCCTCCACGTGTGCCCCTTGGCACAGCTGGCACAGTATCACCTCTGTCACATTCTATTGTTTCAGGCAGCCCAGATTCAGTGGAGTGATCTGGCATGAATACCAGGAGGTGCATTTCACTGGGGGCTACCACTGTAACAGATGACTACATATGTCCTATCTTTCCAGGTGGAGTCTAACTCTTCAAGGGATGCAGGGATGTGTTCTATCCCACAGCCCCTTTCAGAATGGCTCACACCTAGGAGTTGCTTGATCTACATTCATTTTACTGAGAAGGGAACAGGGAGATCACAGATGCCATGGGGCCATCTTGGAGGGCCTGTCATGCTGCTTACCCCTTCCTCACCAAGCACTTCCCCTGGCATTGGCTGGAGAGAAAGGTAGCCATTTGGGCTACGTTTGACAGATGAGAAAGCTGAGTCTCAGTGAAGTTTGTAGTTTATACACTTGCCAAAGACCAAATGATAAATTGGCAGATTGAGGATGAAAGCCTAGTATGCTCATTTTTTTTGCTGAAAGCTAGGGAAATAAATTTACTTTTCAGAAACTGATTTTCAGGTAAATTTCTCTGAATGCATCTAATCTGTAGATCAACACATATATGTATTTTTTACATTTTTATTTTATTATTTTTTAATTTTAATTTTTTTTTTTGATACTGGGTCTCACTTTGTTGTCCAGGCTGGAGTGCAGTGGCGTGACTATGGCTCACTGCAGCCTGGACCTCCTGGCTCCTGGGCTCAAGTGATCCTCCCACCTCAGCCTCCTGCCCTGAGGAATGTGCCACCACTCTCAGCTAATTTTCTTGTATTTTTTTTTAGTAGAGAGGGGTTTCTCCGATGTTGTCCAGGTTGGTCTCGAATTCCTGGGCTCATGTGATCCACCTGCCTCAGCCTCCCAAACTGCTGGGATAACAGGTATGAGCCACTGCGCCCGAGGGCTTGTGTTTGACCAGCCACCACTCTCCATGAGTCATCCAGCACTGTGCCTTGCATGGGGACATATTTGCTATTTGTGTGGTATGTGTCTTTTTAGCATACAGAATTACCTTTCTTTCCTTCTTGAAACTGTGGGTAGGTTATATGAGCAATCGTGAGGTCACCACCACCTCCACCGATTTGGAAATAGGAAACTAGGATTTCCCTTGGAGAGTGGGTGGCCAGGTTTTACAAATAAAAATACAGAGTGCTTAGTTAACTAGAATTTCAAATGAACAACAAATCACTTTTAATGTAAGTATATCCCATGAAATTTATGGGACATGCTTATACTAAAAAATTACTCATTGTTCATCTGAAATTCCGATGTGACTGAGAATCCTGTATAGTTTTGGCAATTACAAAACTGTAAAACCAATGCATATGGATTAGAAGAAATATAAAGTTCTAACGTAAAGAAATGTAAAGATACCTTAAGAGATCAGAATGGGTTCTTTAGCAATATTTGGTTACAACTGAAGTTTGTAAAAAAAAAAAAAAAAAAATCAACAATACAAAATGAAAGGTCAAAGAGAAAAACTTTGGGCTGGGTGTGGTGGTTCACACCTATAATCCCAACACTTTGGGAGGCCGAGGTGGGTGGATCGCCTGGAGCCAGGAGTTCGAGACCAGCCTGGCCGACATGGCGAAACCCCATCTCTACTAAAAACGCAAAAATTAGCTGGGTGTGGTGGCACATGCCTGTAATCCCAGCTATTCGGGAGGCTGAGGCACCAGAAATTTATTGAACCCGGGGAGCAGAGGTTGCAGTGAGCTGAGATCGCACCATTCCACTCCAGCCAGAGCAAGAATCTGTCTCAAAAAAAAGAGAGACAAACTTTGGTCATTCTCCTCAGTGCCATCTGGAAGCACCAACTTCCAGGCTGAAATGGCTCGGATCTTATTGTGGAGATGTACTTGCCAAGTTGTCAGCTTGGGCTGCTATCACAGAGTATTATAGGCTGGGTGGATTACACAACAAGCATTTATCACTCACAGCAGAGGCTAGGAAGTCAAAAGTCAAGCGCGAGCATAGTTGGGTTCTGGGGAGAGCTCTCTTCCTGGTCCCCAGATGGCCAACTTCGTGTTGTGTCCTCACACGGCTGGGAGAGAGAGAGAGGATGCACCAAACTTTGAGGGGTAGGGACCATTAGGGTCATCAACTAATTACCCATGTGTTACCAAGAAAACTTGTTATAAATTGGCTTCCTGGCCAGGCATGGTGGCTCACGCCTGTAATCCCAGCACTTTGGGAGGCCAACGTGGGTGAATCACCTGAGGTCAGGAGGTTGAGACCACCCTGGCCAACATGGAGAAACCCCATCTCTACTAAAAATACAAAAATTAACTGGGCGTGGTGATGGGCACTTATAATGCTAGCTACTTGGGAGGCTGAGGCAGGAGAAGCGCCTGAACCCAGGAGGCGGAGGTTGCAGTGAGCCGAGACCGCACCACTGCACTCCAGCCTGGGTGACAAGAGTGAAACTCTGTCTCAAAAAAAAAAAGGAATTGTCTTCCCGTGGCTCCCGGGAGTGAAGGTGCTGATCTATGAACCTATGTCCCCAGCCCTCTGAGGGTGACGATTCAATACAAAGCCATTGGGGTTTTTCTACATCATTCTCTCTATGAGCTTGGATGATACAAGGCTGATCCATTCTTTGATTTTTTTTTTTTTTTTTTGAGACAGGGTCTTGCTCTGTTGCCCAGGCTGGAGTGCAGTGGCATGATCTTGGCTTACTGCAGCCTCAATCTCCTGGGCCAGGCGATCTTCCCACCTCAGCCTCCTGAGTAGCTGGGACCACAGGTGCATGCCATGACACCTGCTTAAGCTGATCCATTTTTGCTGTGCTGGGTCACCCCCAGGTGACACTCAATGTCAGTTAGTCGTGTTTTATTCCAACAACTACACTTTGTTTTTCTGGATCGCTGCTACAGCAAATGGCAGATTCCATTTCTTCAGGGTATAAATGCACAATAAGAATAAGTAGCGACCGGGCTCAGTGGCTCACACCTGTAATCCCAGCACTTTGGGAGGCAGAGGCAGGCAGATCACCTGAGGTCAGGAGTTCGAGACCAACCTGACCAACATGGAAAAGCCCTGTCTCTACTAAAAATACAAAAGTAGCTGGGCATGGTGGTGCACTTTGGGAGGCTGAGGCGGGTGGATCACTGGAGTCCAGGAGCTCAAGACCAGACTGAGCAACATAGCAAGACTCCATCTCTAAAAAAAAAATTAAGATTAACTAAGGTGTGGTGGCACATGCCTGTAGTCCCAGCTACGTGGAGGCTGGGGTGAAAGGATTGCCTGATCCCAGGAGGTCAAGGCGGCAGTGAGCTGTGAGTGCACAGCCTGGGCAACAGAATGTGACCTTATCTCTAAAAAAACACAAAAACCAAAACAAAACAAATCACTGCATTATTTTAATAAAAACATATGTATCTTATGGGCTGGGTGCAGTGGCTCATGCCTGTAATCCCAGCACTTTGGGAGGCTGAGGTGGGAGGATTGCTTGAGTTCAGGAATTCAAGGCCAGCCTGGATAATATAGTGAGACATCTACACTACAATTCAAAACAACAATAAAAAAATTAGCTGGGCATGGTGGCACACACCTATAGTCTTAGCTGCTCAGAGGGCTGAGGCGGAAGGAGTGCTTGAGCCCAGGAGGTCAAGGATAAAGTGAGCCTTGATTGTGCCACTGCACTTCACAGAGTGAAGAGTGGGTGACAGAGTGAGACCCTGTCTCAAAAAAAAAAAAAAAAAAGATAGCTAGGTAGATGGATGTATCTGCAAATGAGTCCTAGGAGCAACCCAGGCCTAGAGAGTTAAACCAACCATAGTGACTCACATCAACAGGCTCTTTTGTCAGCGGGCATTTCCATAATTAGAACTTGTGACCAACACGTCCAACCACGAGGATATATCACAAGTACTTGTCTCCAGTGCTGGTTTCTTAGCAAAAAAAGAACCTGTTAAATGTCAGGGCTTTGTGTTTTTGCCTTTGGGCTTTTGCCATGCCTGGTTATTGGGCACCTTGTGGTAATAAACAGTTAGTTGAAAGGAGCTGTTCCCAAGTCTTATTTAATTCTCTCATTAAGCCTGTGGGCCAGAGGTTCTTACTGTTCATACCCCTGGATAAACACACTGAGTCCCAGGGAGGTAAAGTGCCTTGGCCAAGGGCCACCCAGGAGCTGGTCATGCCTCAGTTGAACCCAAGTCCATGGACCATGGAGTTCGTGCCCTCTCAGTGGCACACGGGCCTGAGCCTCAGGAACACTGTAAAGTAGGTCGGCTTCCCCCTCACGGAGCCCCTACCCGGGACAGCCTCAATCCCTCAAGGCCCCTCTGTGCCCAGGTGCCTGCCTGGCTGACTGGGCAGCCCGGAGAGAACAGTGACCCAGAAATGCAAGAGGAGAGTTTCCAGGAGGACAGAACACTGCTGCTATCAGGTGCCAGGAGCAGCATGTGCCACGTGTGGCCCTGCTCTGCTGTGGCTTTGTGTCTTTGGTACGTGCTGTGCCCTCAGCCTGGGCTGCCCTGGACTGGCCGTCCCTACCCCTCCAAGACTTAGCCCAAAATTGTAACTTCTTTTTTTTTTTTTTTTTGAGATAGGGTCTCACTCAGTCCACCAGGCTGGAATGCAGTGGCACAATCTTGGCTCACTGCAACCTCCACCTCCCGGGTTCAAGAAATTATCCTGCCTCAGGCTCCCGCGTAGCTGGGATTATAGGTGCCCGCCACCACGCCTGGCTGATTTTTGTATTTTTAGTAGAGACAGGGTTTTGCTATGCGGGCCAGGGTGTCCTCGAACTCCTGACCTCAGGTGATCCATCCGCCTCGGCCTCCTAAAGTGCTGGGATTACAGGTGTGAGCCACTGCGCCTGGTTTCCAAAATATTACTCTTTTCCCCAGAACGGAAATACAATTATTATTCAAAATATAAGAGTAATCTTGGCCAGGCGCAGTGGCTCACGCCTATAATCCCAACACTTTGGGAGGCCGAGGCGGGTGGATCACGAGGTCAGGAGCTTGAGACCAGCTTGGCCAACATAGTGAAACCTCGTCCCTACTGAAAATACAAAAAATTAGCTGGGCGTGGTGGCAGGCGCCTGTAACCTCAGCTACTTGGGAAGCTGAGGCAGGAGAATCGCTTGAAGCTGGGAGTTGGAGGTTGCAGTGAGCCAAGATCGTGCCACTGTACTCCAGCCTGGGCGACAGTGTGAGACTCTGTCTCAAAAAAAAAAAAGAAAAGAAAAAAAGAGTAATCTTAAAAAATAAAAATATATGTTTTAAAACTTTGTATATATACATGTAAAATGTATATGCATATTATATATGTTCAAATGTGTGAATGTATTTTTGTATTTATAAACACTTAAACTGAAATATGTAAATTTATGTATAAAACTATAAAATATGAACATGATATTATACTATGTATATATTTTGTAACCCTCATTTTCACTCACTACAAAATAAATGTATTTTATATGGTAAGTATAGATTTACATAATTTTTCAAGGTAAATAGTTTAAAAAACATAAAACTAGGCCGGGCGCGGTGGCTCACGCTTGTAATCCCAGCACTTTGGGAGGCCGAGGCGGGCGAATCACGAGGTCAGGAGATCGAGACCAGGGTGAAACCCCGTCTCTACTAAAAATACAAAAAATTAGCCGGGCGTGGTGGCGGGCGCCTGTAGTCCCAGCTACTCGGGGAGGCTGAGGCAGGAGAATGGCGTGAACCCGGGAGGCGGAGCTTACAGTGAGCCAAGATTGCGCCACTGCACTCCAGCCTAAATTGTAAAAAATATCAAGAAAATAAAACAGACAAAAACCTCCTTCTAAAGACAACATTTTAACATTTTGAAACATCCTTTTTTTTTTTCGCTCTGTCACCCAGGCTGGAGTGCAGTGGTGAGATCTCAGCTCACTGCAACCTCCGCCTCCCTGGCTCAAACGATTCTCCTGCCTCAGCCTCTGGAGTAGCTGGGATTATAGGCATGGCATGCACCACCACATCCAGCTAATTTTTTTTTTTTTTTTCATATTTTAGTAGAGACGGGGTTTCACCATTTTGGCCAGTCTGGTCTCAAACTCCTGACCTCAAGTGATCCGCCCACCTCAGCCCCAAAAAGATTGGGATTACAGGCGTGAGCCACCGTGCCCAGCCCAAACATCCTTTTTTACACACATATACAGCCATATTTTTATATCAATAGTCTCAAATTATATATACACTGTTCTGGGACTTTTAAAAAAATTTCAGCAAGACCTTGTGGCCATCCTTCCATGATAATACGTAGAGCATGAGATTGTTCTTTTAAATGACTACATAATATTTTATTGTGAGAGTATAATTTTATTGAATTTATTTATAAACACTAGTGGCGAGCATCCACTTTTCAGCTTTTCACAATTAAAAACAACACTGTGATGAGCTATCCTTATATATGGATTCTTTCTGGAATAAGAAATAAATAGACTGAAAAATTAGAATGTACAATTCTAGAGGTCCCGCATTGTCAAATTATGTTCAAAAATGTGCACCGCGAAAAAGTCTAAAAGTTCAGCCAAGGTTCACATGGGTCATTTCTGGGCAAAAGGACCAAGCATGATTTTGCTCTTCTTCCTATTCTTCTGTCCTCCTCAGCTTTTCTATTCTAAGTGTGTCCTTCGTTATGCTGATGCAAGTTGGCAATTTTACATTGCACAAGAATATATGGTTTTAATCCACGCAAGTGTCGCCTCTGACGACGCTCTCTTTCCAGTTCCTCCTGCACCACACTTGCTCTCATCATCTGCTACAGGGGAGGGACCTGCTAGCCCTGTGCCTAAGTTAGCACCAGCAGGAACCCACAGGTGTTCAGTGGGGAGTCGCTGACTGCCTTGGAGAAGTGTATTTGAGACAAGCTGTTAATGGCTCATGGTCCTAGGGTAACCCCCTCGGCTGGCACCTGCATTTAGCACAGCAGTAAGCCAAGCAGTTTCCAGCTTGTGGGAAAGAAGCTTTGAGGGGTCCCTAAGGGCAAGAAGGTCTTTCCTGGCTCAGTCCAATCAGATACCTGCTGTGGCTGTGCTTCTTCTGGCCACAGGTCCCTGTCTTTGTTGGTTCCCTGCACTGACCTGGCCAAAATGAAGCTGCTTGCTTCTGGGCAGCAGCTGTCCCCTCCCCCAGAAAGTCTAAAAGGACACAGAGGACGTCTTCAGTATTTCCGTAGAGGTCACAAGTGAAGTGGGTCGCTGTTTTGCGTTTGGTTGGTGCTGAGACACTTCCTCTTTCATTTATGTCTTATTCAGGCCACCTCCTCCATCCCCCTTGAAGACTGAAAAAGCGGAACTTGAAAGAAAAACTGAAAATTTCAGACTGAGCTACAGTGCAGGAGACCATGCTGTCATCCTGAAGCAGAGCCTGGGGACGTCACCAAGAGGATCACAGCATCCTCCAGGTTCACTGAGGCCACTGACCCAGGCTTTTTTCTTTTCTTTTCTTTCTTTCTTTTTTTTTTTTTTTTTAAATAGAGATCAGAGTCTTGCTAGGTTGCCCACGCTGATCTCAAACTCCTGAGCTAAAACAATCCTCCCACCTCAGCCTTCTAAAGTGCTGGGATTACAGGCTTAAGTCACTATACCGGGCCTGACCAGGGACTTTCTTCCTCCCCTCATTCGAACTTTCTTAGCTCCCACTCAAGTCTTCCTAAATGCTATGTGGTATCCTTGGGACTCCTAATTCCTAATTTTTCAGGAAGTGAAATGATATTTTTAAAGTAAAACCCAAAATCTGCTTTTGCTCAATTATTTGAATTTACTGTATTTATATGCCATACATATATATATATATAGAGAGAGAGAGAGAGAGACAGAAAGAGTGCATATAGATATACACACACATATGTACACACATACACACACACACACATCAGATTGTGGTAGCTTTTGGAAACTCTCTGAGGCACAGAAAGTAAGTTGCCTGACAAGACATCAAAGAATTGCAAAAGAGGCCACAGCCCCAAAGGCCTTACTGACTGCTTTGTGATTTGTAGCATGACTGCTGATAAGCATCTATTTGCTTCAGTAAATAGAAGTTGAATCATAACATTTGTTCCAGGAAACAGTAACTGAAGTCGCAAATCATAAATAATAAAGCATGAAAAATCTTCTTTTAACCTAATGGACTAAAAGATTTCTTGCTTTTTTCATTTCTGCTAATGGCCTCTCTCCCTTGGCACTGCCAGAGCTGGCCCATTAAAGGTGAATTGAGCCTCAGTTTGCAGGCAGGACGTGGTCCAAAAGATCATTTGTAATTTGGTTGTTTGGACCAAAGAATGTGTTTTCCCCTAGAAACCGTTTTTCTCAGGGTGACTGGGTTCTCAGATTCGCTCGCGCAGTGCTGTTCAACTTCTACTGAAGCTGAGCTCTGGGTCTTTGAGGGCAGGTTCTCTGCAGTGCAGGAGGGAGAAATCAGGTCACCTGCTGCCTCTTTGCATAGAGACCTGGCTCTGAGCACGACTTAAGCATAAGTAGTTTTCTTTTCTACTTTCTCAACTCCCTTTTGGCATCCAGGTCCAGGGCCCTAGTCCCTGGATTGCAGCACCCTTTCCTAATGTGCTTTACCCACCTCTGGGCTGCTTGCCTGCTAAGGGGGATCTGGGACCCCAAATTACCCACTATTCCTGCTTCCTGACCAATCAGACTTCCATTTCCTCAGGGCAGTTGATATCAGCTAAGGGCCAAGGGAAAAGCAAAAGGAGAAGATATGAATTCACACTAGTAGGTGAATCGTGGAGAACCTCTTAACCCTCTTAATATCTTCTCATGTTAAAATGAATTGGTTGTGAGACTTGAGAGTCCTTGTGGCAGTATGGGTTAGGGATGAACACGGTGACTAAGGATTCAGAATTCACACACACATTAGTGGGACTCTTAGGCTTTTCACTGCACCTGCTTCCAGAACACTGGCAGTCAGTTAGGAAACGATCCTACTCTGGGAAAAAATGAGACGGTCACAGAGAAGAAACTTTCAGGTTCAGACACTGGGAGACTCCCCTCAGTGAATAAGCTGATTCTCTGCCAGATCGCCTCTGAGAATAAGCCACATTCATGAACACAGAACCCCCCACCAGTTCTTTGTGCCTCATAATGAAATCTTAACAGATAGCCAAAGATTACTAGATGTTTATGGAAAGTTCTAACATGAAACAAAAAGACCAAAACAGAGGAAACAACAGAACAAATCTTCAAAAGTAGTATAGTTACTATCTATAGAGAAATAAGAAAAGACATTTTATCCATGAAATAGGATGTATTTTAGACTTTTGGGATGCTATAACAAAATATGATACACTGGGTGGTTTATAAACAAAGAAATTTATTTCTCATGGTTCTAGGGACTGGAATCCAAGATCAAGGTGCTGATTTGGTGTCTGGGGAGGGCCTGCTTTCTGGTTCAGAGATAGTGTCTTCTTGCAGTGGCCTCACATGGCGGAAGGGGTGAGCTGACTCCCTTGGGTCTCTTTTATAAAGGCACTAATACTATTCATAAGGATTCCATTCACATGGCCTGATCACCTCCCAAAGATTCCCATCTACAAATACTATCACATTGGGAGTTAGGTCTCAACATAGAAATTTTGGGAGGGACACAGACATTCAAACCATAGCAGGGTGCAAAATAAAATAATCATAACAAGAAAAGGATTTTGGCTGTGAAAAAGCAGAACAGTTTAAAATAAGTATTCAAAAGAAAAGATAGAAAATAATTTATAAAGTCTGGGTGCGGTGGCTCACACCTATAATCCCAGCACTTTGGGAGGCCGAGACGGGTGGATCATGAGGTCAGGAGTTCAAGATCAGCCTGGCCAAGATGGTGAAACCCTATCTCTACTAAAAATCCAAAAAAAAAAAAATTAGCTGGGCGTGGTGGTGGGTGTCTGTAATCCCAGCTAGTAGGGAGGCTGAGGCAGAGAATTGGTTGAACCCAGGAGGTGGGGGTTGCAGTGAGTTGAGATTGCACCACTGCACTCCAGCCTGGGCAACAGAGCGAAACTCTGTTTCAAAAAAAAAAAGAAAATAATTGATAAAAACTTCAGAATATAGTACAAAAAGATGGAAAAAATGTGAGAGATAAGAAAATTTGAGGATCTATTCTGAAAGTCCAACATCCAGCAAGAATGGAGAGAAGGAAATTATCAAAAAAAATACCAGAAAATTTCTCAGAATGAAAGGATAAGAGTCTCAGTATCGAAGGGCCTGCTAAGTGAGCCACAAAATAAATGGGAAGAAAGGCTCAGGCTAAGGCACATCTTTATAACCCTTCAGAACTCTAAGGATAAAAAGGAGATCCTAAAATCTTCCTAAAAATAACAGACAACATACAAAGGACTAGGAATCAAAATGGCATTGAACATCTCAGTAGCAACATTGGAAGTCAGAAGAAACTGGAGCAAACGGTTTATAATTCTGAGGGGAAATGATTTGCAATCTAGAATTCCATACCAACTCAATAAATTCTCAGTCAAGTATGAGGGCAGAATAAAAACATTTTCAGATGTCAAAGATCTCAAAATATTTATCTCTATGTACCTTTATTCCAGAAGGTTCTGGGGATGTGCTACTAAAACCAAAGGAGTAAGCCAGGAAAGAGGAAGACACAGAATTTAGTAATTTAAGAAACAGGGGATCCAACAGAGCAAAGTGTAGTTGCAGTCCTAGGAACAGCTATGCAGTAGGCCCACGGATGACCAGTATAGATAGGAATGTGGAGATGAGGGTACCCAGAAAAAAAAATGTAACTAGTGTGCATGGGCCATGTAGAGAAGCATTAAAAAACAAAGTAGGCCGGGCGCGGTGGCTCACGCTTGTAATCCCAGCACTTTGGGAGGCCGAGGCGGGCGGATCACGAGGTCAGGAGATCGAGACCACGGTGAAACCCCGTCTCTACTAAAAATACAAAAAATTAGCCGGGCGTGGTGGCGGGCGCCTGTAGTCCCAGCTACTCGGAGAGGCTGAGGCAGGAGAATGGCGTGAACCCGGGAGGCGGAGCTTGCAGTGAGCCGAGATTGCGCCACTGCACTCCAGCCTGGGCGACAGAGCGAGACTCCGTCTCAAAAAAAAAAAAAAAAAAAAAAAAAAAACAAAGTAAAGAATCAGAGAGTCATAAAAAATGAGGCACATGCATGTTATATAGTTTTTTTAAAGAAAATAAATAATAGAAATCAAGTGATGATTAACTCTAGGCAAAAATAAAGAGGTTCTACAAGAACGAAAGCATGGTCATAGTACACTACTTGACTCTGTAGTGCACAATGTTTGCATAATCATCATAATGTAAACACTGACCACCAGATTCAACCAAAATGTGTGATATAATCACAAGAGGAATGAGAGGTAGAAAGTATGATGTATGAGAGTTAAGTCCTCATCTCTCATGGCAATAAATTAACAGATGCTACCTAAAATCAAAAGATCAAGAAATCTCACTATACACACATTGTTGAGAAACATAGAGATAAATACCAGAAAAAACAGCCAAGGAGTTGAGAACAGTAGCCTCTAGGAAGTTGGCCTATGGGGTGAGGACTATTACTTTTCATTACAATGCTTTTAGTACTTCTTAGCTTTTAAAAATGTGTATTTGGAATATTTTCATATATATAGTAATTTTATTATTTATTTATTTTTTGAGACCGAGTGTTGCAGGCAGATCACTTGAGGTCGAGAGTTCAAGACCAGCCTGACCAACATGGAGAAACCCCATCTCTACTAAAAATACAAAATTAACTTGGCGTAGTGGCGCATGCTGGTAATCCCAGCTACTCGGCAGGCTGAGGCAGGAGAATCGCTTGAACCCAGGAGGCAGAGGTTGCGGTCAGCCGAGATCGCGATTGCGCCATTACACTCCAGCGTGGGCAACAAGAGTGAAACTCCGTCTCTACATAAATAAATAGGTTACTTTTGTAGTGATAGGACGATAGCTGGAAAATAAAAACAAGGGCTTAGTATTTTTGAGGGAAGTGTGGGAGGGAAATAAGTTTCCAGGGAAGGAAGCTGGGTGTCCCTTAAGATGAGGTCTTGGAAGTGAACCAGTGGGAGGTTTGGGGAAACAGGTTTGCAATGGAATTGGGCTTCCCCAGGGCTCCTTTTAGGAAGCTGCTAGGACCAACAGATCATGGCATAAACTGGTGAAGAAGGAACTGAGTTGGATAGGAAGGGGGGTGTGGGGGTAGAGGCTTGTTTAGAGGCCAGCTTCAAAGGGAGAGGGGATGCTGGTTAGGTGGCGATTTGTAATTGGGATCACTCAGTGGCATTACCAAGCCTCGCAATCCGCGGTGTCCTAAGGCCTGATGGGTGCTGGGATGCATGAGGGGCCGTACGGGGGAGTGCCTGGGCACCGCGTGCTTCGAGCCCTCACATTCCCAGGGCCAAAGGGGGTCCTCTCACATCTTCCAGATGACAATGGCGAGGCCCTAGGCCAGGCGCGGTGGTCCACGCCTGTAATCCCGGCACTTTGGGAGGGCAAGGCGGGCGGATCGCCTGAGGTCAGGAGTTCGAGACCAGCCTGGCCAACATGGTGAAACCCCGTCTCTACTAAAAATACAAAAATTAGCCGGACGTGATAGTGGGCACCTGTAGTCCCAGCTACTGGGGAGGCTGAGGCAGGAGAATCGCTTGAACCCAGGTGGCAAAGGTTGCAGTGAGCCGAGATTGCGCCACTGCACTCTAGCCTGGGCGAGAGAGAGACTCCGTCTCAAACAAACAAACAGCAAGAAAAAGAGAAAGAGAATGGCGAGGCCCAGAGAGACTGAACGTCCCACCCGAGGCCACAGAGCTAGCTCAGCCCTAATGCTGGCCCCGCGGTGCCTTTCCGACCTCACTGCCTCTTCTGGCATCCGGGTTTCGGCCTCGGAGCGCCAGGGACGCCACGAGGACACGCCCCACACTTGCGCATCTGGGTTCCAGCCCCCGTCGCCCGCAACAAATAAAGAAGGGAAAGTCCCGCGGGTAACGGCCCCAGGGAGCGCCGCGGCTCTACGTCAACCTGCGGCGGCCGCCGACTCATTTGGGGCCACGCTGGTTGCATTCGTCACGCCGGGACGCCTCTCAAACCCGCGGCCTGCCGAGCACGTTCCACAAGGGCGACCCTGGCGACGCGGGCGCGTCTGTGGCTCTGCAGAACCAGGCCGCGGAGCCCCCGCGAGGGCAGGCGGGGAACTGGCGACTGTGGGGGCGGACGGCTGGGGCTTGTAGTCCCCTCGCGACCCTCTACTCTGGAAAAGGGGGGCCGCGGTCGCCGAACTCCAGCTCTGCGCCTGCCCAGGCGGCCGCGCGCTCAAGGGCGTGGCGCGGGCGGGTCGTGAGTGGGGCGGGGCCCACAGGGCGTGCGCGACGGAGCGGCGCGTGGCGCGAAGGGGCGTGGCGCCAGTGGGCGTGGCGTGGCGTAGTGCGAAGAGACGCGGTGCGCACACGCGTGAGGGCTGTCGCGGGTGGGTGGTGTCGAGGCCTGTTGGGTCAGGGCGGTTCGCAGGTGCTGTCAGAGCTGGGCGGGGCAGCAGGGTCGTAGAGGCGGGGGCCAGTCGCGGTCGGTGGAGAGGGATGAGGATGTGGGAAGGACGGACGTGGCGGAAGCCGCGGGGACTGCGGGGGTGGAGTGCCTCTGGGGAGCCAGGGAGGCCTTTCCAGAGGCTCGTGGGGGAAGAAGAGG
>NW_026652294.1:47294104-47391572 GCF_009828535.3 Hylobates moloch
CCTCTGTCACCCAGGCTGGAGTGCAGTGGTATGATCATGGGTCACTGCAACCTCAGCCTCCTGGGCTGAAGGGATCCTCCTGCCTTGCCTCAGCCTCCTGAGTAGCTGGGACCACAGGACCACCACACCCGGCTATTTTATTTTATTTTTTTTGTCGAGATGGGATCTCCCTGTGTTGCTCAAGCTCATCTTGAACTGGGCTCAAGTGATCCTCCCGCCTCAGCCTCTCAAAGTGCTTTAATAAAAGGTGTGAGTCACCGCACCCAGCTAAAAAAAATTTTAAAAACCATATGTTCATTTATCTAGATATTACTAGCTAATTTATCCTATGTATTTGAGGAGGTCAGGAAACATTTCCCCAAACTGTTTTTACTTTAATTCTTTTTTTTGTAAGTTTCTCAAATACTACATGACATGAAAGATTTACGTAGGAAAGTGGCAGGATTAGACAGTGACAATATCTTAACACAGTGGTCTTGTTTTCTCCAAGTTTACAAAGATTCATATTTTTAAATTGAGAAATTGACTACGAAAGAAAATAATCCTCTATTTGTAGGATTATTGGAAGAAAGAAATGTCCTTGCTGAAAGTATTACTGTAGTGAAATATGCTCACACTTGATTGGCCAGAGGGGGTTACTTGTGATACATGAATAGATTTAGTGTTTTCTTAACTTCTAGAATGCTGTTTTCCCTAATTTTCGAATATCAGTCCACATTTTCTGGGTAAAGGGAGGTGAGGAAGTTGTTTTTGAATCAAATTAGATTGAACAAACCTACTATGGGTTTGTTTTCTTTAAAAATTAATTACTTTAAAAACTGAACGAGAGACATAAAAGTGATCATGTAAACAAGTCGAATTATGAAGCAATACCCTGTAGGGTGAGTTATGTAGCAAACCGTGTTCTCTTGTGCTTGCAGAGATGGTTGATATAACTCTAAATGTAACACAGGAAGTCAGTTACAAGGGTATTTATTCTGGTCACCAGACACTAGTGACATAATAGAGTAATGCTGTTCTTTAAAAAGGGGGTGGGGGTGGGGCAGGGGAAGAGGTTATTCTGTCTAGAGCCGTGGTTTAAAGCATGGGCTTCAAGACATCAGGGGCAGTTGTCCTCAGTCAGTGCTGCATGAGGGAAGGCCAGCAACCCCTCTAGACACATGTGTAACAGATCTGTTTAGCGTGTCCTTAAAGAGTGAAATCATGACTGCCTATTGTTGATGTGATTTTATTTAATTAATTAATTTATTTATTTATTTATTTATTTATTTTTTGAGACAGAGTCTCGCTCTGTCGCCAGGCTGGAGTGCAATGGTGTGATATCGGCTCACTGCAACTCCACCTCCTGGGTTCAGGCCATTTTCCCACCTCAGCCTTCTGAGTAGCTGGGATTATAGGCGCCTACCATCATGCCTGGCAAATTTTTGTATTTTTGTAGAGACAGAGTTTCACCATGTTAGCCAGGCTGGTCTTGAACTCCTGACCTCAGGTGATCTGCCCCGCCTTGGCCTCCCAAAGTGCTGGGATTACAGGCATGAGCCACCACGCCTGACCCATGTGACTAGTTTTTATGGTTCCTTTTTGAGTACTTGATTTGGAGTACTTGCTACTTTCAGAAAAAGACTTCTTTTGTGGGAAAAGACTCTGAAACCTCAGTTTCTCAAGTATTTGACCTCAAGCCCGTTAAGTTTTACAGAACAAGCCATGGTGGATAGCAGCAAAAGATTTTGATCGGGAAATCTGGGGCAAAATTCTTCCTTTTTGTTGGCAAACCACAAGTGTGTATCAGATGATGTGGACACAGTGACACAGAGGTGCACTCACTGGCCAGATGGGCCAGCAGGCTCTTCTTTCTTTGGTCTTTCCTCAGGCACCTTACTCATTCTGTCGCTGCTTGTCCTCATTTTGTAGGTGTGGGGATATTCAGCTTTGCCAGGTATGGCAGTGATTTTTATAGCATGTGCTGTGAAGGCAAAGTGAAGAAGCTCAAGAAAACATCTTCAAGTGACTGTTCAATTTTTGACAACTATTATATTCCAGAAATAACTAGTGTTTTATTACTTCGATCCTGTAAGGTAAGTTACTAAAAAAAATCTGACAGGACGATTTTTTAAAAGAGAATCTTAGTTCCATAAATTCTTTATTGTCAGTCCTTAAGGTAATATTATAAATGACTTTGTATCATTTGTATAATTTTGGTGCATAGTGCTTGACTGAAATGATCAGTAAAACAAGGTAAATGGATACCTTCATATTGAAATTTACAATATCAGTGCCAGCTTTTTGTACTACTAGTTACATGCAGCCTTGGCTGTACCCATGTGCTCTCTATTAGTGTAATTCCTGAATTCTGGTGTGAGTGGGTAACCTACTTGTTCAAGCTATTGTGGTCATTGGGCAAAGCTGCCTTCCCAAGGCCTTTGGAGGACCTCTGCTCTGGCCTCTCTGGGAGCATGGGCCTTCCTGCCCTGGGCTCCAGGCTACCCTCGATTGCAGTTATCCTGGCAGTTCCTAATCTCCCCAACTCGGTTTTGTGGAAAGCCTATCTCCCCTTTCTCTATAGCCAGAGAGATGGGCTTTTCCTTCAGCTAGAGAAATTCTGCTTTCACCTGTACTATTTGTTGGGGTTTGAGTGCTACGCCTCTTAGAACTACGTTCTCAAAGTGTGTTCCATGGGCCCCCTGTGTCATTGCCACCTGATGTTCTCATTAACATGCAGATGAAGCCCCCTTTCTCCCAGACCTACTGAAATCAGCATCTCTAGGGGAAGGGCCCCAAAATCCGAATTACAATGAGTACCCTAGTCTAGATCAAGGGTTCTCAGCCAGGGGTGATTTTGCCATCCAGGGAATATTAGCAATGTCTGGAGACATTTTTGATTTTCACGATCAGGGAGGGAGTTCTGTTGGGATCTAGTGGGTAGAGCCAGGGATGCTGCAAAGCATCGTGCAGTGCACAGGACAGCCTCCCACAACCTGGTATTATTGGTCCAACATGTCAGCGGTGTTGAAGTTGAGGAAGTCTATAGCAAGAAAGGCAGTAAGACATTTGGGGAAATGAAGGATTATTAAGTCATTGAAGGTCTGGACAGGGTGAAGTTTTGGGGATAGTGGTAAGGGAGTTGATTCCTGTTTCTTGGAAAAGTAAGAAAAAGAAGAGACATGTAGCTTAATGTGATGGTGGTCTTATAAAGCCTCAACGTGATTGTCTTGCAGACTTTAACCCATGAGATTGGACACATATTTGGACTGCGACACTGTTAGTGGCTTGCATGCCTAATGCAAGGCTCCAACCACTTGGAAGAAGCTGACCGGCATCCTCTAAACCTTTGCCCTATCTGTTTGCACAAGTTGCAGTGTGCTATTGGCTTCAGCATTGTAGAAAGATATAAAGTAAGTTGAGGGATGGACAGTGTAAAGAGGGGGAAGTGGTTATCTGAGTAGCAAACTGATGTTTCTATTACATCCTTCTCTAGAGTTATAATTTATCAGAGGAAATAGTGTAAAGGTAAGCAGGAAGCTGCGGTTTAAAAACATGCGAGGAAATGCCCTTCTTAAAAACTTCAGCTTGCCTTTGAGTGATTTATGCTTACAGTTCACTGAGAAATAGTGGAAGAAATTTTCTGCTTCTCTTCCATTTAGGGCAAGAGAGCTTGACTTTGCAAAACAGAATAAATATTGATACGTGTGGCAAAGTTCATTTTTTAAACCCTGTAAGTGTGAGGACAGGATTTATCTTTCCAAATATGGAACACAGGTATGATGTTCATTAGGAGAAAAAAATGATTTTCTTTAAAAAGGAAGAAGTACCTAATCTCAGTATGCGTGTGTGTGTGTGTGCCCACACTTGCCCACAAACATGAATATACATTCATGTGTCTACTCATGGGTATGACTGCATTCAGGTGACTGCACAGAAGTGTCTATACATGTGTTTTCACCTACATATGTCTACCCATGCCTGTGTGGACACTTATATATATATATACGTACATATCAAATTAATACAATGCCTTGTAGAATATTCAGCAAGTTGAGAAAAAATAATATCCTATCATGCTAGGAACAAAGTGTAAGAATGAGTGTATTTCTTTTTCATCTTTTTTCAATGCATATTTTTGACATAATTTGTAATTCTGTGTGTATTTGGTATGTGCCATTTCACTCAGTATATCATAAGCATTATTTCATATTCTCACCATCATTATCAAATGCAGCATCTTCATGGGGTAATATGTCACCCTATGGTCTAGAAGCCAATGCCTTTCTCTTGCCTGATAGTATTTTGTTGTGGTTTGTTGAAATGCGCATCTTTCATGTTTTTCCAGGCACTGGTGAGGTGGATTGACGGTGAATCTTCTGGCACACCTGGAGCAACTCCAGAACACAGTCGCGAAGATAATGGGAATTTACCGAAACCCGTGGAAGCCTTTAAGGAATGGAAAGAGTGGATAATAAAATGCCTGGCTGTTCTCCAAAAATAAGGACCTTCAAATAGGAGTGATTGAAATAAATGACTACTTACATGTTATGCTTTCATTTGGGTGGAATACTTCATCGGAATAAACTACTGATCTTGTGCTGTGTCAAAGTAACAGACTAGAACCTTCTTTCAAGTACCTGAATTGAAATGAAACTCATTTTAAATAATAAAAACTCTAGAAACTCTTTATCTTCTCATCTTACTGGCCTGGTCTGTAGCAGCAAGCACATTATTTCCATTCCCCAAATATGTTTAGGTCTCCCAAGAAAGCTGGGACTGGCGGTAACGAGCAAGTAAATAACTTGAAAAAGAACTGTTCGATGCCCCAAGGAACCAACCAACATAATTTCCAGGGGGTGATTTTGTTTTTAGAAGAGCCGCTCCCCCCTGTTAGGCCCAGCCAAGTCACATTTTTGGACATCCATGGGCTCTGATCTTCACCACAGCCCTCCTCTTCTGTGAGCCTTCCTTACTCTCTCGAGTGCATTACCTCATTTTTTTTCTCTTACTGGTTGTCACCTTATTCCTGTTTTAGTTTTTAGCAGCTTAAAATACGACCTCTCAGGAATATTTGCAAGTGAAAGTAACAATGGTCCTTACACTACCACAACATTTGGTGGTGGGAGTTCCGTTGCAGGTCTCAGCTATAACATTTATGAGGGATCTTACAAATAGTGTGTAATGGTATTTATATTTGTGAGTGTTACACTTTTTCTATAGACTTAGAGCAGCTTTCAGGTTTATTTCAGTAATAATGTATTTCTCACCTTCTTACACTGTGAAGTGTTTACCTGAATCAGGGAGAGAGTTTAATGGGGTTATCCGTCGGGGTGCCGTGAATGCTGATGATGGTCTGCAGGGTGTGAACATCAGCCCCATTGCTACGGAGGTGGACAGGCGGAAAAGCTCAGACTTGACAAACCACCTCTGCTAGATAGATGTATCTTGGAAATCTAGAAATTACAGTGAATATTTTATGGAATGCCAGTGAGCAGACAGCATTTCCCACTTTCCTATCTTACCTTGAGGGTAAGACTTAGAGGTATTTTTTTTTTCTTGTAATTTGAAGCCTAAATTCTTTCATTGTTTGATGTATGCAATATGATATAAGGCACATTTTATACCCCGAGTCAGTGGTTTCCCTTGGATTCATTCTCCTACTTGATTGAACCCATTTAAGTCATTTTAGGAAATGGTGGTTTGCTATTAAAATTAATTGGAGAGAAGACTTAGTCATTCTATTAGCAAAAAGAGACTGATGGAGCACGGTGTTTTATGGATTCTGTTACAGGGCTTATTTCCTCCTTGAATAATGTGCTTTAAAAATTATTGTCCATTCGATTACATTTTCTTTCATTTTCCTACAAGGTAAGCACGGTTTTAGTCCTGTAGGTCAGCCTTTCTCACAAACTCTTTTGAACTAAAATTTGCCTAGGTGAATAAATTGAGGATGACGGTTGTCTGGAGAAGATATAAGGTCCATTTGTGAATACTCTGCACTATGAGACCAGGAGAAAAATCACCTAAGAAATCGTTCACTCTTGCTAAAAATTGAACTAAACATAAATTTTATATGATGCATTTATTCAGCAATCATAAGTGCTGTGTATAACTATCGTACATATTTTTGGACAGTTTCTTAGGGTTCAGCTTAAAAATATTTGCCTACTGCAACTAAATTTTATGTACTGTGGTTAAATCTTTGTAGTTTTAAAAGATAATTTTCACTAAATAAATCCAAGCATATTTTGCTCTGCAGATGCTGAATGAACAAAGTATTGAACTAATAAAAAGGATTAATAATTTTCTACTGTCTAAATAATCTTAGAACTCAGTGAATTTGATTCATTTATGTCGTTGATCCTGATCCCGGTCACCTGTGGAGTTAATATCTCTCCAGTCAAGAGTTTCAGGCCTCAGACTTTTAATGGTGAGGGTTAAGTAGAAGAATTTGGCGAGGATTACCCGTCGGTTCTTGTGCAGCCTGCTTTTTGAAACACACATTCCCCTGATATGAATAATTTACATTTCAAGCCCTACGAGGGACAGAGGGCCGCGTTGCTCCCTCTTGGGAGCAAGAGTGCTAAAATCGAAGCAGGCAGCTGCGGGACCGCTATAGCCGGCCCTGCGCTCGGGCCCTTCCCGGGCAGGAAGCGCGTCGCTGTCTCCTGCTGCGCCCAGGCCGGCGGGCCCAGCAGCTGCGAACCGCCGGCACACCACCTGTTTCCGCGCCCGGGGACTTCCCCGGAGGGTCTCAGAAGTGTGGGGTCGGTCGCTTGGCTTCCCCTGGCGTCAGCGACCCAGGGTAACCTCCTCCACTGCTGCCTGCCGTGCAGGCCTGCCTGTGGGAGAGCCACGTGTGCCGCGCTCTGGGCACAGCCTTGGAAAGTCAAGACCGCGACGGCAGCAGAGCAGTGAGTGGAATCAACTCCCGAATAGAGCATTTAAAAAGTGGTTCATTGAAGAGTTTGAATCTCAGTCACTTTGTAGATTCTGATATCTAGAGTAGCACCGTCCAACAGAAATATAATACAAGCCACATACGTAAGCTTAATTTTTCTAGTAGTCGTATTAGCAAATGCATAAAGAAGCAGGTGGAGTTAATTTTAATAGTATATTCTATTTAATCCAGTGCATCCAAAATATTATTTCAATCAATATCAATGCTGAATATTTTATATCCTTTTTTTTTTTTTTTTTTTTACTGTCTTCAATTCCTGTGTGTATGTTACACTTGTAGTACATCTTACTTCCAACTGGCCACATTTTCAAGTGTTCAACAGCCCCATGTGGCTTGTGGCTGCTGTATTGGACAGTGCAGCTCTAGAGCAGTACCCAACTCTAGTGTACTTGGAAAAATGTACCCGTGATATTGAGTTACTAGGAGAGGAAGGCTTATTTCAGGAAAAGGTCATGTAAATCTTCTCTCAGTACAGCCAGTGCTGACATTCAAGCTGAAAGGGCGTAGACACTGTAAGGGCCTCTGACTTCGGTGTTAATTTGTTTCTTTAAAAGCTTGTTTTTTACCCTTCCCTCTTCATTTTCAAGGGCCTGGTATTGTCTTCAAATGCATTTCCATTTTTGGAAAGCGGAGTCGTAAAGCATTAATAATGTGGAGATTGTTTAGTCCATTTCATGCATGAGGACACAAGCCTGCAGCAGCCGAGTAAACTTGCGTGTCATTTAACCAATGGCAAAAATGGGATCAGATCCCAAGTCTCCCTAATGCTGAGTTATTCGTTGTTTTCACTATGCTACATGACCTCATTGAAGTAAAATATCACCAGCGAGAGCCTAACCATTTTTCCCCCAGATTGTTTACAAGGGGTTATACTCGATTAAACTTACAATTTCTTTTCTGTTCAAGTAGAGCCATCTGGGGTTGCTCAAAGTTGGAGAAATCAGTCTATGTACAGTTCTGCCTTAGTACCAAAAAAAGAGAGGTGCAATATTTATTTATTTTTGAAATAGGGTCTCACTCTGTTGCCCAGGCTGGAGTGCAGTGGCATTATCACTGCTCACTGGAGCCTCAACCTCCCGTGGTCAAGTGATCCTCCCACCTCAGCCTCCCAAGTAGCTGGGATTACAGGTGTGCACCACCATGCCCGGTGTATTTTTTTTATTTTTATTTTTTTAGAGATGGGATTTTTTCCACATTGTCCAGGCTGGTCTGGAACTCCTGAGCTCAAGCAATCTGCCTGCCTTGGTCTCCCAAAGTGCTGGGATTACTGACGTGAGCCACCATGCCCGGCCAAGAGTTGCAATATTTAGTAACGCTCTTGTGACTAGTTGAGGCATTAAAAGAAAGAATTATGAAAAAAAAAAGTCTACTGGAAAATAGTTTAGTTAAAACAAAATCTATTGGGGCAATATGTTCAAACTCACAGACCGCCATACTTAACCCAGTATTGATTTCATCCCACTGTTTTCTTTAGTGTCTGCTCATGGATCAGTTTTTTCTTCTTTACATCTGACCCACCCATATAGTACACTACTGCTGGGCAGTCTGAGATCCATTCATCCTCAGATGCTGAACCGGTGGGTTCTCAGCACAGTGCTTTCAGTGTCCTATGGTTATCCAGCTGTTTCATAGCAGCACAGACTCTCTTGAGCTGTAACTGTCAATAGATATCTTTTTTTTCTCTTGTGTAACTAAAGGGGAAAAAAGTCTATAACTCATTCATTCATGTATTTTTTCATTCAACAATATTCATGGAGCACCACCTACTGGGTGCCAGGCCCTGCTCAAAGCCTTGGGAATACAGCAGTGAAGAAAGAACTCCTACCCTAATGCACTAGTGGATGAGACAGAGAGTCAAGGAGTAAACAGATGCTTTATTTTATTTTTATTTTTAATTTTTTTTGAGACAGAGTTTTGCTCTGTCATCCAGGCTAGAGTGCAGTGGTGTGATCTTGGCTCACTGTATCCTCTGCCTCCTGGGCTCAAGTGGTCCTCCTGCCTCAGCTTCCCAAGTAGCTGGGAATAACAGGCACGTGCCACCACACCTGGCTAATTTTTGTACTTTTTGTAGAGAGGAGTTTTACCATGTTGACCAGGCTGGTCTCAAATTCTTGGTCTCAAGCAGTCTGCCCACCTTAGCCTCCCAAAGTGGATGCTGTTATAACCTAATATCAAAGTAAATGGATAGAAACAAGTACCATTTTAAACAGGATAGACAGGAATGCCTCCTTAGGGAGGTGGCATTTGGAAGTGATCAAATTGAAGGGTCACATTGCATACACATCTCAGAGAAGGGAGTACCAAGCAAAGGAAACCACAAATGCTAAGGCCTGAAGCTTGTAACAATAAGAACAATTCCAGAAACAGTAAGAGAGGCTGGGCGTCGTGGCTCACACCTGTAATCTCAGCACTTTGGGAGACCGAGGCAGGTGGATCACAAGGTCAGGAGATTGAGACCATCATGGCTAGCATGGCAAAACCCCATCTCTACTAAAAATACAAAAAAAAAAATTAGCCAGGCATGGTGGCGGGCACCTGTAATCTCAGCTATACTCGGGAGGCTGAGGCAGAAGAATCACTTGATCCCGGAGGTGGAGGTTGCAGTGAGCCAAGATTGTGCCTTTGCAATCCAGCCTGGGCAACAAGAGTGAAACTCCATCTCAAAAAAAAAAAAAAAAAAAAAGTGTGGGGGCTGGGCGTGGTGGCTCACGCCTGTAATCCCAGCACTTTGGGAGGCCAAGGCGGGCAGATCATGAGGTCAGGAGATCGAAACCATCCTGGCTAACATAGTGAAACCCCATCTCTACTAAAAGTACAAAAAATTAGCTGGGCGTGGTGGCATGTGCCTGTAGTCCCAGCTACTCGGGAGGCTGAGGAAGGAGAATTGCTTGAACTTGGGAGGCAGAGGTTGCAGTGAGCTGAGATCATGCCACTGCACTCCAGCCTGGGCAACAGAGTGAGACTCTATCTCAAAAAAAAAAAAAAAAAAAAAAAAAAAAAAAAAAAAGAGCCAGTGGGGCTAGTATAACAGGAGCAGAGGGAAAAGGAATACCATTGGGCAGTTCACACAGGGCTCATTGCTAAGGATTTATGTCAGACTTGTGCTGTAAGAGGATTACTCTGGCTACTGTGGAAAATTAAGATGGGGTGGCATGTTGCAAGAGTGGAAACAGGTAGGCCAGCTAGAAGACTACTGTAATAATCCAGCTAAGATGATATTGGCTTGGATCAAGGGTCCTGGTGCAGTTGGCAGAAGCAGTCAGCACCTGGATATATTTAGAAAGGAGAGCCGATTGGATGTGTGGAGGAGTGGGTTTGAGGAGGAAGATCCAGAGTTCTGCTGAGGACATTTTAAGTTGAAGATGCCTAGTTTATATCCATGCCCTGCCATGCAGGCAGATGTAAATCGGGAGCTCAGGGACAAAGTTGGGACTAAGAATGGGAAGTGTCGATGCAGAGAAGGTACTTAAAGTTTTGGTTGAATTCCAGGGTGTATAAGTTGTTAGGGAAGTTAGTGTGCTTGTTCTTGAGTTGCTGGAAAGGCATATAAATGACACAAATACATGGCCACAAATATGTGTTTTCTCAATATTTGGGGAAATGTTCTGGGCATCAGGTTTCCCGTCTAATTTTCCCTGTAGGAAACGGATAGTCATTGAAGTAGTTTTGATTTGGGTGTGAGTTGTTACATGGATAGTGAAGTTTTAAGTTCTCTTGCCACTTTTCTTGTTTTGCACCTTTCAAGAGTCATTATGAGAACTGAACACTAGGGGGACCCAGTTTCCTTACTTATGCAACGGCGGCTCGCGCACCTCTACCTATGATTGCCCTCACTTAGGACGCATGCAATATAAACGCAAATCTGAAAACAAGGGCAGCTTCTCTTTTCTCAATGCAATGTATATTTATAGCAGTGATCATTTTTGCGTGTAACATGTCTGAATTCCTTAAATAGGTCATTTTAAGTAATGTGCATAACCATTACAATTTTTCTTTTTTGAGACAGGGTCTCACTCTTTGCCAAGGCTGTGTGCCATGGTGCCATCTGGACTCATTGCAACCTCTGCCCCCTGGGGTCAAGTGATCTTCCCACCTCAGCTCTCGAGTAGCTGGGACCACAGGCATGAGCCACCACACCTGGCTAATTTTGGTTTCGCCATGTGGCCCAGGCTGGTCTTGAACTCCTGAGCTCAAGCAATTCACTCACCTTGGCTTCCTAAAGTGCTGGGATTATAGGGATGAGCCACCACACCTGGCCACCATTTAAAGATTTAAAAGCAATGGTTTCTAAACTCTAGTTCCTTATTCGTGAGCCCCATATTTGCAAACTTGTGAAAATAAGGATCATGATTTCTTATTTATTATTATTATTATTATTTTTGAGATAGAGTCTCGCTCTGTTGCCCAGGCTTGGGTGCAGTGGCGCAATCTTTTTTGTTTGTTTGTTTGTTTGTTTTGAGACGGAGTCTTGTTATGTCGCCCAGGCTGGAGTGCAGTGGCACAATCTCGGCTCACTGCAAGCTCCGCCTCCCGGGTTCATGCCATTCTCCTGCCTCAGCCTCTCCAAGTAGCTGGGACTACAGGCACCCGCCACCACGCCCGGCTAATTTTTTGTATTTTTAGTAGAGACAGGGTTTCACCGTGGTCTCGATCTCCTGGCCTTGTGATCCGCTCGCCTCGGCCTCCCAAAGTGCTGGGACTATAAGCGTGAGCCACCGCGCCCGGCCAGTGGCACGATCTTGACTCACTGCAACCTCCACCTCCCAGGTTCAAGTGATTCTTCTGCCTCACCCTCCCGAGTAGCTGGGATTACAGGCGTGCACCAACATGCCCGGCTAATTTTTGTATTTTTAGTAGAGACAGGAGTTCACCATGTTGGCTGGGCTGGTCTCGAACTCCTGACCTCAAGTGATCCACCCACCTCGGCCTCTCAAAGTGCTGGGTGGGATTACAGGTGTGAGCCGCCACGCCTAGCTGAAGGCTCATGATGATTTCTAATTTACAATAGTTGAATTGGAGTGTGGAAATCTAAATGTAATAAATACCACCTGGTGATTTGAATCTGTGCCACAAGAATGCTGACATAGAATCTATTTTATCAACAGGTATTAAGCAAAGGGAAAGGCAAATAAATGCTCAAAAGCTACATTACATGTTATTGGAGTATAAAATGTATAACTTTGTTAAAAGATTTGGACACATTTTGTATTAGTTACGGATACATAGGTCTTAAAAGAGTACATCATCGTAACTCTTTTTCTTTGAGACGGAGTTTTGCTCTTGTTGCCCAGGCTGGAGTGCAATGGCGCAATCAGCTCACCGCAACCTCTGTCTCCCAGGTTCAAGCAATTCTCCTGCCTCAGCCTCCCGAGTAGCTGGGATTATAGGCATGTGCCACCACGCCTGCCTAATTTTGTATTTTTAGTAGAGATGGGGTTTTTCCATGTTGGTCAGGCTGGTCTTGAGCTCCCGACCTCGGGTGATCCACCTGCCTCGGCCTCCCAAAGAGCTGGAATTATAGGCGTGAGCCACTGCGCCCAGCCCAACTCATTTTTATAACTAGAATAATTTTAGTTTTGGGGAGAGAAAGTCTACATAAGGTTTATACGGAAACCTCTTGAAGTCAACAAGCTTAAAGCAGAATCTTTTTAATCAGGAGAAATGAAAACATGATTAACAGCCTGGTGTGGTGGCTCACGCCTGTAATCCCAGCACTTTGGGAGGCCGAGGCAGGTGGATCACCTGAGGTCAGGAGTTCGAGACCAGCCTGGCCAATATGGCGAAACCCCGTCTCTACTAACAATACAAAAATTAGCTGGGTGTGGTGGTACATGCCTGTGATCCCAGCTACTCGGGAGGCTGAGGCAGGAGAATCACTTGAACCCGGGAGGTGGAGGTTGCAGTGAGCCAAGATCACACCATTGCACTCCAGCCTGGATAACAAGAGTGAAACTCCATCTCAGAAAAAAAAAAAAAAGAAAACATAATTAACAAATACGTTAGCTATAATGCCAAGCACAGTGGCTCACACCTGTAATCCCAGCACTTTGGAAGGCCATGGTGGGCAGATCACTTGAGGTCAGGAGTTCGAGACCAGCCTGGCCAACATGGCAAAATCCTGTCTCCACTAAAAATACAAAAATTAGCTGGGTGTGGTGGTGCATGCCTATAATCCCAGCTACTTGGGAGGCTGAGGCAGGAGAATTGCTTGAACTCGAGAGGTGGAGGTTGCAGTGAGCCAAGATCGTGCCACTGCACTCCAGCCGGGGTGACGGAGCAAGACTCTGTCTCAAAAAAAAAAAAAAAGTGTTAGCTGCTTGATCTTTCCTATTTTGCGGCAGTTATGATCTAAGAATTACTTTGACCACAATGAATCCTTTCCCATGAGTCAGGACTGTTAGTTTACAGAGCTTCGCTTCTGGTGGTACTGACCTGTGCCAGTGTTACAGATGTGTGGTGAAGGAGCTAGAATTTTTTTTTTTTTCAGCTTGAGAGCTAATAGTGTGTGTGTGTGTGTAACATTTTTATGTGATTGAAAAAATATATTTCCTGTATGAAAATCTTGTGAAATTCACATTTCAGTATCCATAAATAAAATTCCATTGAAACTTTGCCACATTCGTTCATTTATATATTGTCTGTGGCTGCTTTTGACCCTCAATGGCAGAGTTGACTAGACAGAGGCCTCATGGCCTGCAAAGCTTTAAATATTTACTATCTGGACCTTTACAGAAAAAGTTTGCCAACCCCTGGCATGTAGAGTCTGTGCTGTTTACTTACAGGTTACAACAGTTCTTGGAACGATTCTGTAACTGGTTGTAGTCTTTATTTGCCATTATGACTTTTGATAGGCTTACTCTGGCTACCATGATATCATTTCATTCATGTATTTTTCATTAATAATTAAATACCATCGCTGCTTTCATTCTTAATTCTTAGATGAAAACATGCTTCTTCGTTTGATTATATTGTTTAATTTTTATTTCCCTCTCCTGTTATTCATTACTTAATATTTCCCTTGAATTATTTAGTCTTTTTCTAAGGTGCTTTAATTTGTATGAAAAACTCAACATAAAATAAAATAGTCCTGCTTTCAATGACCAAAAAAATGATTTAAAAGTTCAGGCTGGCCGGGCGCGGTGGCTCACGCTTGTAATCCCAGCACTTTGGGAGGCCGAGGCAGGCGGATCACGAGGTCAGGAGATCGAGACCATGGTGAAACCCTGACTCTACTAAAAATACAAAAAAATTAGCCGGGCGTGGTGGCGGGCGCCTGTAGTCCCAGCTACTCGGAGACGCTAAGGCAGGAGAATGGCGTGAACCCGGGAGGCGGAGCTTGCAGTGAGCCGAGATTGCGCCACTGCACTCCAGCCTGGGCGATAGAGCGAGATTCCGTCTCAAAAAAAAAAAAAAAGTTCAGGCCACACACGATGGCTCACACCTGTAATCCAAGCACTTTGAGAGGCTGAGGCAGGTGGATCACCTGAGGTCAGGAGTTTGAGACCAGCCTGGCCAACATGGTGAAACCCCATCTCTACTAAAAATACACAAAATTAGCCGGGCGTGGTGGCAGGCACCTGTAATCCCAGCTACTCGGGAGGCTCAGGCAGGAGAATCACTTGAACCTGGGAGGCTGCAGTGAGCTGAGATTGTGCCATTGCACTCCAGCCTGGGCAACAAGAGTGAAACTCCATCTCAAAAAAAACAAAAAATACTAGTAAATATAAATAAATAAAAAGTTCAGTAGACACTTCTTGGGAAACTTTATGTATCTCTAGTAGAGTTAAAAGGTTTTGCAGAAGATAAACGTTAAAAAATTATTTATTTGGAGTGAATCTTTGATGAGTTTTTATAACTTTAATTGCATCAAATACTGAATGCTGTGAGAGTCCATAAAAAAAATCTTAGAAGAAAATCAGTCTCTTTAAATAAAAAAGCCATAAATGTATTGCAAATCTAGAAGTACCAGAATGTCACTAATACAGAACAAATCAGCAATCTTGTTTTTATTTTCTTCCAAACATTTAAAACCTTGATTATTGACATACTGAAATTGGCATGCATTCTGTTTTCATGCGGATAACAGAATAGACATGGAGCAGATCCCTCTGAAATCAGTTATAAATATTAAATTGTATTGAACATTCATAGTAAAAAATATGTTGTAAAGTGCTGAAGTCATGTAAGTCTGCAAAACTGCCACAAGCTCAAAGTTCTTCTCAAGCAGTGGCAGAGATTTGCTGTAACCACCTTGGTTTAGGTTATGCCTGTTTTTGACAGACACTTTGTCATTTCCTCCCCCACCCTTCCCAAAGTTTTATAGATTGTCCTATTTCTATGGCTGATAAGATGCTCTGCAAAATGTGGCAGGTGGTGATGAACTATGCCACTTTTCATGTCAGTGCAGAGAAATATTCAAGCTTGTGTGTAACTGTAACCAAACTAGGCTTGTTAAGTTTTTCCTCCGAGTTGTCATAAATTAACATTAACGATGAGTAAAGATGGAGCAGCAAGCATTGACCATCACCTGCAGGGTGAGATTGCAGTAAAATATGTGAGTAAAAAGTCCACCTATTATCCTGACACTTGTCCTCTTTACAGAAAACTGCTAACGTGAGCAATACTATACATGTAGTGTAACTCCAAAAAAAACGAAGAATAAAACAAACAAAACAAAACAATGACCAGTTACCCAATACCTCCGGCAACTTAGAACAATCAAGTCATGAGTTATAGAAGATGTAAATTGCAACTTGTAACTCACTATAACATAAATGTCTCTGTTACCCCCATGTGAAATACAGAAATGCTTCAACAATTAGATGGTTTTTTCTTTAAATCAGAAATGCTTTAACAGTTCAATGAAATATAATTCTGATCAAAGAAGTTCCTCAAGTATTCTTAGATGATAAAACAAATTATTTTTGAAAGCTAAGGTGATTTGCTATCCATTATTTTTTCCCCTTTAAATAGCACATGTTGCCCTTAATCAAATGGAAGAATCATGACAACTTGGCCTTTTATTAAAGTGTTTTTACAAGATAAGACATATTCTGTGAGGCATTTAAAGGACTGCAGAAAGGAGGTAAAAATGCTGCTTATGTCTCAGATTTTATTTCTTTTGATTAATCATCCTAGAATAACTTAATAATAAATAGTGGTTTAAATTAAAGACACTACAGTCACATATTTCTGCATAACTAAAAGCAACAGGAAATGCCATTTTGTATATTCTGTACTGAAATACTTCTGGTAAGGACTGGCCATAAAAGAAGTGGTAATCTTCACATTTATGAAGTTCAAGTTCTATACATACTTAAAATTTACTTATTAGTAAAATGTTTGGTCTTAAACTATACTTCATTTCCAGCAAGCAGAGGCCATAATTTGTTAATGGGAACCTCAGTATTTTACAAAGGGCTTAACAAAAACTATTTATTCATATTTCTGAAAATTAGGGATTTTTTAAATGATTGAAGTCTTTTTTTTTTTTTTTTTTTGACTGGCCAATTTCATTTCAATGACCTGGGTTGGATGTTGTTTTATTCAAGATGGTAGTTTATTCTGACACGACCATAGGAAGAAAGAAAAGAAAGAAAGAAAGAAAATCATTTATCCCATGTGAAAGCTTTTAAAACCACTTTGCCAGTTCATGTCCCTATTTTAATATTGGAATGTGAACCAAGGAGTCTTTCTAATATCTTTTGTATTGCTACTGAATACAGCCAGATTTATATATGGAAGAGAGCTTGGTTGTTTTTTGTTTTGGCTTTAAAAACAAGCAAAAAGGAAAGCTTAAAACAAAACAAAACAAAAGCGATGTTGGTAGTGCTCTTCACATACACATTTCCTTTAAAGTGTAGTTTTGAAAGTGGAGTAGAGGGGTTAGCTCCTGTACCTCCTTGTGTCCCTGTTGGGCCCACCCCATCCCTCTCCAGCCAACACAGTGGCTGTTGTTGTAAGAAAGTGTGCCATACTGGCTGCATTTGCAAGTGAACTCTGTGCTCACTTTTTTCAAGATCCATTTCCAGAAAGTCTTCAGGTATGTCCTGTAAAGTCTTCGCACGGTGGCTCACTACCTTTGTTTCACCTGAATGATGATGCTGGCACAGTCCCATCTTACACGGTCTCACCAGGGCAAGGCACACAGCAGCCAGGGCCGTGCCAGTTGCGCAGGAGTAGAAGGTCCTGCTGTAGATCTTACTTTGGTCCACCAACAAATCTAGAAGAGAGCATGGCATCCATTAACAGCATCCTTCCTAGACATAAGCCCCTCACCCAGGAGACCATCGCATTCAGAAGCCTCTCAGTTTCATTGCCTTCCTTGTTTTCTTTTGTGTTTCTAAAGAAAAATGGGTGTTAAAGGTAGAAATCTTTACCAGACTGGAGAGGAGAAAGAGACAAACACAATATATTTCTTATTCTTGGGCTAAGTCTGTCCTAGCAGAGAATCTAAAACCTGGGACATTTAGATGCATACTTCTTTGAAAATGTAATATTCTTTGGTAGGAAGGAACTGTATTATTTTCACTTGAATTCACTTTAGGTTTTTATTGCACGATCTCGGGTCACTGCAACCTCCGCCTCAGCCTCCCGAATAGCTGGGATTACAGGTGCCTGCCACCATGCCTGGCTACTTTTCATATTTTTAGTAGAGATGGGGTTTTGCCATGTTGGCCAGGCTGGTCTGGAGCTCCTGACCTCAAATGATCTGCCTGCTTCATCCTCCCAAAGTTTTGGGATTAGAGGCATGAGCCACTGCGCCTGGCCCACTGTAGGTATCTTTTGACGGGGTACAATTTCTAATCACAACACTTTAAAGACCCATTTGGGATCTAAGCTATGAAACATACGTATGTCCCTCTTACAAGGAAATATTCTATACAAGTCAATTAGGTATTTACAGAGTGCTGCTTTCTATTCCCAAATACCTTTCCTAAGAAGGGAAGATGACTTACAGAAGTCCGATATTTCTGTCATTCCAAAAGTCAGGTGGGCTCTGAAGGTGATAAATCCATGCATTCCTGTCTAGCATGAGAGAAGGCAAGGTGATAGAAAAAGCCTGGGTCGACCGGGCGCGGTGGCTCACACCTATAATCCCAGTACTTTGGGAGGCCGTGGCGGACGGATCATGAGGTCAAGAAATCAAGACCATCCTGGCCACCGTGGTGAAACCCTGTCTCTACTAAAAATACAAAACTTAGCCGGGCATGATGGTGGGCGCCTATAGTCCCAGCTACTCGGAAGGCTGAGGCAGGAGAATGGCGTGAACCCGGGTGAGGGGCTTATGTCTAGGTCTTAGGTTGCAATGAGCCAAGATCGGGCCATTGTACTCCAGTCTGGTGACAGAGCGAATCTCTGTCTCAAAAAAAAAAAAAAGAAAGAAAAGAAAAGCCTAGGTCAATCTGGACTACAGACACAGCTTCCAGTCCTGATTCAACCACTAATTTAACCATCTGACCTTTGGTTTCAATTCTTTGGCCTTCAGTTTCCTCATATATGTGTGTATATATATATATATATATTTATTTATTATTATTTTTTTTTCACTTTGTCACCCAGGCTGGAGTGCAGTGGCGTGATCTCGGCTCACTGCAAGCTTCGCCTCCCGGGTTCACACCATTCTCCCGCCTCAGCCTCCCCAGTAGGTGGAACTACAGGTGCCCGCCACCACACATGCCAGCTAATTTTTTGTATTTTTAGTAGAGACGGGGATTCACTGTGTTAGCCAGGATGGTCTTGATCTCCTGACCTTGTGATCTGCCTGCCTCGGCCTCCCAAAGTGCTGGGATTACAGGCGTGAGCCACCGTGCCCGGCCAGTTTCCTCATATTTAAATCAAGAGGGCTGGCTCAAGTAATCTCTAATCCCTGGCAGCTCTAAAATTCAATGGAAATATAAAACGGCAGTAAGTTTTTTATGGCTTGAACAGGAAGCTAGCACAACTCATAAGGGAAAGTAGACAAGCGTTTGTATTTTGTGTATTTAAATTACCTGCAAGGGGCGGTCCAGCCAGTCCTGCTATGCTCTGAATGAAGATGTAGACCCCAGCTGCAGAAGACATGTTCTCAATGTCCACAACATCATCCTCAGCAAGCAGTGGAATGTGGGTCCCTCCTATTGTTCCAACCATAAACCCAAAAAATATGCTACATGACATTAGACCCCAGAATTCCCTAGCAAAAGTAAAGGCAAACAGAGACACAGTCAATAAGATGATGCAGATGAGCTCAATGTAAATCTTACGAATGGGCTCTCTGTTGAAGACAAAACCAGCTCCGATCCTCCTGAAAACTTCTGCAATGGCCATCGTAGATAATAAAAAAGCAGCGCGGTCCTGGTCAGTGCCCAGACTAATGCCCAGAGGAATGATGTACAGGGAAGGTGCAAAGAATCCCAGTGTTGCAAAGAGACCAAATAATGCATAACAAATAAACCTTTTCTCTTTCAAAATGGAGAAGTCTAATAGCAGGGCTTTCTTTTCGCTTGGCCTGGGGCTGGTCTTCACCAGGGCCTGCTGCATGTCGGCCTTCGGCTCCAGTTCTGGGTTAGTGTGAGTAGGCACATTTTTAGGTGAGGTAGTTAGTTCTACTCCTGAGTCAATGGAGTCTTTTGAGGTTCGTGTTTTCTCATTTTCAAGCATGTACTGCGCTTTTTCCGATTTTCTTGGATGACTATTTTCGGTGACCCTGGTCCTCTGATGATGATGGGTCTGAGCAGTGCTCCGAAGACGACAATGTTTAACTGTAGTAGGCCCACGAAGAGGAGGCTGTATCTCCAGCCAATGCGCTCCTTCAGCGCCATGATTGCTTGAATAGGCAGGAGTGCAGAAGAAATAAAATATAAGGTCAATAATGGACTCAAGACGCGGGAGAAGCCATCAAGAAGAAATATGGATCCAGATTTCATTATAAGTTTCGTGGAAATTTATTATACTCAGCATTATGAATGTACTCAATCTTTTTTTTTTTTTTTTTTTGAGACGGAGTCTTGCTCTGTTGCCCAGGCTGGAGTGCAGTAGTGTAATCTTGGCTCACTGCAACCTCCGCCTCCTGGTTTCAAGCAATTCTCCTGCCTCAGCCTACCAAGTAGCTGGGATTACAACATGTGCCACCATGCACAGCTGTTTTTTGTGTTTCAAGTAGAGACAGGGTTTCACCATGTTGGCCAGGCTGTTCTCCAACTCCTGACCTCAGGTGATCCGCCCACCTCGGCCTCCCAAAGGGCTGGCATTACAGGCATGAGCCACTGTGCCTGGCCAAAAATTTTGTTTTGGGATGATCTGCACACAGGTAAGAATGCTGTCTTTATTAGCATAATCTAAATCCACATTGAATGTAGCTCTTTTGAAAAAGGAGAGGACATAACAGGTGAACAATTGCAAATTACTAGATTATTCTGGAATGCATGTGTCAAGAAAGCCCTACCACTGCATATGTGCCCAGCTAGGAATTCAAACCTATTATTAAGGTGGTCTGAATTCCTAAAGTGAGGGTTAGGGAGGACAGATCCTAAAAATGAGCTGAAGAAGAGACGTAAATAACCTCTCATTACGCATACACTTAAAGTCATCCACACTGTTGGCAAAAGTTAGCGTAGCAAGAATACCTGAGTGACGTCCCTCATCCACATTAATACTTAGACTGTTGTAGTCCACCTACCTGGTGCGAAAGCAATGTATGTATCTGTGTGTAAATATTCTCCTCTTAGAAGCACACCAGTCACATTGGATTAGGATGCACCCTACTGACCTTATTTAACCTTAATTGTGTACTTCTCTAAAGATGTTGTCTCCAAATATGGATACTCTAAGATACTGAGGGTTAGGACTTCAACATATGAATTTGGCGGGGGTGGGTGGGCACAATTTAGCTCATAAAACTCACTAAGGTTTAATTAGGGCATGGACTATTGAGCATTCTACTGTTACTTTTGTTTTTATGTTTGGAAAACATTTTGAAACAATGATTTTTATTTATAATTCCATTATTTATATTTTCATTATGTTTAGGGTTGCTTGGAGGTAAATGAAGAAAGAAGAGTTCCACATTAGTGAGGCAGGGATGTCAGTATATAAGGAATTGGAAAGACATCAATGATAATGGCAAAAGCTGCTTATAAATTACATTAAGAGCTTAACTAAACTGAGGAAAAAAGCAGATTGCCAAATTACATGCAGTTGTTTTGTAACAGCATTTGTCCACTGGCTATGCCCTGAGATTTCCAAGGCACATTCCTCCACTAAGCATATTATAGGATAATTAAATATGCATAGTACAAGTATGTTATGGAAGGCTATGTTAACTGATGTAGTGGGACCACAATAGTATGTGTAAGTGAGATTTGGAAAATTTGATATGCCAGCAAGGGCAAAGAAATGTGGAATTTGCAAGTTAGTGCACATATTCTGAAAATCCAGGTGGCTATTTCTCCTTTTGAATTGTTCCCTTGGCTAGGGGATAAGGGTGAGACACAATACACATTTGAATGTCACTTTGTAAATTACCACTGCAATATTATCAGTGTATGTTGAACAACTGGTACTTATATGTACTAATATTATCTACCATGAAAAAACAATTAAAATTTTAAAATATTATGTAAATTAAATAAAGTTCAAATACCACTAGCCAGAAAATAATATTTGGATATCATAGTCTGGGGTTAGAAGAGGAAAAACTTTATGTAAAGTATCAAAATTAATTTTTATTTCAATTTAAATGCATCATCATATAACATGTTTTCATAACTGAAATTACATTTGTCAGAATTTGACATTTTTATTAAAGAATTGAGGGAAAACTGATGGTTATAATATTGATATGCAATGTAAATAAACCTTTTTTCATTGTTATAGGAATGAATTGCTCAGAAAGAATTGGCCAATGTCAACCACATATCTGTTTCCATGGAAACTGCAGCAATATTACTTCGAATAGTTTCATTTGTGAATGTGATGAACAATTTTCAGGTAAAAAATACATATTTATACATATATATATACCATTTGTCCTGGATTTTTTTAACCAAGTACTATTATTTATAGTTGCGTTAAAATAAATAGGGATGGGTTTGATAAATCACCACTTGGTGCTTTAAATTCTGCCATCATCTTTTCTAGGAGTGTGAACTATAGAGATATACATAAGCAGAAAATTATTTTTTAACATGAGGATAATATGGTAATGTAACCAGTGATAACCTACCTCTCTTTCTCAATGCTTTCCAGATGCAAATTGTATCGTATCAATTATTCAAGGACAGCTTGTAGGACTTTGAAGACCCAAACAGCCAAAAACTAGCAAATTCCTCCTTGTTTCAGTTGGTATGAAGAGAAGGTTACTAATAATGCTGCTCTTCCAGCACAAGGCTTCTTGGCTGCCAGTAAGCTTGGTCAGTAGGAACCACAGGAAATTATGAGTTATGTTTATGTTATTTATGAGAGGAGAATTGAGGCTATCAGTCTTGTCACAGGGTTTATAGATAATTGCCTTGCATGCCACCATGCCTGGATAATTTTTGTATTTTTAATAGAGAGAGGGTTCCACCATGTTGGCCAGGCTGGTCTCAAACTCCTGACCTCAGGTGATCTGCCCGCCTCAGCCTCCAAAAGTGCTGGGATTACAGGCGTGAGCCACCGTGCCCAGCTCCCCATTAAATCTTATCACACAGCTTCTTCAAGTTTGGCTCCAATGGAGAGAACTGATACTTCGGCAATATTCTGTCTTCTACTCCATGAGCATAAACTAGTGCTATCCTGAGAAAACTAGAATGACTACCCTCTGAAGGTTCAGTAACTATAATAGGGATATTTTTTGCATTATTTTGAGACCTGCAGCCTGTGCCAAAAGTGTACAGGAAGCATCACATTTAAAAGATGTATAAAATATTTCTATATCTATCCATCTGATATGGCTTGACTGTGTCCCCACCCAGGTCTCACCTGGAATTCCCACATATTGTGGGAGGGACCTGGTAGGAGGTAACTGAATCATGGGGGCAAGTCTTTCCTGTGCTATTCTCATGCTAGTGAATAAGTCTACGAGATCTGATGGTTTTAAAAAAAGGAGTTCCCCTGCACAAGCTCTCTGTCTTTGCCTGCTGCCATCCATGTAAGACGTGACTTGCTCCTCCTTGCCTTCTAATACATCATCTATCTGGTTATTTCATACATATTTTCTAATATTTTATTATTGGTTTCTTCAAAAAACTCTTCAGAAATTAATATATGTATATTTTCCACAATGATCAACTGTGCATATTAATATATATTATTTTATATATGAATCTGGATTCATAATTGAGATTATGTTCCAATGAGTCATAGTAAAAGTACAGAAAATTAATATTTCGGCCGGGCGCGGTGGCTCACGCCTGTAATGCCAGCACTTTGGGAGACCGAGGCAGGCAGATCACGAGGTCAGGAGATTGAGACCATCCTGGCTAACACGGTGAAACCCTATCTCTACTAAAAATACAAAAGATTAGCCGGCTGTGGTGGTGGGCGCCGTAGTCCCAGCTACTCGGGAGGCTGAGTCAGGAGAATGGTGTGAATCTGGGAGGCAGAGCTCGCGGTGAGCCGAGATCGCCCCACTGCACTCCAGCCTGGGTGACAGAGCAAGACTCCGTCTCAAAAAAAAAAAAAGAAAAAAAAAGAAAATTAATATTTCTAATGCCTTATCAACCAATGATTATTATAAAACTAGCCTTTATGTCAAGTTCTCATTGCTTTTTAATTTCATTCCAAACAGAATTTTGGAATTCATATCATTTGGAATACTATATTCGTCATACCTAAAGCAGTTTAATAACCCACTTCTAATACAAATTTACATTAAGACTGCAAATAATTATGGCGTAGAGTATGACAATCCTATTTCAAAACTAAAGAGCCCTTAGAAAAACAAATTCTTGATTTTTCAGATATCTCTGAAAAATCAGAAATAGAGTATATCTAAGAATAATTAGTCATGAGGTCAAACTTCAATTTCAAACAATATAAAAGTAAAATTAAGAATTAAAATCTAATCTAAAACCACATGAAAATTTATTCTTCATTGTAATCCCAAATTTGAAAACATTATATGAGATTTATGCATCCATTAGAAAGTGATTTATTGTAAGTGTATAAGATTTATTGCTAAATTTTTAAAGGTATATTTTTGATCAATGCAAGGAAATGTTAAAATTACTGTGCTATACATTATTAGTTCATGACACATTTTCAGATATGAATGTGATGTAGAAACAGGTGATTGTCAGAAAATAAAACTCTTTGTTTTTAGTTTAAGACTAAATTAAAGCTACCAAAAACAAATTTAGTTTCAAGATAGGAAAGTTTATTTGTAAGGATGCTGAGATGTTTGAACCCAAGATGAGTGATGTTAAAAAGGTTTTGCAATGGCATTCAATTAATAAAAAATGTTTACAGTTCAGTAACTTCAGTTACCATTTTGCACAGATAACAAGAGATCCAATCTGACTAGTAGAGAATAGTGTAAGACATTTAGAATTAGTTAGCAGTTTAAATCAGAGGGTAGACAGATTATTTTCCAATGTAAAGTACATATTTCTCCATTTGCATAATCCTCACCAGTGGGTAGAATTTATTAAGAATAGAATTTGGTTCATGGAAAGAAAAGCAGGCAGGAGCTAAATCAGATATAACTTTCTTCATGTTTAATAATTGAACCTTAATCCTATTTTGAGACTCAATTCTGATAGAAGTTGGAAAATTAATCTGTCAGTTTAACCCTATCTCTAACCCCCTGCCATGTAGAGAATTGAACTAGCCCTCGCTCTTATAAGTGGAATTTTAAAAAATAATGTGAGTTACATGAGCTGATAAGCACACATGTGTAGTCAATGTTAAGGCTTAGTATTTATAAAATTTGGAATGATAATTTATGGCAAATGTTTAACATATTTAATAATGTAAGTAGTTTTTAAGGCATTGAATAGGTAGGAGTTCATATAAGTTTACTCTGGGTTGTTATTACTTTTACATTGTCAAACTTTATTTTGTGGTATTTTTCTTCTTGATTCTCTAGTCACTATGATAATTATTAGCATGGATGGTGACTTTTATTTCCAAGCACAGCATAATCCACAATAACATAACATTTAAAAGCAAAGGCTCTGGGTCGGGTGCGGTGGCTCATGCCTGTAATCCCAACACTTTGGGAGGCCGAGACAGGTGGATCACGAGGTCAGGAGATCGAGACCATCCTGGCTAACATGGTGAAACCCCGTCTCTACTAAAAATGCAAAAAAATTAGCCAGGCGTGGTGGTGGGCACCTGTAGTCCCAGCTACTCGGGAGGCTGAGGCAGGAGAATGGCATGAACCTGGGAGGCAGAGCTTGCAATGAGCCAAGATCATGCCACTGCACTCCAGCTTGGGTGACAGAGCGAGACTCCGTCTCAAAAAAAAAAAAAAAGCAAAGGGTCTGTATCAGTTACTAATATGAACAATTTCCTTTGCTACCATACTCCATCCAGATAAAGAACTGAATGTTCCTCTGAACCTTCCAATTAATTTCTTCCATTGTGATGAATCCTCCATAGATTTATTGGCAAAACATTATTTCCAAGTGTTCTCCACCCTACTATAAATTGTCTCAAAATAGTTTCTGCGTCTATCAACAACGTAGTGTATACTGTGAACTTAATCAATAGTAATTATTGATAATTATGAGATCTCAGGATGCTAATGAAACTTTATTGCTTATATTGAGAAATGAGAGTATAAATTGATTATAAAATGAAGATTTGAATGCTCAATAAAGCATATAATTTAGCTAAAGTTACTAAACAGATATATGTATATGCCAATGTGAATGTCTTTTTATTGTTGTTCAATGTATAGAATACTTACTTTTTCCTTTTTTTAGTTGACAATAATTATATTTATAGGATATAGAGTGATATTTTGATATATTTATACAATATGTAAGGATCAAATCAGAGTAATTAACATCTTCATCACTTTAAACATTTATCATTTCTTTGTGTTGTGAACATTCAGAATCCTCTCTTCTAGCTTTTTGAAAATATATAATAAATTACAGTTAACCATATTCACCTTACAGTGTTGTAGAACACCATAAATCATTCCATCTAGCTATAATTTTGTATCTGTTAACCAAACTGTCCCCATCCTCCTTTTCCCTACCCTTCCCAGCATCTAATACTCACAATTCTATTCCCTACTTCCATGAGCTTAAATTTTACTTAAGTCTAACATATGAGTGAGAACATACAGTATTCATCTTTCTGTGCCTGACCTATTTCGCTTAATATAATGTCCTACAGGTTTATCCATGTTGCCAGGAATGACAGGATTTCATTCTTTTTATGACTGAATAGTATTCCATTGTGTATATAGACCACATTTTCTTTATCCAGGCATCTCTTGATGGACATGTAGGTTGATTCCCTATCTTGACTATTAGGAATAATGCTATAATAAATATGGGGGTGCAGCTATCCCTTTGATATACTAATTTCATGTCCTTTGGTTATTTTTAACTACTATTTAATATGCACCTTTCTTTTTATCAGAAAGTCCATGAAGTAGTAAATAAAATAATTAAACTCATCTCTATTTTACCTTTTGAGGAAATGGCAGAAATATAATTATAATTTAGAATTATTTGACTCCAATGATTTTGATCTTAAACTAATATAATATGTTGTTTTTCTGGTTTATTCATGAAAATGTCAATGAAATATTTAATAATGTGGTAGTATCTGTGTATATTTATATAAGGCTCGTAATATCCTATAGCCCTTGAAAGCCAATATGGCTCACTCACTTTGCCATTTTTAAGTTGTCTTTTTATTAATGATTTGTAGAAAAACTGTGTATGTCCTGGATAGAAGTCACTTGTCAGGTATGCATATAGTACAAATACATTTTTTTTCTGTCTCTGGCTTTTTATTTTTTTGATATTTATTTATTTATTTAGAGACAGAGTCTCACTCTGTCGCCAGGCTGGAGTGTGGTGGCACGATCTCGGCTCACTGCGACCTCCACCTCCCAGGTTCAAGCAATTCTCCTGCCTTGGCCTCCCGAGTAGCTGGGACTACAGGCACCCGCCACCACGCCCAGCTAATTTTTTGTATTTTTAGTAGAGACGGGGTTTCGCCATGTTGGCCAGGATGGTCTCGATCTCCTGACCTCATGATCTGCCCGCCTCAGCCTCCCAAAGTGCTGGGATTACAGGTGTGAGCCACCGTGCCCGGCCACCTTTTTATTTTTTTCATGTATTTTGATAAGCAAAAATTTTCAATGTTAATAAAATCCATTTATCATTTTAAAACACATTTTGTAGGTGTTGTGCCTTCTTTAGGAAACATTTGCATGTTCCAAAGTCACAAGTAATTTTCTAGAAGACATACAGTTATTTAGCCCTCTGTTTAGGTTTATTATCCACTCAGTTAATTTTTGCATTTCATGGAAGGTTGGTTTATTTTTTTTAATATATGTAAATACAGTTCACCACCATGTGGCAACTCTTTCTTTTTCCCATCTTATCAAAAATAAATTAAACACATATGTGTGTATGTCTAGTTCTGTAATCTCTATTCTATGCCTTTGGTCTGTTTCTCCTTCCTTAGCCAATATTAGTGTCTCTTGATAGTGTATATTTATATTAAAACTTGAGGTTCTATCAAACAAATCCTCCAGTTTCTTAGTCTTTATCAAAATTGTTCTGACTATTCTAGATCCTTTGCATATACATATAAATCTTAGAATTCACTCGTCAATTTATTTTAAAAATTCTACCAGAATTTTAATTCAGCCTCTTTTGATATTTGCCAAATATTTGCCAAGGAGTTATTTGCCAAAATACATCTTTCCTTTCCTTCTACAGTTACACGTATGGTAGACTCAGAATTCTCCTACTGGTCACTGAGGCTCTATTCATTTTAGTTCAACCATTTGTGGTCCTCTCACTATTCTTCAGATTAGATAATTTCTTTGGATAAGTTTTTGAGTTTACTCATGCATTCAATTTCTGCCAGGTTTTGTTCATTCTTAAAGGACTTTGTGCAGATTTCTGTGTTTTTATACAGAACTTTTGTAGTTTTCAGTGAGAGTTCATCTGAAAAAAAGCTACACCACCAACACAGAACAGCAAATGTCAGTGTGGCTTTCTCTCTCTTTCTGTTTAATTTTCAGAACTTTTCTGTGTTTTCAGTGAAACAAGCAACTCTTCAGTGATTCTAAACAGGGCCCTTTCAAGTAGAAACAGTAATTTGGGACATTTAACCAAAATCAATTATGTATAATTAGGCATAAAGATAAATTTCTTGTAAAGTGGTCCTGACTTCACTATAATTTGGTAATTGTTTAAAAATGAAATTCACTAATATAAATGAGGAAACCAGTAAATGGAGCACCGTCAAGAGGGTGAATTTAAGGGGAAAGAGAATTGAGTAGCATTTTTCATGTTTTTCTTAAGATGAAATGAACCAATTCATGTAAAATGCTTGGTAAGCATTTAATTAATTTTAGCTTTGGCTACTTTTGCTATTGTTTGGCATAACAACTTCTCATTGAAATTTATTTCCACCATTTTGTGAACACAGTCAAATCCAGTATCGTTTTTATGGCATTCAGGTGTTTATGTAATTAATGTCTATCTACTTTTATAAGCATTTTTCAATATTTTCTTAACCATTTGCTGTAATCAACTAGTCTTAGTGATTGTATTATCAATAGGCCATATACATTCATATTTTCTCTGCTGTCACTCATATATTATATCTTCTCTAGAATAAAGTCTCTCTTCTTTTCCTTCACTTCTGCAAAAATCCGCTTCCTTAACTCCTACTGTTTTGCAAAGTTCTTGACAGCAAAGCCTGTGATTGACTCAACTTTACAGCCCTATTTTACAACACATATAAGGTATTGAATAAATGTTTGATAATGAGGAGGGTATGAGATGTGGGGATGTTCTTAATCTTAAAAGAAGTTCAAAGTATTATCATTCTCTTCTGACAGACATACTTGAAAATAGGTATTACACAATTTTATAGTCTGAAATCACAGAGTTATATTTGAGTATTGTACACTCTTTTTTTGTTTGTTTTTTGAGACAGAGTCTCACTCTCTTGCCCAGGCTGGAGTGCAGCGGCACAATCTTGGCTCACTGCAACATTTGCCTCCTGGGTTCAAGCGATTCTCCTGCTTCAACCTCCAGAGTAGCTGGGACTACAGGCACCCGCCACCATGCCCAGCTAATTTTTTGTATTTTTAGTAGAGACGGGATTTCACCGTGTTAGCCAAGATGGTCTTGAACTCCTGACCTCATGATCTGCCCACCTCGGCCTCCCAAAGTGTTGGGATTACAGGCGTGAGCCACTGCACCCAGCCATAAACATCTTAATGAGCAATTGATTTTGTAAATTTGCGGAAAAATGTAATTTATTTTTCTGTCCTTTATGCATTAGATTTTATTTGGTTGGTAGTTGTTAGTCTATCTATGGTAGATCAACTCTGATGGCAGGGTATACATGAAGTTAGACCTTTTAAGGAACATCTTTAACAGAGTTTATGCTGTTTGATAAAACAAATGTCATATATCACGGCAGATGAACCCACCATTTGGTGTTTAGGATCCAAGTTTCACTTCAGGAGCAGGGTTGCAAAAAACTGAAGCTTCTCTAATTCAGTCATGCCTGTTTGTTGGCAAGTTACTTTTTTTAAATAAGAGAGTAATCCTCATATCTTCTGACAAAATTTTACTTAACTAATTGCTCTTAAGAGCTGTTATACTTGTATAATAAAGAATCTCATTGATATAGTGAGAAATACACAGCGAACATCATTTTTAGCTTACTGAAATAATATAATCGGTTCTATAATATTCCTTAATTATTTATTATTTTCTGAGTCTAAGATTTTTAAAATGGAATAAATTAAATTACTCTATGAAGAGAAAGCTGGGAAAACTGCTTGTGTGTGTGTGTGTGTGTGTGTGTGTACAAAAATTTACAAAATGAGTATATACTTAAGGTAAACAACATATGTCAGATGATTTTTATTTCAGTGGTTTTAAAACAGTTATTGACCAATGGTTTTCTGATTAAATCTCAGATGTTCATTTTAAAATAGTGCCTTCTCATCCTTTTCAGCATTTCTTCATAGAGAAGTAATTATCTGGCTACTTATCATTAACTAAATATAAAATTATTTTCAAATAAATATCCTTGACCACACAGAATTTTGTTAGTATAGCATTGTGTGTAAATTTAGCTCTATAATTTTGAATTTTCAGTTTCTTTTAAAATTTTGAAATATGATTAATAAACTCATTGTTCCACTGCGTATATGTAAAGATCAATGGCAGAAAGATTCAATATAACTATTATTGAATAAATGAAAAGCAGTAGCTCTTTTATCTCATCTAATATAGTTTGTTTTTATGACCAAAAACCAAGAACTACTTGTGTATTTTTAGTGTTTTGAACTCTGCACAATGTTTTCATGCAAAGATGGCATTCAGTGATTTTAACTATGAGAAAAGAAATACAATAACAGTTAAGTGCTATATATATTTCAGACTCTTCTCTTAGGTAGACAGTTGGACTAGGAAATGGTTACTTTTCCCAAAAGAGACACTGTGATTTTCTCAGTAAGTTTATTTTGAATGCTGATAAAACACTTCTGTCTGAAAAAATCTGACTTTTTTTTTTTTTTTTTTTTGAGATGGAGTCTCACTCTGTCGCTAGGCTGGAGTGCAATGGCACAATCTCGGCTCACTGCAACCTCCGCCTCCCAGGTTAAAGCGATTTTCCGGCCTCAGCCTCCCGAGTAGCTGGGACTACAGGCACCACCACCACGCCCAGCCAATTTTTGTATTTTTAGTAGAGATGGGGTTTCACCATGTTGGCCAGGATGGTCTTGATCTCTTGAACTTGTGAAAAAGTCTGAATTTTATCAATAGCTGAAGCTCTGGGAGTTTAGTTTATATTTCAAGCACATTTTTTTTCTCTATGCCTTTGATCTACATTCTTCTTATCCTCAGCCGAAATGCAAATCTCTCTGTTTTTGACATTCTCAGGAGCTCTCATTTCTTTATTAACTTTTCTTCCTCTGCTGTTCACTTGTTCTTTCAGCACTTTTAATCCTTAGTGCTCTTACATCTTCACTACTCAAATTTTTTACTGGTCATCTATTTATTTGTAATAAACTAATCCTAAATCAAGTGGCTTAAAACAATGACAACATTTACTTTCATAAAGCAGCAATTTTATTTTGATTTTGCTCTGATCATTGTCATTGGGGGGGGGGTATTGCAAAGATGGGTTGCTAGAATTGTCTAAAGATTGCTCACTCACAAATCTGGAAGTTGATGCCAGCCATTGGCTTAGATGTTAGCTGATGCTATTTGTTGGAAGACTTACGTGCTGACTTTCTACATGGCATTGGCTTCCTTATACCTGGTACTAAATTCCACAACAAGCTTCAATAGAGACAGTGAGCTGTATTAACTTTTATGACTTATCCTCAGAAATCGTACACTGTCATTCTCTGTATATTCTATTTGTTGAGGATTTTATAGAAGCCCATTCAGGATAAAGGGATGGAGAAAGGTCTGGAAGACCAATTTCAGTTGAAAATTTTGTTGAAGCAATTTTTTATAGTCTACCACAGTGCACGTTCTTTTTTCTCTTCCTGCAGCTTGCTATAGAATCATAGAAAGCTATGCATTCTACCATGTACCATTCACCATGTGTGTCATTATTACTTCCTCTAAGCTAACAATTGCATTTATGAAACTATTGCTTTAGACATATTATTAAAAATCTGCTCCTTCTTTGAGCTCTATGTCATCTTGTATCAACTTTGCTACTGCGTTTACCTTTGTCATTTACTGTCTTCTTGGTTCCTTGTCATTAATTGATGGATACACCTACTTGATGGTCTTTAAGGATGACTGCTCCAAGGTATAGCCAGCTCGCTGGCCAGCCCATCTACCCATCCACCTACCTATTCACCCATCCACCCACCCATCTACACACCATCCACCCATCTAGCCATCCACCTACCCATCTAGCCATCTATACAATCACCCACCCATCTACCCATCTACCTACCCATCCACCTACCCATCTAGCCATCTACCCATTCACCCACCTATCTACCCATCTACCTACTGATCCACCTACCCACCAACCCATCCACTCATCCACCTACCCATTTACCCATCCACCTACCCAGGTAACCATCCACCTACCCAACCACTCATCCACCATCCACCTGCCTATCTGTCTGTCTGTATATCTATCTATCTATCTATCTATCTATCTATCTATCTATCTATCTATCATCTGTCTATCATTTATCTACTGGTGCCTTAAGCAGTTATGTCTGTAGCTGCAGGAAACCATCCTGACTCCCTCCTGGGGACCAAGACAGCCACCAACGGAGCTCTGCCCAGGGCTGTGGACAGGCGCCAAGCTTTTCTCTTGGTTAGCTCCCCAACGTCACAGTGCCTGAACCAGTGACCCCAGCTTCCCTTGTTTAGAGGAGCCAAACTCCTCTAAACAGATGAACAGCAGCAGCAAAGAGGAGTGAACACCCATCTGTCCCTCAGCAGCCTTGAGTGGCTGTGACAGGCTGGGCTTGAGACTTACCAGGTGCTTGGTGAGGTCCCAGTTGTGGATGATCCTGGCCAGAATCTCTGAGGCATCGTCTTGGTGGCAGATGTCACAGTAATAGAGGCCAGAGAAGGCACAGAGCTTGGGTCCTACAAAGAAGAAGCCGATCTGCCAGAAGCAGCCTGGGGAGATGGGTGGAGAGTGAGTGGTATGGCCAGAGTCAGCTCCTAGTAACTTGGGAGCTGCTGTGGTGGAAAGGATCTGTTAACTTTTTTAAAAATTAACAAAGTCAAGAATAACCACCACTCATATTTCCACCACTCAGAACTCCCCCTACTAATTAATCTTTACAACAACACACTGTAAGAACTATCATTATTTTACAGCTGAAGAAATGGATGCTCAGAGAGGTTAGGAAATCTGTCCGGTCACACAGTGATGAAGTGGTGTGGCTGGTATTCAGATCTAGGTTTGCCTGGTTCCTTGGTTTGCCTGCTTCCTGGGGAAGGCACACATACTTGGTCTAATGCCCCCAGGCAGCCCCCGCACAGGGGCATAAGAGCTTCCAGGTGGTAGACCGGAGGCAGATGGGTGGGTGACCAGGAGGGTCCCAGGTGGGTCCCATCTGCAGGGACCAGGCCTTTCAGAAGGCAGCTCTGAAGTCCTGTTTTCCATTGCTAAAGGGGCAATGTGTTCCCACAAGTGTTATAAAACCTCATTCCAGAATGTCATCATAATCGTGTGCAGTCATTCAGGGAAGCACTTCCGGAAAAGTGCTATATTGTCTCAAAACTGCCTACAGAGGACAAAAATACTGTTTCACCTGTCAAATAGGAAAATATTTCCCTGAAAATTCCTCTATGCAAGTGATGATTATAGAGAACTCTTGATTCCACCTGTAGCTCAGAGCAAATCCAACCCGATGAAGCCCCAGGTGTTTTAAATGGTCCTTCCAAAGGTCTTTACCCTCAGTAGTTGGTTTATGTAACAGCTCTGAAGGGCTTGATCAGATCTGCTATTTGTTTTGTTTTGTTTGTTTGTTTGTTTGTTTGTTTGTTTTGAGATGGAGTCTCCCTTTGTCGCCCAGGCTGGAGTGCAGTGGCGCAATCTCGGCTCACTGCAACCTCAGCCTCCTGAGTTCAAGTGATTCTCCTGTGTCAGCCTCCCGAGTAGCACCCGCCACCACGCCCAGCTAATTTTTGTATTTTTATGTTGGCCAGGCTGGAGGATCTGCTATTTGTTTAATGTCCTCCAGTGCTTCCTTTTTTTTTTTTTTTTTTGGGGGGACAGAGTCTTGCTCTGTCACCCGGGCTGGAGTACAGTGGTATGATCTCAGCTCACCGCAACCTCTGACTCTTGGGCTCAAGTGCCTCGGCCTCCACAGGAGCTGGGATTACAGACATACACCACCACACCCAGCTGATTATTGTATTTCCAGTAGAGATAGGGTTTTGCCATGTTGGCTGATTCCAGAGCCTGCGTTCTGCCCCATTACCCCTTGCTGCCTGTGTCTAGTGTCCCTGCTGCTGGCTCAGCAATGCCAGCCTCCTTTAGGTCCACCCCTCCACTCGGGCCCCAGAATGGAAGCAGCAGAGTAGGGGCTGTGGTGAGCAACGAAGTGGCTGGGGGACAGGGGCCGGGGTCAGGGCTGGCCATAGGGAGTGGACGGGCAGCCAGCAGGGGGGCAGGGCAGTCTGCACAGTGTCTGATGCCTCAGGACTGTGGGGCAAGGCTGTCTTCGGCCCCCTTGGTTGGATAGTTCTTACAGTGTAGAGGTGTCTCCACAGCGGGGGCCAGTGGGAGCGGCCAGTGGGTGTGCCCTGGGCAGAAAGCAAAGGCCCTGACTCCCCCAGGGGCAGACAGAAGGGTCCCTGGGCCTTGGGACCAGAGGGCGGGCTCTGCTGCTCACTAGCTGCCTCACCCTGACCTTCACCTAATTTCTTCAAGCTTCCATTTCAGTGTCTGTAAAATTCAGCTACTACCAGCTGTTTTGTGGGGTTATTACAAAGCTTAAATGAGACAAAGTTCTGCAAGTACCCTGCAAATTAAGAAATACAACCCAGATGCCAGTGGTTGGTGTCTGCCACTGAGCCATGCCTGCTGGGTAGAAAGGAAACCCAAACTCCCTTGTCTCTAAAAACAAAAACAAAAATTAAAAACAAAAAACCCCACAAGACTCCAGACCTACTCATCAGAGTAGCTCATGAGATGAGACCAGTTTTCCAACTTTGCTTTGTAGATATCCTGGTTCTAGAAATGAATGGAGCTTGGTGAATAATCAAGAAACTACACAGTCAGGTTCCTTGCAGAATTGCTTTTTCTGAGCTGAGACACGAGGTCATGCTGCTGGCCTTCATCATAATAATGCTACCTGAAGCAGCCCCATTAAATCTCCCTGGAGCTGTTTTGCAGGGTACCTGACTTGTCCTTCTAGATCCCATGTTCATGGAGCTACACACAAGAAACTTAAGAGCGAAGGGTTAGGAAAAAGCTTTGATTCCCTCAACATCTGGGTGGGTTTTGTTATTTCTTCAACAACAAAGAGACATGCACCTGATAGCCCCTCTCTTTTCACCTTACCTAGCAGGAAAGTCAGAGCTAAATTTTCTTCAGCAACCACCACCTTAGCACCTGTACATCATCTGCCCCCTAATTCCTCTCCATCTTGAGTCCCATCTCTAACTTGTTTTTTGTGGTCCTGGCTTTTCAGTGAATTTGCCAGTTCAACACGTGTGTTTCTGTTGTGATCTGCCTCAAACCTTCTAGGGAGTGAGGTCAGGGTAAGAGTAGTTTAAAAACAAGACAACACGTGGACAGTGAAGGGTGTGGCATTGGGAGAACCCTTCCTGGGTCTTCTCTCCCTTCCTGCGGGGGTAGCCTGGTAGTCTTGCCCACTGCCCCAGTTTATTCACTGGGGATGCAGTCCAGTCGGAAATGGGGCTCTGGCTCAGGGGCAGGGAAAGGGACCTGGGGAGAAAGAGGTTTCCCAACCAGGCCTGTCACAGTAAGCAGCCAAGGTCACGGAGCCTCCTGTCTCTCTCAGGGTGGGACGAGGGCTGCCATTCTAGGCATGAGAATTTCCTCTTCCAGAGGCCCTACTCCTCACCACCCTCCAAGACAAGGATTATTATTAACTCAGCTCCTGGGGGGGAAACTGCAGAATCTGTGATGCTAGAAACACAGGACAGGTCCCCTGGGGTGGGGGTGCAGCGTTGGCCTTGAGCCCTGAGAATGGTGGCCCCAATTCTTCCCAGGTCCTCCTACTTGGGGCTTGCCTACAGTAAGGGTCCCAGAGCACTGCCAGCAACTGCACCAATATCACCTTTCTGGCTCTGGATTCCTACCTCTATTCATACAGCCAAAAGCTGCACTCAGTGTTGGATCATAGAGAATTAAGGGTCAAAAATCCCCAGGTCATTTCCAGGTCACTAGTTGTCAGAGGGCTGGCTGGCATCACTAAGCCCCTTCCCTCCTTCTCCCCAACCCCGCCACTCACCTCCAGCATGTTCTTCTTACTGGATTTGTTTTGGGGGCCCAGGAGAGAGTGGCCCCCTTCAGCTTCACTGTGTAGTTGGGGGTGGAAAACTTGGAAGGCTGCCTCTGTGGGAGAGGGAGGAAGGTCACAGGGAGCCCTCGGCTCAGATGTGTCTGCTGTGGCACTCCAGCTCTAGGAATAGGATGGGCGTGGCCAGGAAACAACTCTGGGGAAAGAGCTCCAAGGGTTCCTGAACCCAGAGACCCTGATCTGTGAGGCCCGGAGGGAGGGAGTGTTAACCAGAGCAGTCCCTCCCTCATCTCAGCATGGTTGGGGAGGGGGCAGTGACCCTTGCCCTTAGAAGAAGAGTGGGTTTGGGAGTCAGATAAACTGGGTTCAGGGCTTGACTGTACCATTTACAAGCTGGGTGACCCTAGCCAAATCCCCTCATCTCCCTGAGCCTCAGTTTCCCCATCTGTAAAATGAAGATCGCCCCTCAGGTAAGTAAGCAGGTCATGTGGCACCTGGCCGGGCAGTGCTCACTGAACAGCCATTCCTTCCCATCCCCAGTGCCTGGTGGTTCCCCCAGATCTGCAGGCAGGCCCTGAAGTTTCTGCTGCAGATCCGGGCCCAGCCCCTCATCAACCTGCAGATGGCGAACGCGTCTCTGTACGAGCATGTGGAGCAGATGCACCTCATCAGGAGGAGTCAGGAGCAGCTAAAGCTCCTGGGGGATTACCTGGGCCTGTGCTGGAGCGGCGCCCTGAAGGAGCTCAGCAAGAGGTGAGCACCCTCTACGTGTATGCACACGAACACACACACACGCACATGAACACACACACATGCACATGAACACACACACACACATGCACACACACCCACACACATAAATGTACACACAAATGCACACACATGCACATGCACACAGATGTACACAAATGCAGGCAGTCGTGCACACACACACACACACACACACACAGACGGGGGCAGTGCCCAGGGCAAGGCGTCCACGTGGAGGAAACCTGGGCAGAGATCTTCCCATTGGGCCTGGAAAATGATCACATCTTTTGGGGGTGATTTGGGTTTTTTTTTCATGTATCTATTTGTTCACTCAAAAACATGGACTGAGAACATACTAAGCACTGCACACCTGGCGAGGCATGTGGGCTCCAGCACTGAGCAGGGCAGAGCCAGGGCTGACCCGCGGGAAGCCTCTGGCCTGGCAGGGAAGACAGGTGGGAGAGCCAGCAACTCCATCCGGGGGTGAGGGTGAGAAGGGGAGGCAGGTGGGAAAGCCAGCAACTCCATCCAGGGAGGGGTGAGGGTGAGAGAAAGCCAGCAACTCCATCCAGGGAGGGGTGAGGGTGAGAGGGGAGATAGGTGGGAAAGCCAGCAACTCCATCCGGGGAGGGGTGAGGGTGAGAGGGAGATACGTGGGAAAGCCAGCAACTCCTTCCGGGGGTGAGGGTGAGAGGCAGGACGTCCTGGAAGCACAGAGGCTTGACATCCAGCCCAGATCAGAGGAGGACAAAGCAGGAAGGACTTCCTGGAGAAAGTGGCTTCTAAGATGAGACCTGAAAAATGAAGAATTAGAAAGGGGAAGCAAAGGGGGAAAGAGCGTTCCAGACAGAAGGAATGGCACGCACAGGCCATGAACCGTCAGGGGAAAGCCCAGGGAGAACTTTGGCTACAGTGAGGAGGGAAGCGGGGAGTGCAGCGAGAGGCAGGTGAGGGCCGGATGTTCCCACCTCTTCCCTGTTCCAGCCAGTTGTCTGGCCCATGCCAGCCTCCCTCCCGAAATTCTCCAAAGAAGACGTGATCAGGGCAAGGCCCCAGGATGCCCTTCAGGAAGCTTCTCTTACCCAGGGCCTGGGGCCTTTGGTGCTCAGGAATGGGATGTGATGCTGGGCTTCAACAGGGACTTAGGCCTCTCCATGCCTGTCATAAACGCTTCCTAGTCCTCAAGTCACTCCCAGGCCGCAGTCTTCCCAGGGCTGTGCTCTCCCAGCACCCTCAGGAGGGCAGACCTCAGGTGGAGAAGGCTGCCGGTGCCTACTGCCCAGAATGGGCTTCGAGTCCACCTCTGCTGGGTTTCTGGGGGCGGGAACCAGTTCACAAGCCCCTCCAGGTTACCCCGTCTGGCCTTCCCTCCCCGCAGGGCTGGCCTAGACAGCGCCTCTCTGAAGACTGCCTCCTCCATCCTGGCTGCAGTGCTCCCAGAGCTGGGCTTCCTCAGGGCCAGGGTGTGCCCCGAGCAGGTCCCCAGGGGATCTCAAGGGGTGCTGCGGGGGCTCTCCCCTAGGCAAAGAGGAGAATCTGGCCCCACAGCTGCCAGCTGAGCCTTGGTCTCCTCTGCAGGGCCTGGAAGAACAGAAACCCCTCGGGGGACCACCATGTGGGACCCTAGACCCTTAGAAGGCTTCGCCCCAGGAGGCTTTGCCCATCCCAAGCATCCACGGGTGACTGGGTCTCCACCTCCTGGCAAGTGCTGACTCACTCCCTACCTCTGAGAGTCCATGATCCAGGGCTCCAGAGAGACTATCCTCCTGCCCACCTGACCAGGTGGCGAAATCTCTGGGGTCAGGGGGGGCCTCATCACCCTCCTTGATCAAGGAGGCAGGTACCTGCACAGGCCTGCAGACCTGTGTAGACCAGATGCCTGTGGGGTGGGTTGTGGACCCCAGCCCCATTCACCCATCCCCGCCCTGCTGAGAGAGTTTGTTCATCGGCTTTACTGACCTGTCTCTGTGGGCACCAGGGGCAGCCCTGTCTCTCTCTCCCTGGCCCTCCTGCTCCATCCCTGGGCAGCAGCGCTGTACTCCTGCTATGCACTCAGCCTGCTTCCCATGCCTGTGGAAGTCCCATGGAAACAGCATGGGGCAGGGGAAAGCGTGTGGGAGCCCTTCACCCACTGTGAGTCAGGAAAGTTGCTTCACTTCTCTGGGTCCAGCTTTCCCATCTATAAAATGGGCCAGTGATTCCTCCATTCCTGTGGCCTCCTGAGCAGTGGTGAGGGCTGCATGAGGGACCCAGAGTCTGGGCCACAGATGGCCCTGGGTCAGCATCGTGTGTGCCCTGAGGGCACCTGATCCAGCTTTGGTAGGGGCCAGAGGAGCTCCCAGAGGAGATGGCATCTGAGCTGAGGGCATGCAGAGATCTTTTCCTTTTTTCTTCTAAAACGTTTTTCTTCTTTACAAAGGTCAATCTTCCAAGCGAGGAAAATTTATGAAAGGGAATAAAGGAGACCATTCAATCAGCCCTTGTCAGAGCCCACCACCACCTGCTTCTGCACCTCACTCCATCCACACACACATGTGTTGCCACAACACCAGTGACATCGTGTATCTATTGAACTGGGGCTTAGAAAAATGAAGAAAGAGCAGAAAGGGCAAGGGAGAGCCTGGCTTTCCTGGCTAAAGGACCAGTAGCAGCAGGTGGGCAGGAGCACAGCTCACGGAGGCCCTAAGGGGCTCTGGGCAGCTGGGCTTCGGGTGCAGGGCACAGAACTCAGAGGGCCCTCGAGGCCTTTGGATTTGATCTGCCACCCTTAGGGAACCATTGAAGGGTTCTGAGCACGGGGCTGTCACTGCTGATCAGCAGCTTAGAAAAGACCACTCTGAAAAGACCAGGCCTGATGGCTCACGCCTGTAATCCCAGCACTTTGAGAGGCCAAGGTGGGCGGATCACCTGAGGTCAGGAGTGTGAGACCAGCCTGGCCAACATGGTGAAACCCCGTCTCTACTAAAAATACAAAAATTAGCAGTGCGTGGTGGCGGGCGCCTGTAATGCCAGCTACTAGGGAGGCTGAGGCAGGAGAATCGCTTGAACCCAGGAGGCGGAGGTTGCAGTGAGCCAAGATCACACCACTGCACTCCAGGCTGGGAGACAGAGTCTCACTCTGTCTCAAAAACAAAAACAGACAAACAAAAAGACCATTCTGGCCCCAGTGGAGTGCAGTTGGTGAAGGGGAGAGCCCTGGGTGGCGGCTGGTGTTAGTAATTAACCCAGGGAGCGGGGCCTGGACCGAGTCAGCCAGAGGGGAGGCTGAGAGAAAGAGAGGGCTGAGGCATGGGCAGATCTTGGATGTGGGACAGGAAGTCAGCGAGGAGCTGTCCTGCACTAGTGGCAGCTGCCTGGCCGGGTTCTCTCCGGCAGACCTGGGGCATGTCTCCAAGGGCCAGAGAGGCCCCTGAGAGTGTCCTCTCCAGCCCTTGCGAGAAGCCATCACAGAAATGCCCCACACCCTGTCCACCCACCAGACCTTTGTGTCCCTCCCGACAGCCAGGGAGGGGTGGGCAGAGGAGGAGCCAGGGCTCAGGAGACAGGTGGCACCCAGGTCCCCCACCCATGTCCCCCCGATCTTCCAGCCCTTGCCTGGCCCTTTCATTCCCCATCACTTCATCGGTTCCAGGAGCTAAGATTCGACCTCTCCCCTCATCTTCCTCTCTCCCAGAGAGCCCTCCAGATTCCTCTGGTCTCTTTCCCAGGTAGCCAGCCTCACACCAGAGGACAAAGAGGTTCTTCTCATTGTGTGGGCGGAGAAACTGAGGCCCCAAGTAGGGCTGGCCGTGCCCCGGTGCATGAGAGTTTCTCTCTTGGAGGCCAGGAGGGGAAGTGGCCTCTCACCTCTGGGTCAGCGCCCTCTCCCCTCTGGCCTTGACTGAGTGCTGTGGAGGAGCCTGTCGCAAGCCCTTGCTGAGAGGGTGACAGGCCCAGGGCACAGGGGCTCCCAGGGCTTCCACGACTGTGGTCAGAGGACAGATGGCAAAGCTAATTCTCCATCCAGATCAGCCCACCCTCCTGCCAGCTCAGGGCCAACTGTGTCCCCCCAGCCCACTGTGTCCCATGTTTTCTTGGTGACAAATGGCAGCTTCCCTTCCTAGAGTGCAGGAAGTTCACTGGGGACACCAGCATGGTAAACTGAGGGGCCAGTTGGCATCTTGGCCTGTGTGGCTGCTTGGTGAGACTCACCGTCTCCACCCTGGATTGGGCTCCCCTGGACCACAGCTGAGGCCACTAGCTGGGACAAGGCCAAGTCCCCATTCCAGATGCTCCACAGCTTGCACCCGGGAGGCCCAGACCCAGGGCTGGCACCATCCTGTCCCCAGACGTCTGGGGCATCCTGGGGCAGGTTCCCAAGCATGCTCTGACTTGGAATAACCTCCCACCATCAGTACCCATGTAAATACACACAGCCAGGCCAGGCAGGTTTTGTACCGGGGACTTTCTGCAGGTGTTTCCTCTCCATCTCTCACGATGGGGCCTGCTGGATCCCTCCCGTTGGTGTGGTGGAAACTAGAGCTGCATTGGCGCCTGGGCCCTTGTCCTCTGCTCCCCCCGCCACCTCTGAAATGAGATCTGCTGTACTTAGGACACGTCTCAGTTGCTCTCATGTAGCACTGAAACCAGACACTTGAATGTCTATCCCTCGGCCAAAAGAGGGGCCACAGGAGGGCAGAGGCCATATCCTGTGCATTGCTGTCCCCAGCACTGTCCCTGGTATGTAATGCTGGCAATAATGACAACAGCCTGCATCTCTAGGCATTCACCAGGTGGACAGGGGTGCAGGCTCTGGAGCCAGGCCCCTGTGTTCAAACTCCAGCTCTCCCACCTACTAGCTGTGTGACCTCAGGCAAGTGATTTAACCTCTTCGTTTCCTCTTCTCAAACTTCGGGTTGTGATAGTACCAGCCTCACAGGATTGTTGTGAGGATCAAGAATGAGTGCGTATGAAGCTCTTAGCCCAGTTCCTGGTCCCAGGTGTCTGCACCCATCCTCCTCCGCATGATTAATTAATTACATGTTTACTGTGAGCTCTGCACCAAGCCAAATGCTTTCAATAAGTTACTCAATCCAGACAACTCCATTTCCCAGAGAGGGGAACCCAAGGCTCAGAGAGGTTAAGTAATGTGCCCAAGGTCCCACCAGCTAGTTAGTTACCTTGAACACCAGGCCCCAAGCCCAGGCAGGCCCAATTACACTCCTAGCCCCTGCGCCGCCCAGGCAGGGGGTGTCTGCCTGGTGAGCAGCGCCAGGGGAGTATAAACAAACACAGGCTGGCCTGGGTCCTGGAAACCTTTCTAAAGAATCGCTTGTGTTTTGTTTGAAGGCTCAACCACAGGAATTATCTCTTGGAGTCTCCACATAGGTTCAGTGTTGCTGACCTCCAGCAGGTGAGAGTGTCATGCTTCCCCCACCCAGACCTCTAGAGAGACTTCATTCCCAGAGAAGTCAGCAAGGAAGATGGAAGAGGGGGGTGTCTGTAGTTTACTAAAGAAGACAGCAGGCTGTAGCTTTTCTGCAGCTCAGGGTGGGTTGCCCTGCTGCCCCAGCTTCCTGGGCAGGGACGGATACCCCCAGCACCCCTGGAATAAACAAGCACTCCAGCAACCCCAGGATCACAGGGAAGAGAGCTTGGAATACTCCTTTCCCCAAGGGGATGGTACAGTGGATTTGGGTCTCATCTATAAATCCCATTAGCCCCCAGTGACCTCAGTGCCCACGGGCTGGACGCTGGCATTGCTCAGCCTGATTCAGGGCGGTTTTCTTTTCTTGCCCACGTGGAAACTGCGGGCAGAAGTTCTCCTGGCAGGGTGCCATAGCGCCTCAGTGCAGCTGCTTGAAAGGCCTGGGGCCTCAGTTTACCAGCCCTCCGCAGATCGCAGACGGGGTGTATGAAGGATTCCTACTTGCCCTCCACAGATCGCAGACGGGGTGTATGAAGGATTCCTCAAGGCCCTGATTGAATTTGCCTCCCAGCATGTCTACCACTGCGACCTGTGCACCCAGCGCGGCTTCATCTGCCAGATCTGCCAGCACCGCGACATCATCTTCCCCTTTGAGTTTGACACCACAGTCAGGTATGCGGGACACCCAGACAGCTGCCTCCCAGCCCCACCCTTCCCCACACCCACAGCCTGGCCCAAGCACGCAGGGCAGCAGGCCTCGCTCTATGGGCGGGAACATATTGAACATCCGCTTTGTGCCGTGCCAAGGGGCGGTGCAGTTGTTGGGGCAGCCCATGCCCTGGGCAGTCATGGCCGGCTCTGGACCAGCTCAGAGGGCAAGACAAGTTCTCCCAGGACTCCTCTGCCTCTACGGAACCATCTGTCTTCCTAAAGAAGAGGTGGCTGCCGGTTCTCTGAGTGGAGCCTCCTGGAGCCTCAGTGTATGCATGGGTTGAGGAGGGTTGCATGAGTTACCGCCCTGCACTGTTGGCATGAGACCAGGCACAAAGTGGGCACCTGGTGGGTGGTAGCTGCCACTGCCACTGCTACTGCCTCTGTTGCTGAAATGATCCCTCTTGTTCCCAGTTATTGCTCATTATCAGCAACCTCTCAATAGAAAAATTCATCCAGACCTTCCTGCAACCCATGTGGGCGTGGAAAACTGAACTGGGAACATTAGTTCTTTTTCTGTCAGTGTCCACTGGCCGGGATTCAGCCCTGAATGGGCCTGGGGGTGAGTTTTTAAAATTACACAGTCTTGGCCAGGTGCAGTGGCTCATGCCTATAATCCCAACACTCTGGGAGGCCAAGGCGGGTGGATCACTTGAGGTCAGGAGTTTGAGACCAGCCTGGCCAACATGGTGAAACCCCGTCTCCACTAAAAACACAAAAGTAAGCTGGGTGTGGTGGTGGGTACCTGTTATCCCAGCTACTTGGGAGGCTGAGGCAGGAGAATCGCTTGAATCTGGGAGGCAGAGGTTGCAGTGAGCCTCACACCAGCCTGAGCAACAGAGCAAGGCGCTGTCTCAAAAATAAATAAATAAATAAGTAATTGTTTTTTAAAATATAGGTAAGAAATCTTTAATGAATCTCAAGCAGCATTTATAAAAAATGCAATAGGACACAGAATATCAGGGTGCATTGTGTGAAGTATAGGTAAGCACCGTTTCAAGAATCTCCTGTTCCGGGATGGAGAGGCATGGCGTGCGTGTGTGGGTTACACAGTATGTCGCAGCCGTATCATGGGTTCTGGTCAAAAGCGCTGGCCAGTGTGGCCACAGGCCAACCTCCGGCCCAGCCGGCACCAGCAGATGTGCTGCTCTCTCCCTAGGTGTGCCGAGTACAAGACCATCTTCCACCAGAGCTGCCAGGCTGTGGTGAAGAAGGGCTGCCCCCGCTGTACTCGCTGACGCAAGTATCAGGAACAGAACGTTTTCGCCTGGTGCCCCTCTGCTGACCCTGCTCTGAAGGCCGGGGGTGAGTGTGGCTCAGCCATCCCAGCTGGGTTTGCTATCAGCCCAGGATACTCACCGTGTCACAGCTGTGTCCCCTTGTCAGGAAGACCCTCAGATGTGACCAGAGCACCGGCCTCCCAGAGAAAGCCCAGGAAGTCCCCGTGATGTCCCCTGGCCCTCCCCCCACCCCTCTGCTGCAGGAGGCGTGGCCACCACCAGATGCTCCCTGTCTCGGGGCAGACAGGGCCTTTTACTCACCAGGCCCTGGCTCACCAGCATCCTGGCACCTCCGTGAGGGCTGCCCAAACACTGTGGAAAGGGGACTTGGGGAGCATTTTCAATTCCACATTCCTGATTAAAAGGTCTCGTTTTTTAAGGTGGGTTTTTCCCATTCATATTTCAACAGAAAGTATTTTTTTATTCTTGACCCTATGCGAGTCACCCATGAAATCCAGACATTCTCACCCCCAGCGGATGCACAGGAGCCACATCATACCTGCGTGACCCCACGCAAAGACCATCACCACTGCCAGCCGCTGCCTGGCTGTGCTGCAGGTGGGGAGAGACCTAAAAGGTAGGGAGGGAGAGAAGATTCCTTCTGTCACTATTTTCCTAAGCATGTTGGGCACCAAAGACCAATGCTGAGTTCTGCTGTGTGCCCACCCTGGAGGGTCCCAAGGTGCCACCAAGCCTCAGACACACTTGAGATTCTCAGAGGAAGTGTGGACTCACGGGTGGGCAACGCCTAGCAGGGGCAAAGATACAGAGGTAAGGGAGTTCCAGAACGAGTGTGGCCAGATTCAGCTTCCCAGCCAACCCTGGGCCCCCAGGAGGTGCAGTCAAGAGGGGCCATGGCCTGGGGTTCGGGCTTCTCTTCCTCCCAGAACACTGGCCTGAATCAGCCAGCTCTTGGCACACACAGCCAGGTCCACAGGCACAACTGTTCCTTGGGTCTGCTGGGGCTGTGGCTTGTGATGTGTGGAGTGAGTGCAGGGTCAGATCAGGGCGAGGCAGCTTGTCCAGAGAGGCAGCTAATTCCCAAACAGAAGACCCCCAAGGCAGAGGGCCCTGGGGCTGGACTCCTGGCCTCTAGGAGGTTGTTCTGAGCTTACCCTGTGGACGGATTGGAGGGTGGCCCTCTTTCCTCGCAAGGATCAAGTGGGAGTGGGGGATGGTGGGAGGGCAATCTGGCCAGGAGAAGCTTCGGGGGAGGCTCCCGCTATCGCCAGTCCCACCATCTCGGCCCCGCGGCCTCTTTCTCCGTGGAGGCAGCCAGGATCCCGGGTGTGACCCAGGATCCCGGGAAGTGCAGGGGAGGGGGTGGCATCTTCCCTCTTCAGGCGAGGGCCTGGCCCAGAGGCGACAGGAAGCCAGGACGCCGGGGATTGTCTCTCGCAACCGCAGCCCAGCCCCAATCCGGGAGGAAGTTCTGCGGGGCGCTCTCCGCCGGTGCCTCCCTGGTTATACTGTTATACAGGAAACCAGGCAGCGCCGGAGCCGCGCGGTCGAGGAGGGAGCGCGGGACGCCGATCCCACGCGCGCCTGCCGGGACAAGTGGAGACGAGGTCGGCGAGCGGACGCCCCGAGGTGCCCGGGCAGGCAGTGGGCCGCCGAGCGGGAGTTGAGGTGGGAGGTGGGGTGGGGGTGGGGAAAGGGGCAGAGTGGGGGAGGGAAGGGTGCGGCAGGTGGCGGGTCCGCACCCGGGAGCTCCGCGCGCCTTCTCCCCTTGTCTCCGTGCTGGGGCGGGAGCTGCGCGGGCCGCATCCCACGGGGAGGAGAAGGTAGGCGAAGGGCTGCCCTCCATCTGGAGGCGGGAGGGGAGCAGGCCCAGGCCCCTAGCGCCGACCCAGGCGTTGACGCCGCTGTAGCTTGCGTCGCCTGGGCGGTGGACGCAGGGGACCTCCTGGCGACGGGTGCGCTCTCGCGTTCCAAGGATCCCCTCGGCCCCCACCAATCGCTCCCCTTCTCTGTGTTCCCGCAGGTCGGCGAAGGAGCTGTGGCCGGGTCCCCTCCTTATCCAGCCCGAGACACTGCGCTCCGGTGGGCGTTCCTGCGCTGGGAATCCCGCTCGGAGTTTTTCCAGGCCCGGCCGGGGTGCGCCGGGAAAGGCCCTGGTGGGGGAGGTGGGCCCGGAGCGGGCAGGTCTGCAATCCGGTTGGAAGGGCTCGCAGTGGGTGATTCAGGGTGCAAATGACCTCCCAGCGAACGGGAATGCCCGCACTAGACAACCAGCCCCAGCCCGGCATTCCCAGAGCCGCGGGCGGGAGGGACGCAGGGACTCCGGGACAGCAAATCCCCGGGGAAGAAGGGAGGGCGGAAGGCGGGGCAGGGGAGGCCCACCCTTCTTGGGCTCGGCTAGCGACCAGCCAGCGCCCCTTCAGACGCAGCCTTCCTGGCTCCGGGCCCCGGCCTTCTGCTCCGGGCCTCGTCCCAATGCCCCCCAAGGTCCCCAGCAGAGGCATTCAGGCTCCTCCTCGCCCCGCCCAGACACAGCTGCTCTGGGTATGGGTGACAGCACTCCTGAGCGTCCCTGTCCCTATTCGCTGCCGTTGCCAGCTCCGATGCCGCGCAACCTCTCCGCCCCCACCCCGGAAGCCCCGCCCAGGGTGATGGTAGGGGCCTAACCTGCCGGCTCCGCCCACCCGGCCCTTGGGCTCCCTGAGGCCCGCCCAGCCGACGTGAGTGCGCTGCGGGGTCCAGGGGGAAGGGGCGCCGGGGCAGTGTCCACCTTGGGGTTTGTTGGCTCTGGGCAGCTCGATGACCCCGCCGCCGGGGCCCAGTGTGCTTAGTGACTCAGTGTACACCCTTTCCTCGTCGAGGAACGCTTGACAAAGTGGCGAAGGAGCCCTACGGGAGTCCCGGTTGGACCCTGCTCCTTCGGTCCCTCAGCCTCGGCAAGCGGCGGTCTCCTGGCCCTTGGCCCGGGTCACCTTAGGAGGCAGGAGGAGATGTGGTCAGTGTGGGAGCTTGAAGGGGCCATGCACTTCCGGAGAAGACCACCGACTCAGGGCTTTGGTGGAGGGGCGCCGGCAGATTTAGTTAGGCTCTCCCCCATCCCTGACACACCGAGCCGGGGCGGGAGCGGGGCTTGTGACCACTCCGGAGAGCTTTGGGGGCCCCTGCTCTGGGACTCCGCACGGATAGTCACTGGCTCAGAGTGCATTCTCCAGGGGCCACTCTCGTAGGGACACTGTAGGGGTCACAGGGCAGGTGGGCAGCCTTTCTCAGAGGGCGGCGTGAGAACCGGAGGGCAGGGGGCGGGGGCGGGCCCGGCTCGGGCTCACGTCTGCGTTGAAGCCTCTGGGGAAGGAGAGAGAAACCGAGAGAACCGGTTCCCCTGCCTTGACAGCGGAGGCCCCCACACCAAGGCCCTTGGACTAAGCGGGGCAGGGACAGCCTCCAGGTAGAGCTGTTCGCCGGGGCGTCTGCAGAGCCCGCATCCCAACCCTGACCCCGGGGCCGGGGCGCAGGCTCCTGGAGGGAGGCGGTGCTACGGGACTTTCTGCGGATTCTCTGCGGGCGGGAGGCGTCCAGGCGGGACAGGGCCCGGGGAGCGGCAGGAAATGGGCTGCTCTTCCCACTCGACTGACGGGAAAACTAAGGCTCGGTCAACTATCAAGCAAGTGTGGTGTCGACCTTAGAGCAGGTAATCCCCCCTCGTTTTAAAGCCAAGGTTTCCCTCACAGTCGATTTCGACCAAGACTACCCACAATCTCCCCACCGCAGGACTGAAGCGAGGCTCAAATCTTATAATCAACCCCACGGAATGAAAGGATTGTCCTAATTCCAGCACTGAGTGTAAGAATGGAAGCCTTAGATGTGATTTTATACAAGTCCCCATTTTAGAAATGGGAAAACTGAGGACCGAAGGCGAACGGCAAGTGCAGCATCGGGACTGGAACCCAAGTCTGTCCTCGAGTGCGGGGCTATTCCAGGCTCGGTGGTCTTGACTTCCGCGGCCCTCCCCCTTGTTGCCTTCAGGAAAACGCTGCGGCCGCGACGGCGGCGGATGTAGAGGAGGACGTGTAGGTAGTGGCGGAGCACCCCTTCCAGTACACCGGCAAGGACCGGCGCCGCGTGGCCATCCGGCCCAATGAGCGCTGAGGGCCGCTGCGGCGCAGCACCGAGCACTGAGCACTCGTGGCACGTGCGGCGCAAGCCCGGCGGCCGCCCCTTCTACCTGCCCGCGCAGTACGTGCGCGAACTGCCTGCACTGGGCAACCCTGCCACTGACGCGCCGCCAGGTCCCCCCCTCGGGACCCGCAGCCCCTGAGCCGCTCGCCTACGACTACCGGTTCGTGAGCGCGGCGGCGGCAGCGGGCCCCAACGGCCCCCCCGCGGAGCCCCGAGGCGCGGCACCGCAAGCCAGCGCGGCAGCCTGGCGCCCGGCCTGCCCGCCTGCCTGTGCCTGCGGCCCACGGCGCCCGTGCGGCCCGCGCAGTCCCTGGACAACCTGACGCGCGCCGCCGTCTCGCCTCCCGCCGGCTACCTCGGAAGCAGCGGCAGCTTCAAGGCCTGCAGCGTAGCGGGCTCCTGGGTGTGCCTGCTGCCCCTGGTGCACAGCGACTCAGAGAACGTCTAAGAGGCCATCCAGTAGGTGCGCGGCCCGCCGCGGTAGGAGATCGTGAAGCAGGTACGACCCTGGGCGCGGAGCAAGGGAGGCTCCCTGAGGACCGCGCCCGCGGGGAGCCTGGGCGGAGACCCGCTCGGCTCAGCGTCGGGCACGACGCCCACCTCTGTCGGAAGACTTCGGATGAGCTCCCTCTCCCCAGCCGCGAAACAGTGCAGGCCCCCATCCCTCATCTGCAATTCCCAGGCTCCAAAGCTCCCTGGAAGCCCGAAAGGTTTTTCGTAATCAAATTGGTGGCAAAATTGCGCTTGAACTGATGTGAGGCTGTTGATGGTCTTTATTTATCGCACTTGTGTGAATATTCATGTTCTGCTGCAGAAATGCAAATGAGCTCGATGGCAGGCTGCTGCCCCAAGCCCTGCTGGGAGGTTATGTAACCTACAGTAGGTGGGTGCCACATATTATCTTTCCAAGTCCCAGCTGTTCTATATTCCGAAGTGCATCTGGGCACGGAACGGGGGATTGCGGGCCTGCCGCCAGCTCAAGGAGCCTGGGGTCAGATGAGAGAGTGGATGTGAAAGTTAGGCGTCTGCTTCCCTTTGAGGGTGCTTCTAGCATTTCAGTTCCTTTTTTTTTTTTTTTTTTAAAGAACTCCTGATGGGTTTGTTTCGGAAAGACGTGTTAAGTGAGGTTGTTTTTTCCCCTCTTCAGAATCCAGTTGTGTTAATCTGGGAAATCGAAAATAGAGCACGTTTTACAAACACTCTTGCATCCTCAGAACACTCTGGGCGACTCTGACATTTTGAACGTTAGGAACTTTTCAGGGAGGGGCAGCTCGAGGGGGAAAAAAGGATGCTTAGAACCGTTCTGCCATCTGCCACCGGCCGTGTGATGATCTTGAGTCAGTTCTCTTCCTCTCTCAGGGTCTCGGTTTGTTCGTTAGCACAAAGGGAGGGGATGGACAGATGACCTCTGAACCTTGGGAGCCTCTGATTTCTTTCTCTGTGCCTGATGTCATTACCATGAACATTGATGCCCACCATGTGCCAGGACTGAGTCCGGAATGCCCAGACGAAGGAGACACGCCTCCGCAGGCCCGCTGCTGGGTGTTCCCTCCGCCCGTCTCGTTACAATGCAGAGCTCAGGTTTTGAGACTAGGGAAAGGGGAACTGGACTTTGCTGGGTCACCTGCCAGCTGCCGACAGCCACTTAACTTACACGCGAGGACGCTCCCCCAGGCCCAGCGTCCTCTGGTGTAAGCACAATACCTAAGGATTAGGGTTGTGAGCCTTAAACGAAGTAAGGCTTCGAAGCGCTTGGCAGCAGCAGGGGGTCCACCCAGACTGGGTCATCCTCGTTTGGCTTCCCTGGGTCTGCGCCACCTTCACTCCCGCTCCTGCAGCGGCAGCCCGCCGCCTTGTGGCCAGGGTGGAAAACGGCACCCGGCGGGCGGGGCTGGAGACCGTGGCTGGTTCCTGTTTCGCGCCCCTGCCAGCGGGCCAGGCAGCTTCTCTGGGATGGGTGGCTGGATGCCAGCGCTCTTCCCCCCCTCCCCCCCCCACCTCCCGGCGCCCCTCTGTTTCCTGCGCAGGCTGCCGGTGGCGCACTTCGCGGCCTCTCCACATTCTCTGTCCTGGTGACGGTGGGAGGGTGCCTGCCCGTCTGAGCGGAGCCTCTAGAGGTGGGGGAATGGTCTTGCTCTTTGAACCTCGCATCTCGCCCAGGGTCTGGCTCAGTCAGAGTGCACAGAGAGTGTGTGTTGAAAAGGGCGGAGGTGCGGCAGCCCCTTACCTATGAGCCAGGCCTCTGTAGGTCTGCCCAAGGGCCATCACCCCAGGCCCCAGGACCAAAGAGGAAGGAGACTGCCCAGGTCCTGACATCTCCTGAGAAGACAGATCACCCCGGCTGCCAGGGCGCCTGCCAGGTGGCCCCTCTGCCCATCCTTCCTCCAGCTCCCAGCAGGTTCCCAGTTGCAGTGGCGTATGGGGGGAGGAGGACAGGTGATGAGGGCAGAGGACTTACCCAGGGGGGAACTAGGACGTTGGCCAGAGACAGGCTGATCCTTGGCTCCACTTGTGGCCCTAGTTCACTGTGTGGCCTCCACAAGTCACTTTGCATCTCCGGTTCAGTTTCCTCCCCTGGGCAATGAGTGCAATAATGCCACGGAGCTTTATTCAAGAGGCAGCTGTGGGTCTCCCTGGTGCTCTACCCCCAACAAAGTCCAGGGTAGGGAGTTGGTCCTGACCCCCCAAGGGAACCCCACCCCTGCCCTTAATTGTCCCAGGTGGCATTTCCCCACCATGATCCTCCAGGCCCATTCACTTGTTCATTAGGCATGAACTAGCTGAATACCTGCCAAGCCCTGGTGAGCCTTCGGATCTAGAGAGGACTGAGGCACAGCCACCCACCCTCTTGGATAGGAGGCCAGCAAGAGAAGACATGCGGCTGGGGCTCAGGAGCGGAGTGTAAGATTGGGAGTGGGTGCCCACCCAGGCAGGGCCTCATGGGCCCTTGCCAGGAATGTGCACGTTATCCTGCAGCTGCTGTGAGGCTTTTAGCAGAGACAGGAGTGGGATTGAGAAAAAAATCCCTGTGGCCAGGGCTTCAAGAATGGCCGAAGCTCTTGGTGGTCTTGTGGGCACATGGTGGTAACAGAGGTTTGGGAGATGGATGGGCAGGGTCTGGGGGCCGAGGGAGGTGGGACGGAAATCGGGTTGAGTTCTAGATTCCCAGCTGGCACTCGTGGGCGGACAGTGGTGCTGCTTACTGAGTGGGGGTGGTGGGACTTGGAGAGGAGCGGGGTGGAGAAAGGTGGGGCCTGCCTGGATTTAGGTGCCAGACAAAGGGAAGAGAAACATGAGAGTGCTGGCTCAGAGGACAAGGAATGTCTAGAAGAAGGACGCACAGGAAGGTCACGTGAGAGAAAGGCCATATAACACTTATCCGAAGTGGCCACTAGAAGCTCAGCTGGTCAGGGGAGTGCTGAAGGCAGAGGGCAGTGGTGGAGTGAAGTGAGGGTGAGAATTGAGCGTGTAGACAACAGGCAGAAGGAGAGAGAGAGACACAGTGTGGTCAGAGGGGGTGTAGGTCATAGATGGAAACGTCCCCAGGTTCAGGTGGGTGGGCAGGAGATGGGGAGGCTGAAGATGGAGAGGAGGTCGTTGCTGAGAAGGGATCTCGGAAAAAAGTGGGTGCAGAACAGAGGGGGCAGGATGTGGGGATGGCATGGCACGGGGGCACTGGGGATTGTGTAGGGACCCCCGTCTGTCAGGCGGCAGCTCAGGGCTTAGGGCAGGCTACCTGGCAGGGCCAGGGACCCCCAGAACAGAGGAGCTCCTGCCATGGATGGTGTTTTACAGCCTTGTCACTCCCCATGCACTCTAATCGCACATGTTGAGCACTTGGTGTGGGCTGGTCAATGTGCTGGTCAATGTGCGGTAAGACGCAGTCCCAAAGGGGCTAAGAATCCTGTGGGTTCTTGCTCAAAGGCTTGTACCCAGGGTTAAGCTCCCAGCAGCTTGGAAGGCAGGCATAGGCACCTCCATTTGCCCTGAGTACAAACAGAGGTTCAGAGAGGTTTAGTGACAGGACAAAGGTCACACAGCCAGGAAGTGGCTGTGTCCAGGACAGTTCCAGGCCCCCTGACTCCAAGCCCCACCCTGGCCAGCAGGTTCAGTTTCAGCCAGGTGGCCTTTAGGGTTGGCCACCGTGTTCCCCTTGGCAAGAACAGTACAAGCCGAAGGCAAGCAAGCGCTCCTTCTTCAGAGCATCCTGTATGCCCAGCCCTGTGGCGGGAGAGTGGTTGATGTCCCAGGAGAGGCACATCTCCTGTTCTCTTGCTGCCCAGGAGAGGGCAGAAGCAAACCCTTCTGAGAGGGGAGAGAGGGAGACAGGGAGAGGTAAGCAGGGATGACTCCTCCCCTCCCCCAAAGAGGCCACTCAGGGAGCCCTGGGAAGCCAGGCCAAAGGCGGTGCAATAAAGGGGCCTCTGAGACTCTTCCCGTGGCTGTGGTCCTGACTCTGGGATTTCAGGGTGCGGTCACCATCCCCGCCCAGAGGTGGGAAGGCCCAGGTGGGTGGAGCTGGCCTGGAGCCCGCCCCTGCTGCTGGGGCATTGGCTGCTGGGAGGGAAGTTCCAGCCGGCCGCTGCACCTTCTTATTCAAGCAGCCCTGGAGGCGCCGCACCTGAGCAGGCAGCCCCGACTGGAAGGAGCCCGGGGCCCTCATTCCTCCTCCTCCACTGGGAACTGAGTGAGTCCTCGCCCCTGAGGGACTAGGGGGTGGCCACAGCAGTTTCTCCACTCTCTCCCCTCCCTTTCCCAAATCCTCAAACCCACCTGGGGGCCCCTCCTCTCTGGATCCAGGCCCAGTACCCACTTCCTAGGACAAACTCCGAGGGCAGCCCGAGGCCACTGTGATTGAGAGAAAGAAACTGGCCTCGGGACAGACCCTCCTGTCCCCCCTTGGGGCCAGCCAGGGGGCCTTTGGCAAGGGGCGTTGGTAACAGCAGGAAGCTGAGGCCAAATTGAGGGGACTCCAGCTAGCCCCTTGCCTGTAACTCCCTCCTCCAACAACCCTCACCCCCACCCCCCAGCTGGGGCAGCCACCTCAGCTGTCTCCCTCCCAGGGACTCACCTGCAGCCCCAGGCTGTCCCAGGAGCCCCTCTGCCTGCCTAGGACCTGACTTAGGAGAGAGCAGCTTCTTGGGTCCCCCTCCCACCCTCACCCCACATTGCTGTCCCCCCAGAGATCTCCCTGCACCACCCCCCCTACTCCCCTGCAGGCCACATGGTCTCTGGGGGCCTCCCTGGAGCCTGCGCCTGGTTCTCACCTCTTTAGTCCCTGGCTCCCTTCAGCCCCAGGGGCCTGAGATGGGCCCCACCTGCCCCCTCACTTCCTTCCCAGGCCTCAGTAGTTAACCTCACTCTAGACCTATTTTTTTATGTTTATTTTATTTTAATAGTTGTGGGGAGCAGGTGGTGTTTGTTCTTTAGTGGCGATTTCTGAGATTTTGGTGCAGCCATCACCCGAGTGGTGTGCACTGTACCCAATGTGTAGTCTTTTGTCCCTCACCCCCCTTTCACACTTCCCCCACTCCCAAGTCCCCAAAGTCCATTATATCATTCTTAGGCATTTGTGTCCTCATAGCTTAGCTCCCACAGACCTATTTTCTCTGCCCTTCTTAGGGCTGACCGTGTCCAGTACAGGGAAGGGTGGGCATCAGTACTTCTGAATGTCAGCCTGGATGGGTGGTCGGTGCCAGGCCCTGGGAAATGGGAAAGTCCATGATCATGACCAGGGGGTAGCTGCTGACCAGGAATGTGGTCGGGGCTCCATGCCTGAATGTTAGGGAGATTCGGAGCTGGATCTGTGCCAGGGAGTGAGAGGTCAGCGGCTGTTGGTTCATATTGAGGGGGAAATAGGGCTGCCAGGACTAGGGCTCTGGGGCACAGGGGCATAGGGGCACAGGCACTCTTGCTAAAATTTGGGAAGCTCTGTTTCCAGATTGCAGAAGGATTCTGGTGTTGAGGGAACTTGCAGAGCTGTTGCCAGGTGAGCCCCGCAGGACCCTTCTGTCCAGCTGAGGCCCCTGTGGGTGCCCACCCTGCCTCTTTGCCTTCTCCTGGCTGGGGGTCCCCTGTGAGGCATGAAGGGAGTGGGGCAGGGGCCCCTGTCCAGGCCTCCGTGTCTGTCTAGGGGCTGGGCCAGAGAGAGGAAGCAGAGGTAGCAGAAGGGCCTGCCTGCAGAATCCTCCCAACCTCCCCCTTCCTTTCTCCTCGTTGGCCCAGTTAAATGTGTAAATTACTATTCCCTCCCTATAAAAATAGCTTAACTCCATTACAAATATTTGAATAATATGAGGAAATCTCAAATGACTGTTAGCATGTTGGTTTCTTCCCATTTATTCTGCCTTCTTATGTGTATGTCTTGGGCAGTTCCCATCAAGACATCACAGCATAATGATGATTGTGCCTTCTGCTTTTTCACTTACCATATTCACCTAGTCAGTGAATGTCAGCTGCTGTACTGGGCACTAGAGAGCAATGAAAAATAAAGGATGGTTCCTGCCCTCAGGTAGCTTACTGTCCAGGAGAAATTGAACAGCAGATCCAATTATGATATGGTATGGCATGGCAGTTATGGTATGGCAGATATGATATGATATGACATGATGCATCTGCAAAGAGCTGTGGGGGGCATGTTGGAGGAGCCATCCTCCCAGAATCTTGTTGGCAAGAGGGAAATCCAGGAGTGCTTCCTGGAAGAGGAAGGTGTTGGCAAAGATGAATTCAAAAGGTTTCTACAGTTCCCTCTCGTGAAACCCTCTGGACCTGGTGCGTTTTTCAGTGGCAGATTTTTTTTCTCATCAGTGGTAATTAGTTTATTTAAGTTTCTACTCACCTTCTAGTTAATTTTGGCCATTTTATACTTTACTAGGAAAGCATTCATTTTCTCCAGATGTGTAAAATCTCCACTTTTAAAATTTATTATGAATTTCTTTGTGACCAAGTAAATGATTTTTCTAAGTTTTTCATAGATGTATAAGAAAAATGCATATTTTCTTATTTTTATTTATTTATTTATTTATTTTGAGATGGAGTCTTACTCTGTCACCCAGGCTGGAGTGCAGTCTTGGCACTAAAACCTCCACCTCCCGGGTTCAAGAGATTCTCCTGCCTCAGCCTCCCGAGTAGCTGGGATTACAGGTGTGCGCCACCATGCCCAGCTAAGTTTTATATTTTTAGTAGAGAGGGGATTTTGCCATGTTGGCCAGGCTGGTCTGGAACTCCTGACCTCAAGTGATCCACCTGCCTCAGCCTTACAAAGTACTGGGATTACAGGTGTGAGCCACCACGCCTGGCCGGAAAAATGCATATTTTCTATTTAAGAGATATAAGGTCCTATCTGCATCAAATCAAGTTTGTTGATTATATTATTCAAACTTTCATTCCCTTTGTATCCTTTGCTTGGGGGCAGGGGTCTTTTACTCTAATTCTGATAGAGATGTGTTATGTTAAACCTTCCACTCAAATTTTCTCTATAAAGCTCTTCTGGTGCTTTTCCTAGTTTTTGCTTTTTGTATTTAACTACGATGCTGTCGGGAACATGCAGATTTCAAGTGTTCTGTTGTGTCGTTACAAATTGTGCTTTTCTATTATTACGTGGTGTCCTTCTTTATCCTATTATAGTGCTTAACCTTAAATTTCGCCCTTCTATTGTTCATATGACCACTCCTTATTTTACTTTATTTTTTTTTACACTTGCTTGGCATTCTTTTATTTTCTACTATTATCATTTTTTTAAACTACTAATTTCTTGTGTCTGTCAAATCACTGTTTTGTTTTGTTTGAGACAGGGTCTCCCTCTTTTGCCCAGGCTGGAGTGCAGTGGTGTGATCATGGCTCCCTGCAGCTTCAACCTCCCTGGCTGAGGCCCCTGCCTCAGCACCCCGAGAACCTGGGACCACAGGCCTATGTGCCACCATGCCCAGCTAATTTTTTTTTTTTGGTATTTTTTGTAGAGACGGGGTTTCTTCATGTTGCCTGTCACCACTGTATTTTTGTTGTCTTCATTTTTTGTTTGTTTGTTTGTTTTTTGAGATGGAGTCTTGCTCTGTCACCCAGGCTGGTGTGCAGTGGTGCGATCTCGGCTCACTGCAACCTCCGCCTCCCAGGTTCAAGTGATTCTCCTGCCTCAACCTCCTGATTAACTGGGGTTACAGGCACATGCCACCACACCCAACTAATTTTTGTATTTTTAGTAGAGACAGGGTTTTACCACATTGGTCAGGCTGGTCTCAAACTCCTGACCTCAAGTGATCCACCTGCCTCACCCTCCCAAAGTACTGGGATTACAGGTGTGAGCCAATGCGCCCAGCCTATCACTGTATTTTTAAACCCAAGCTAACTCTTTGTCTTTTAGTGGGAGAATTCAATCTGTTCACGTTTCATTTAACAGTTGATCTACTGTACTTAATTACCTTTGGCTTATTTTACATTTATTGGTTTATCTTGTGTTTTTCTTCCCTCTGATCTGGTTATCAATTTCCTTTTTCTTCCCCTGTTACACTTTCCATTTCATTATTGGCAGCTGTCTCTTCTCTGGGGTTCCTAATCAAACACATATTCTTTAGCACATGCCTCGATGGGGATTCTTTTCTCAGCACCCTCATCTGGAGCTTACAGGACCTGTCACTCTGTAGACTCCGGTCTTTTTTCAGCTTAGGAACATCTATTTGTTGCTTGATTTGATTATTGTTTGTTTGCTTGTTTATTTATCGAGACAGGGTCTTATTCTGCCACCCAGGCTGGAGTGCTGTGGCACAATCACCGCTCACTGCAGCCTCCACCTTCTGGGTTCAAGTGATCCTCCCACCTCAGCCTCCTGAGAAGCTGGGAATACAGGCACATGCCACCAGGCCCAGCTAACTTTTTTTGTATTTTTTTGAGAGACAAAGTTTCGCCATGTTGCCCAGGCTGATCTTAAATTTCTGGGCTCAAACGATCCGCCTGCCTCAGCCTCCCAAAGTTCTGGGATTACAGGTGTGAGCCACCATGCCCGGCCTGTTGCTTGATTATTATTTCTTTTACCTTTTCTTTCCTTTGCATGTGAGTGCTCCTGACTGGGTCCCCTCCAGTTTATCTTTGGCCTCTTTATTTCAATCTTGGTGTACTTTTGCTCTGAGGTTTGATATTTCTTTTTGACCTTCCAGGCTGCAAATTTGAATCTCAAGAGTGAATTTCTTCCCCTTCAACTAATACAATGACATATTTTAAGTTCTAAAAATCAGTCCTTTTTAAAAACTCTGCTTGATTCGAGTCTCCTTAAGAGTTTGTATTCAAGTTGTAATTGCATTCTGCAGCCCCTCTATTTTGCCAATAGCCTTGAATTTATTTTACTAGGTAATATATTTACAGGTTTTTTTAATCAAAGCAACATTTTAAAGTCTATAGTAAAAATCTCACATGTACCCTGTTTCCCTGCTGTGTTCTCCATCAACTCAAAAGTCACCCCTTTCCTTCATTCTTTCTTCATTCTTCCAGAGTTTGAGTACAAACTAGTATAACTACATATCTGATTACTTAATTTTCTCTCTCTCTTAAGCAAAGGTAGTACCTTGTACACACCGTCCTGTGTGTAAAACAAGATTTTTTAAAAAACAAGCTTGCTTACTTTTTGTTTTATTTATTCCTTTGACAATGTATCTGGGAGATTATACCTAGAGAGGTTCTGTCTGTTTCCCTACAACTACAAATAATCCATTTTACTAGTCTCCTGTTGACAGGTACTCGGAATGTTTCCCATTTTTTGCTATTACAACAATGTCATAATGAATACTCTTTTATATATGTATGGGTAGATGTTGGAAAAATTCCAAAAGTGGAATTTTGGGGTCAAAAGGTAAATAATAGATATTTGATGGGTATATCCCATGAGGCATATACCAATTTGACCTCACCAATACAAATGAGGGTGTCTTATTCCCCACAGCCTTGCCAACTGACTGTTGTCAAACTTTTGTTTTCTGCCAATCTGACCATAATATGTATTATCTTAAGGTACTTTAAATTTGCATTTTTCTTTCCAATAAGAGTATCTTTTCATATATTTAAGGGCTGTTTGTCCCCCTGACCTTTTTTTTTTCTTTCTGTGAACGGTCTGTTTATATCCTTTGCCTGTTTGCGTATTGGGTTGTTAGGTTTTTTTCTTATTGAGTTCTGGTAGCTTTTTCTATACTAGGGAAAATAGCCCTTTGTCTATTATTACATGAGTCGTAATTCCCTCCGTCACCCTAAGCTTGTCTTTTGACTCTGCTAATAGCATTATTTTGCCACACAAGTTTTCTTAAAACACACTTATGTAGTCAAATGTATCACTCGTTTATTTTATGGCTTTTATATTTTAAGTCTTTATTACAAAGTCTTATATATATATATATACACACACACAGACACATACAACATATTGAAGTTTTATATATATATACACACACAGCATATTATATATAATATATATTTATATATATACATACAGCATATTGAAGTCTTATATATATAAAGAGACATATATATAAAATATATAGGCTTTTATATATATATATACATACAGCGCATTGGATTTTGTTTTCTTTTTCGATTATTTTTATGACTTCATTTTTAAAAATTTAAATCTCTAGTCCTTTGAAGGTTAATATGGATGGACAAAATGAGATGTGGACCCTCCCTTATTTATAAACATGTTTATTTATTTTTTTATCTCTGGATGGGCAGCCAGTTGTCCTGTGACCTTTCACTGACAAGTTTGTCTTTCCCCATGACCTGTGATGGCATCTTTAGTGCATCCTGGGTGCCGGCTGTGCTGGGGTCTGGTGGCAGCAGCTGGTTTGGTGGTTCTGTCTGCTCCCCCTGCTAAGCTGTCACAGAATGAGCTTATATGTCTTTGCTCCCCAGAGCTGGGGTCGAGCTGCAGGAGTACCCCACTTGGTGGGGGGCCCTAGAGTGGAGAAGGGATGTTGGTCTCTGCCAGTGGGCCTGTGGGCATGAGACATCCGTGATGTCAAAACACCAGCAGGAATTCTCCCTATCTCCTTGGTGCCCTGGCCTTACGGGTAGAGACTACCTGGCCCACTTGTTTGCCCTGCCTCAGCTCCTGGACACGAGGGTACAAGAGCCACTCTGCCTTCTCCCTGGGGTGCCATGATGGGCCAGCCTGCCCCAGGGTTCCCCTGGGAGCAACCACCTCAGACATAGCCTCTCACCTGTGGCAGCCAGATCCCACCCACCCACTGCCGCAGCCTCTGCTTGACTCAGGCAGTAGTACCAGGTCACAGTTGGGAGCAGAGGGAAAACACAGAGTGTTTAAGTGGCCTTATTCCCAGAATCCCAGCTCCAGAGCTGTGTCTGAAAGGGAGAGGAACTACTTTGTCTGTAACAATTCGGGGGCAAGGGGAGCTGGAAGGGCAAGTCTGTTTCCAGGTGAGAAATAATGAACAACTTTTTCTTCTTTTCTTTTTCGAGACAGGGTCTCACTCTGTCACCCAGGCTGGAGTGCAGTGGTGCCATCACGGCTCACTGCAGCCTCAACCTCCTGGGCTCAAGCAGTCCTCCCACCTTGTCCTTCCAAGTAGCCGAGAGCACAGGATTATATGGTAGTGACAGTAAGGATGGAGAATAGTAAAAAGGTTTGAGGAATTTTTTTTAATTTTATTTTTATTATGAAAATGTCCAATTAGGCTGGGCCTGGAGGCTCACACCTGTAATCCTAGCACTTTGGGAGGCCAAGGCAGGAGGATTATTTGAAGTCAGGAGTTCGAGACCAGCCTGAACAACACAGTGAGACCCCGCCTCTATATTAAAAATAAGTAAATAAATTTAAAACTTAAAAAAAAAGAAAATGTCCAACATGCGGAAAAGAAAAAAGAATTTTTTTTTTTTTTTTTTTTTTTTTTGAGACAGAATCTTGCTCTGTCACCCAGGCTGGAGGGCTGTGGCACAATCTCATCTCACTGCAATCTCCGCCTACTAGGTTCAAGTGATTCTCATGTCTCAGCCTCCTGAGTAGCTGGAATTACAGGCGGGTGCCACCATGCCTGGCTAATTTTTGTATTTTTAGTAGAGATAGGGTTTCACCATGTTGGCCAGGCTGGTCTCGAACTTCCTGATCTCAAGTGATCCACCTACCTCTGCCTCCCAAGGTGCTGGGATTACAGGTGTGAGCCACCACACCAAGCCAAAAATAATATTTTTAAAAAACGAATACAATTACCTATTGCCTAGATTTAACAACACTTGCTCCTTGCTGGCTGCTCTACTAGGAAAAAAAAAGAGAAAAGAGAAACAACAATATTTGCCATGTTTATTTATATTTATTTATTTATTGCTGATGAATTATAAATTCTAGGCATCATATTTCACCCCTGAAAACTTCAGCATGCATCTCTGAAAAGTGATGTCTTTCTCTGTAAACACCCTACCATTATTATATCTGACAAAATTAACTATAGTTCCTTAATGTCATCTATGACCTAAGCTGTCGTCAGATTTCCACCTTATCCTAAAACATCTCTCTCACAGCTGGTTTGTTTGGTTCAGGATCCCATCCAAGGCCATGCCTAGTATCTGGCTGTCTCTTCAATCTCCCTTGAAGAGCCCCGCCCTTTCCTTCTGCCTGGACATTGACTCATTGCCCTGCCTGCAAGGTGTCTGTTTGCTTCCTTGCAGCAGTGTTTTCATGTTCTTCTAACCCTGGTGTTACGTGAGAACTGGTAGGCAGGTCTGCAAGGTTTAGGCTGATGGGATCAACAGGGCTCAGTGACAGATGAGGCAAAGCCAGCAGGAGGCAAGGATGATTCTACCTTGGGTGACAGAAGTAGATGTCACTCAGATGCTGAGATTGGGGAGGGAGGAGGGAGAGGACAAATTTGATTTGGGGCACACAGCTTTCGACATGTACAAAGGACATCCAGATGGCAGTGGGCTATGTGAGCCTGGAGACTGTGCTGCGAGTTGTTGATCTACAGCTGGTGGGGCTCTCCCAAGGTGGTGGAGTGAGAAGCCAGGTGAGACACCAAGCATGAGGCCGTGGCAGAGGAGGTGGAGCCTGGGGCCCAATTGCTGAGCAGTAGCAGAGAAAAAGAAGGAAAACCAGGAGGCCTGGCCCGGGGAAGCCCAAGAAGGAGAGGATTTTAAAGAGCAAACGCTGGAGAGAAGTCAGGCCAGAGGAAGACTGTCAGGCCTCTAAGCCAGAGCAAGGTCCTTGTAACCCCTATGACCTGCCTGTATACATCCAAATGGCCTGCAGGAGCCACAAAGTCTGGAGCAGCCAAAAAAAAACAAACCCGCAAAAAGGAGTAAAACAGCCAGCTCCTTGCATTGTTCCTGCCCTGCCCCAACTCATCAATTGACCTTGTGACAATCTCCTCCTGGACAGTGAGTCTCAGGAGCTCCCCGCCCGAGCACCTTGTGACCCCTCCCCTGCTATCAATGGATAACTGCTTTTAACTTGTACCTTTCCACTGCCTACCCAAGTCCTGTAAAGCTGCCTCTATCCTATCCGCCTTCGCTGTCTCTCTTTTCGGACTCAGCCCATCCACACCCAGATGTAAATAAACAGCCTTGTTGCTCACTCAAAGCCTGTTTGGTGGTCTCTTCACACGGACGTGCTTAACAAGGACCAGATCTGTCACCAAGGAAGTGGTGGAAGGCCTCTGAGCAGTTAGCTGGTTGTCTAAGTGAGGGGACAGAGAAATTGGCTCGAAAAGGAGGAAGGGAAAAAGGATTTAGTTGTTAAAAGGGGATGCTGGGTCCAGGGAACGAATCTTTTTTTTTTTTTTTTTGAGATGGAGTCTCTCTTTCGCCCAGACTGGAGAGCAATGGTGTGATGTCTGCACACTGCAACCTCCGCCTCTGGGGTTCAAGTGGTTCTCCTATCTCAGCCTCCCAAGCAGATGGGACTACAGGCACCCACCACCACGCCCAGCTAATTATAATTTTATATATATATAAAATTAGCAGAGATGGGGTTTCACCATGTTGGCCAGGCTGGCCTTGAACTCCTGACCTCAAGCGATCCACCTGCCTCAGCCCCCCAAAGTGTTGGGATTACAGGCATGAGCCACTGCACCCGGCCAACATTTTCTTTTTAAGATGGAGAGACCAGCTGGGTGCAGTGGCTCACGCCTGTAATCCTAGCACTTTGGGAGGCTGAGGTGGGAGGATTTCTTGAGCCCAGGAGTTCAAGACCAGCATGGGCAACATAGTGAGACCCTGTCTCTACAAAAAAAAAAAAAAAAATTAGCCAGGTGTGGTGGTGTGGGCCCGTAGTGCCAGCTACTTGGGAGACTGCGGCAGAAGAATTGCTTGAGTCCAAGAAGTCAAAGCTGCAGTGAACCGTGATCGTGCCATTGCCCTCCAGCCTGAGTGACAGAGCAAGACCCTGTCTTAAAAAAAAAAAAAAAAAAAAAAAGATGAAGAGGCCTTGAGTTTGTTGAAATGAGAAAGGCACAAAGGTAGTCAGAAGGGAAGGGTTGGAAATTTGAGGTGAGGCCACTTCTGAGCAAGTGGGAGGCAGCTATGGGGTCCTTCAGGCCTGGGCTAGGGAGGTTAGCTTGGACGGCAGGCCCCTGTGCCTTCTCCTGGGGGAGGGGGAAGGAATAGTGGGTGCAAACACAGATATGTTTGAGGGGGTGGGCAGAAGGTGACCACTCCTTGGTCTCATTTTCCTACCTCCCTAGCCTGGCTCATCCCTACAGCCTTCGCTGGCTGGGAGGTTCCCTTATGGACCTTTTTTTTTTTTTTTTTTTTTTTTTGAGACAGAGTCTCGCTCTTTCACCCAGGCTGGAGTGCAGTGGCGCGTTCTCGGCTCACTGCAGGCTCCGCCCCCCGGGGTTCACGCCATTCTCCTGCCTCAGCCTCCCGAGTAGCTGGGACTACAGGCGCCTGCCACCTCGCCCGGCTAATTTTTTGTATTTTTAGTAGAGATGGGGTTTCACCGTGTTAGCCAGGATGGTCTCGATCTCCTGACCTCGTGATCCGCCCGCCTCGGCCTCCCAAAGTGCTGGGATTACAGGCGTGAGCCACCGCGCCTGGCCCCATTTCTTTTTTTTGTGGGGGATGGAGTCTTGCTCTGTTGCCCAGGCTGGAGTGCAGTGGTGCGATCTTGGCTCACTGCAACCTCCGCCTCCCAGGTTCAAGCAATTCTCCTGCCTCAGCCTCCCCAGTTGCTGGGACTACAGGTGCATACCACCATGCCCAGCTAATTTTTGTATTTTTAGTAGAGACTGGGTTTCACTATGTTGGCCAGGCTGGTCTGAAACTCCTGACCTCAAGTGATCCTCCTGCCTCGGCCTCTCAAAGTGCTGGGATTACAGGCCAATGCGCCTGGCCCCTTGTGAACCATTTCTGATCCCTCCTGGCCCCAGTGGCCCTGCTGGGTCTCTGCCAACCTTACTTAGAGCACAGGCGGTGTGACCCCTGAGGAGGCCCCACCCCAGCTCCCACCCTGCCCTGGAGGAGCAGGCCAGGCAGGCAGCCCCATGAGTTCACCCAGAGGCTGGGGACGGAGTCCAGAGCTGAGGGCACCCAATCGAAACCCGAAGTCAGAAAAGCAGAAGTGCAGGCCTGCTTTCCCCCAATCCCCATGGGTGTGGGAACCCAGGGCCCGCTCGGTTCTTTCATAGAAGCAGCCCTGTGATGGGGTAGGGTTGACAGCTCTGTTCTACAGATGAAGAAACTGAGGCCCAGAAATTCAAGCAGCTGCTCGGCGAGAAGCTGAAGTAGAGTCTAGACAAGAGTCCAAGTCTCTGGACTCCGGCTCCACTCTTTTCCCCTTTGAATCAATGGAAGCTTCTGCCCCAAGCCCAAGAAGAGGGTCCCACCTGAAACCGTTACATTTGGAATCTCACCCCACATCCATGCAATAAGATTACACTGAGTCAGCCGGGCTGCTTATCCCTGTAATCCCAGCACTTTGGGAGGCCAAGGCAGGCGGATCACTTGAGGTCAGGAGTCCGAGGCCAGCCTGGCCAACATGGTGAAACCCTGTCTCTACTAAAAATACAAAAATTAGCCAGGTGTGGTGGCAAGCACCTGTAATCCCAGCTACACAGGAGGCTGAGGCAGGAGAATCACTTGAGCCTGGGAGGTGGCGATTGCAGTGAGCTGAGATTGAGCCACCGCATTCCAGCCTGGGTGACAGAGTGAGACTCCATACAAAAAATTAAAAAAAAAAAAATACACTGAGCCATGGTACCTCACCTTGGCAGCAGTCAAATCACCCGAGGAGCTTTAAAATTAGACACTTTCCCCAGGCCCCAGTCCAAACCACTTCCATCAGAATCTCAGAGGACTGAGCTAGGCACGGTTCCCCAAAGCCTACTGAGGCCTGAGGCCCAGGACCCTGCGGGGTCACCCCCAGCTCCCCCAGTCCTGCCTCTGGATGTGTAGCTCTGGGCCAGGCCAGGATGGGTAAAGGGAGACTCAGTTTCTGTCCTGGAGAACATGTGATAAATAGGGGCTGGAAATTTGTAGAAATTTGTAGACCTATTTTTGAATTGTATTTTCTCTATTTCCAAAGCTGTAGTAGGTAACAAGATTAAAAACATTAGGCTTTGTAAGTATAGCTGCATACCCAAATTTCAGCCAAGGCATATAAATTCTATAAATGGCTGATACACTTTCTTACTACATGATCAGTTTTATTCTACATATAATTCTGAAGAATTAAAGCCTTCCTTATACATATGAGTAGGCTATTTTGGGTTTTATGGTTTATTAAATAATTATAGATGATTCACTGCTCAGTTCTAGCTATGATCACTTCAGGTGAACCTGCAACTACAGGACAAGGCTTACCCATTGATAGCAGAGTACTGTAGATAGGACAGCATGGCATCCCAGCTCTGATCATGAATCAGATCATGGGATCAGAGCTAGGACTCGGTATCTCCGCCCTTCAGCTAGCCATGGTGACAGGACATGGCCCCAACTGTGTCTCCCAGATTCAAGAATTATTTGCAGTGTAGATATGTAAGAATAAATGATGTTCTTAACATCACAGCAATTGCTTAAAAGTAGTGGCTTTCATACTTCTTTTTGACTCTGACCCTCAGTCACATACACATTTTTTCATAGCAGCCCGATATACATATTCAAACGCTTTCTGAAATACTGTTTTACCTTATTATGTGGGAAGCACTCTGATATTTTCTGTGCTAGCCTATTGCATTACATTTTTTTTTTGAGACGGAGTCTCGGTCTGTTGCCAGGCTAGAGTGCAGTGGTGCGATCTCGGTTCACTACAACCTCCGCCTCCCTCGTTCAAGTGATTCTCCTGCCTCAGCCTCCCGAGTAGCTGGGACTACAGGCATACGCCACCATGCCCAGCTAATTGTTTTGTATTTTTAGTAGAGATGAGGTCTCACCACGTTGGCCAGGGTGGTCTCAATCTACTGACCTCATGATCCGCCTGCCTTGGCCTCCCAAAGTGCTGGGATTACGGGCATGAGCCACTGTGCCCGGCTGCATTACATTTTATTTTTTTAAAAGCTGAATAAGACCCACTATTTATTTCATAGTCACTAAAGAGTTGGGATCAACTGTTTGAAAATACTATTTTGAAGTATCCGTGGGGTCTTACATTATAGCTGGAATGATAAAAGGACCCAAAAGGGTGTTTTTAGGAATATATTTTTTGGGGGGAGTACGTGCGATGCCCTTCTTTTTCCCTTAAGTATACACTTGAAAAACTTGTTATAAACTTGAAAAAATGGTAGGTGAGTAATTTATATGTATGGTTTCATGGGTATATTTGAAGTATTAATACATGAAAGCAGTGAATAATAGTATCTGACATGTAATAGGTACTTAATATGTGTTAGTTTTCTTTCTGCAGGCATATCTTGGTTGTTTAATTGTAAACAATTAGCTTTAGCTTTTAACTTAGCTTTTAGACTTCAAAAGTTCTATCATAAGGTTTATCTTAACTTTCTTTGAATGATTAATTTTAATTATTGAAAGACAGTTGATTGGATACAATTTATATCTTTGATTGACATAAATAATGCAGTCTTTTTATTTTTTTGGTCAGGTACTGGTAGTTAACTCTCAAGGAGAAATTTCACGGTTGAGCACCAAAAAGGAAGTGGTCATGGAAGGAAATATCAACAATTATTTTAAATTGGGTCAAGAAGGGAAGTATCGTGTCTACCACAATCAATACTCCACCAATTCATTTGCTTTGAATAAGCACCAGCACAGAGAAGATCATGATAAGAGAAGGCATCTTGCACATAAATTCTGTCTGACTCCAGCAGGAGAGTTCAAATGGAACGGTTCTGTCCATGGGTCCAAAGTTCTTACCATATCTACTCTGAGACTGACTATCACCCAATTAAAAAATGACATCCCTTCATCCTTTCTTCATCCCAACTGGGCATCACGTAGGTAAAGGAAACTAAGGTTAATTTATTGCTGTAAATATACTAAATGTTTATAAAATGATTGTTGTAGATGTGCACTTGAAAACGTCATTACCAATGAGTTGAATGAAGTCAATGTGGTCAGCAGACGGGATGTTAGAGGCATGAGTGTACTTCTAACTTACTGAACCAACACCACTATTCGGAGGATTTCTAGGAGTCAGAGTCTTTATCCCTGGAATCAGATGGAGATCAAAGTTACAACTATTGTGCTTTTAATTTAGATCAACCTAGTGAAATAATTTCTTTCATTTCTTCTGAAATATAGGGCAAATTGGATCAAGGCAGTTCAGATGTGTAGCAAACCCAGAGAATTTGCATTGGCTTTAGCCATTTTGGAGTGTGCAGTTAAACCAGTTGTGATGCTACCAATATGGCGAGAATCTTTAGGACATACCAGGTAAGTGAATTCTGAGCCTTGTAAATGATGAATATTGGACTCCCTTTTGAAATATTAGCCTATTAATAATGAAAGTTAATATATTTAAGAGGCCATATTGAAGACTTTGCTTTTGGCCTCATTTTCTTCCTATATAAGTTGTAAACATGAATGAATATTATTAGTTCTTTCTTTTTTTTTTTTTTTTTTTGAGATGGAGTCTTGCACTGTTGCCCGGGCTGGTGTGCAGTGGCACATTCTCAGCTCGCTGCAACCTCCACCTCCTGCATTCAAATGATTCTCCTGCCTCAGCCTCCGAAGTAGCTAGGATTACAGGTGCCTATCACTACGCCCAGCTAATTTTTTGTCTGTCAACTCAGGCTGGAGAGCAGTGGCGCCATCACAGCTCACTGCAGCCCTGACCTCCCTGGGCTAAGGTTATTCTCTCACCTCAGCCTCCCGAGTAGTTGGGACTACAGATGCATTCCACTATGCCTGGCTAATTTTTGTATTTTTTGTAGACAAGGGGTCTCATTATGTTGCCCAGGCTGTTCTCAATCTCTAGGCTCAAGTGACCTGCCTGCCTCAGCCTACCAAAGTGTTGGGATTATAGTCAGGATACATTTCTGATATGAGAGCAATTAGTACAACGGTTGCTATAACATTTTAGAGAATGGTTTGACAAAAACAAAGTTAAAAATGCAATTTGACTCCTTCCTGATATGGTAGAGAAACTTTTACCCTGTGTACATGAGAAGACATTGTAGCAGGGTGTTCCTTATAATATTATTTCATAATGGTGAAATTTGGAAACAATTCCTAAGTATGCCTGATTATGAAATCAGGCATGTTTAAATTGTGTCATCATTTCATAATGGACTGTTACATAGCAGTGAAAAACACACTAGAGCAACAAGTGTGGAGATTGAACCTCATAAGTTTACAATAGAATGAAAACATTTGGAGAGAGTGGGAGGGGCATAAGGGTTGAAAAATTACCTACTGGGTACAGTGTTTACGGGTAATGAGTAACTAGAAACCGAGTTCCCCCAGTGCACATAGACCCCTTGAATTAAAATAAAATAAAAATTTTTAAAAAGAGAAAACAGTTCCATCACTAAAAATACATATATTTGTGTGGAGTTTAAAAGCATGTGTGATAACACAATGTTACAGTATTGTTTAGGGATATAGACATTTGTAAAATTTTAAAGAAATGCAAGGGCCATACGCTTGAAACTAAGAAATATACTTCTAAATAAATAAGAAGTGCTCAAATGTAAATCATAATGAAAACCAGGAAACATTTTGATCTGGATGTTCATGAAAGTACTACATATATTGAAATTTGTGAGATGCAATTAAAGACTTCTAGGAGAAATTACTAGCCTTTAATGCTTATGTTAGAAAAGAAAAACTGCAAATTAATTAGCTAGGGGTACATCTCAAGGAGCCAGCCTAAAGAAAGAAAATATTAAAGATGACCAAATGTGATGAAATAGAAAACAAACATACTTTAGATCCCATTATGTTTTACAAGCCTCTGATAAGATTATCAAGGGGGGAAAATAATACAGCACAAATAACCAATATCAAGAATAAAAAAAGAGGCATACTAACCAATATTTCTGATTCTCTTTTACTAGAACTTGGAATTTTAAAGCCTTCACAGGGTCTACTAACATAGTATTCAGATTTCCTACATCTACAAAGAAAGGGGTCCACCTAGAAAGAGTGGACCAAGATGGTGGAATAAAAGTCCCCAACTGATCGTGCCCCACCTTCCATCCCCACTGCCACAGAAAGGGACCCACCGAGCTCCCTTTGGGTGTGGGGAAGGGTTGGGAAAGACGCCACAGTCATCTCAGTCCTTAGTAGGGCAGAAGCCACACTGTTAGGCAGGGAAAGGATTTCTGGTTGTTTATCACTGCACCTGTCATCAAGGTGATGGCAGGACCAGATGATTTCATAAGGTTTTTCTTAAATTTCAGGAACCAGATAGTTCTATTTAAACTTTTCTACCAGAATAGAAAAAGGAAAATTTACAGATTGTTGTTTCTGTTAGTGTGAAACTGTTAGGAAATTTGATAAATAGAAATAGACAAATAGAAAATTATGGTCCTGTCTCCTTTATTATTTATTATTAATAATTAATAGCAAATAGATATGTCTATAAGAAATCTCAAAATATTGGTATGCAGATATATTCAGTAGTAAATTTAAAGAATAAGAAACCATGGCTAAATTGGCTTCACCTTAGACACCAATCTCCAATACTAGGAGATTACTAATACCATACTATTTTAAGAAGTCAAAGAAAGGCTGGACGTGGTGGCTCATGCCTGTAATTCCAGCACTTTGGGAGGCCAAGGCAAGTGGATCACTTGAGCCCAGGAGTTTAAGACCAGCTTGGCCAACATGGTGAAACCCCATCTCTACTAAAAATATAAAAATTAGTGGGGCACGGTGGTGCATGTCTGTAGTCCTAGCTACTAGGAGGCTGAGGCAGGAGAATCGCTTGAACCCGGGAGGCAGAGGTTGCAATGAGCTGAGATGGTACCACTGCACTCTAGCCTGGGCAACAGAGCAAGTCACTGTCTCGAAAAGAAAAAAGTCAAAGAAAGGAAACCTTTTGATCATCTCATTCGATGCTAAGAAGGTATTTTGTATAAGTTCATTATTATTTATTGGGTTTTTTTAATTTTGGATTTTTTTTGGCTGGGCATGGTGGCTCACGCCTATAATCCCAGCACTTTGGGAGGCCGAGGTGGTGGATCACCTGAGGTCAGGAGCTTGAGACCTGTGGGTGGCAAGCCACCCAGGTGCCGAGGCAAGAGACCGAGGACACGAGCTGTTCCAGTATAATAAAATATAAAACAAGAATAGTTATACCAGATATAGATCTTAGATATGATTATATATCAATATCAATAATCATTAGTTGGTAGTAATTACTCTTTATTCCAATATTATAATAATCCTCACTCTATAATCATAACCTAGGAAAAACCAGGCCATACAGAGATAGGAGCTGAGGGGACACAGTGAGGAGTGACCAGAAGACAAGAGTGCGAGCCTTCTGTTATGCCCAGACAGGGCCACCAGAAGGGCTCCTTGGTCTAGCGGTGACGCCAGCATCTGGGAAGACGCCCATTGCCAGGCAGACCGTGGTCTAGCGGTAACGAAAAGTGTCAAGGAACAACACCCGCTACTTAGCAGACCCGGAAAGGGAGTCTCCTTTTCCCTGGGGGAGTTTAGAGAAGGCTCTGCTCCTCCACCTCTTGTGGAGGGCCTGACATCAGTCAGGCTTGCCCGCAGTTATCCAGAGGCCTAACCGTCTCCCTGCGATGCTGTGCTTCAGTGGTCACGCTCCTAGTCCGCCTTCATGTTCCATCCTGTACACCTGGCTCTGCCTTCTAGATAGCAGTAGTAAATTAGTGAAAGTACTAATAGTCTCTGATATGCAGAAATAATGGCATAAGCTGTCTTTCTCTTCGTCTCCCCTCTCTCTCTGCCTCGGCTGCCAGGCAGGGAAGGGCCCCCTGTCCAGTGGACACGTGACCCACGTGACCTTACCTATCATTGGAGATGACTCACACTCTTTACCCCGCCCCTTTTGCTTTGTATCCAATAAATAACAGCGCAGCCAGACATTCGGGGCCACTACCAGTCTCCGCGCATTGGTGGTAGTGGTCCCCCGGGCCCAGCTGTCTTTTCTTTTATCTCTTTGTCTTATGTCTTTATTTCTACACTGTCTCGTCGCCGCACACAGGGAGAAGCCCACCAACCCTGTGGGGCTGGACCCTACAGAGACCGACCTGGCCAACATGGTGAAACCCCATCTCTACTAAAAATACAAAACTTAGCTGGGTATGGTGGCACATGCTTGTAGTCTCACCTACTTGGGAGGCTGAGGCAGGAGAATCACTTGAACCTGGGAGGCAGAGGTTGCAGTGAGCCGAGATTGCACCACTGCACTCCAGCCTGGGCGATAGGGTGAGACTCTATCTCAAAACAAAACAACAAAAAAATGGCTACTAGAAAGTTTCAATTTATATAGCTTGCATTCTATTTCTGATGGACAGCTCTGCTCCGGGAAGTCTCAGCCCTTCAGATGGAAGGGAGACAGTTATCCTTTGGCTAAAATGATTTCATAGTGTTGAAAACATGATGATCCCCCCTCTAGTATACAGGTGTGGATTCAGTGGATGCTTGATAATTCAGTTCTCCTTTGGTACTATTATTGACAAAGGAAAATGATACAGGAAATATTTTTCTCTTCCCCCATCTTTTAGCTTTCTCCGTTTGTCTCATAACCGTGTCCACCAACAAGAATGCTAACACACCAGCTGCCCGTCTTCACAGATTCAAGAACAAGGGAAAGGACAGTACAGTGAGTACCTTCTGTTGCTTTCCTGTGGTGGTATTTAAATGGGAAGACATTTGGAAAGGGGTGAAAACTTAGGGATTTTTAAAAAAACGCCCTCACTCAACAACAAAAACTGATGTGATAGGTGAAACGGCATGTTATCTTTTCTCAAGGAAATGAGGCGTCGCAGAATAGAGGTCAATGTGGAGCTGAGGAAAGCTGAGAAGGATGACCAGATGCTGAAGAGGAGAAATGTAAGCTCATTTCCTGATGATGCTACTTCTCCGCTGCAGGAAAACTGCAACAACCAGGTAAAAAAATATATTTTAGATTATGAGCTACATGAATTCCAGAAAATCAGTAGGGACTTTTCTTAGAAATTCAAGTAAACTTAACATTTCTAGTCTTACGGTTTTAACTATCTGTGAAGATCTTTTTCTCTGTTCGCAATTAGTAATTGTCTTCTTTCCTGCCTTCCATAATCCACTGAAGCTGATTTAGGATCTTCCTTTAGCTCTGACCTTCCTTCAGACTTCCCTGCATTTATTTCTAGCTACTAGCTGGGTACCTTGACCTGACCAGTGTGTCCAGAGCCAACCAGTTTCTGGTTTGTTTCTTTTTTCTTTTTCCCACATGGAGTCTTGCTCTGTCACCCAGGCTGCAGTGCAGTGGCACAATCTCGGCTCACTGCAACCTCCGTCTCCTAGTTTCAAGCAATTCTCCTGCCTCAGCCTCCTGAGTAGCTGGGATTACAGGTACGCACCACCATGCTTGGCTAATTTTTGTATTTTTAGTAGAGACAGGGTTTCATCATGTTGGCCAGGCTGGTCTTGAACTCCTGACCTTGTTATCCGCCCTCCTGGGCCTCCCAAAGTGCTGGGATTACAGGTGGGAGCCACCACGCCCAGCCCATTTCTGGTTTATTTCTGTGTTTTTTGGTATTCTGTATTTTTTTGTATTTGTCACCAGCTTTGTTTAGGACTTTCCTCCTGAAATATTTACAGTAGCCTCCTAATTTATCATTTCCTTCTTTCTGTGCCATATGCTATTTTTCTGAAATTTTTACTAAAGTACTGCTTTGGACGTGTTTTTTCTCTCCTCAAAACCATACTCCAAATTGCATGAGCCTGCGAGGCAGAGGTTGCAGTGAGCCAAGACCTTGCTATTGCACTCCAGTCTGGTCAACAAGAGGGAAACTCTGTCTCAAGAAAAAAAAATTAAAATAAAAAAATCCATACTCCAGCTGGGCATGATGGTTCACGCCTGTAATTCCAGCACTTTGGGAAGCTGAAATAGGAGGATCACTGGAGGCCAGGAGTTTGAGCCCGGCTTAGGCAACATAGCAAGACCTTGTCTCTACAAAAAATAAGAAGTTAGCTGGGCATGGTGGCGCCAGTCTTTAGTCCTAGGTATTCAGGGGGCTGAGGCAGAAGGATCACTTGAGCCCAGGATTTTGAAGCTGCAGTGAGCTATGATTGTTCCCCTACACTCCATGCTGGGTGACAGTGAGACCCTGTCTCTAAAAATAAAAATCCATGCTCTGGCCGGGCACGGTGGCTCACGCCTGTAATCCCAGCACTTTGGGAGGCCGAGATGGGTGGATCATCTGAGGTCAGGAGTTTGAGAGCAGCCTGGCCAACATAGTGAAACCGTGTCTCTACTAAAGATACAAAAAAATTAGCTGGGTGTGGTGATGGGCGCCTCTAATCCCAGCTACTTGGGAAGCTGAGGCAGGAGAATCGCTTGAACCTGGGAGGCGGAGATTGCAGTGAGCTAAGATCACACCATTGCACTCCAGCCTGGGCGACAAGTGCGAAACTCTAAATAATAATAATAATAATAATAATCCATACTCCATGAAGACCTTCCACAAAGTAGGCCTTTCTTAGATTTTCAAATTTATCTTTCATCTTCCAAAAATAACTGGGCACTCTCCTACTTCTTTTTCTCACAATATGCTATATATGCTTCTTTTTCTTTTTTTTTTTTGAGACAAAGTCTCACTCTGTCGCTGAGGCTGGAGTGCAGTGGTGCCATCTTGGCTCACTGTAACCTCTGCCTCCTGGATTCAAGTGATACTCATGCCTCAACCTCCCGATTAGCTGGGATTACAGGCGTGCACCACCACACCCAACTAATTTTTGTTTTTTTTTAGTAGAGACGGGGTTTCACCGTGTTGGCCAGGCTGGTGTCGAACTCCTCACCTCAGGTGATCTGCCCATCTTGGCCTCCCAAAGTGCTGGGATTACAGGTGTGAACCACTGCGTCCAGCCACATTATGCTTCCTTTAGCCCTTTAGCACTCCACATTTATCTTTTTTTTTTTTTTTTGATTGAATACTACCTATGTTCTATTTCTAGGATACTAATACTAATAGACATGAGTAATACTCAAAGTTCATCTTCTCCTTATAGCACTCCGTAGCCTAGCAGGAAAGACACTCCTTTCTCAGGATTCTCTAGCGTCCTGGTTCTGCACCCAAAATGGGGAGTAAATGCTGTGTAACACATCTGTTTACCACTTGTTTTATGCTGTTTGTCTACTTGTCACATTTTCTCTGTTAGGTGTCAATCTCCTGGAGAGACAGGGATACTGTCTTTTTGAATTATGGGTAGCATTGGTTCTCAAACCTCCTTTCTACTGTGATTCACAACATAAAACATTTTTTTGGGGGGGGGGGGGGCAGGGGATGGGTGTTGCTCTGTTGCCCAGGCTGGAGTGATCTCAGCTCACTGCAGCCATTGCCTCCTGGATTCAAGCAATTCTCCTGCCTCAGCCTCTCAAGTAGCTGAGATTACAGGGGATCGCCACCACATCTGGCTAATTTTTGCATTATTAGTAGAGACGGGGATTCACCATGTTTCCCAGTCTGGTCTCGAACGCCTGACCTCAGGTGATCCACCACCTCGGCCTCCCAAAGTGCTGGGATTACAGGCGTGAGCCACTGTGCCCGGCCACACATAACCCACTTATATTTGCAACAACACTCAACCATGGAAATACATAGATTATAAAATTAGATATGAAAATCCTCAGAATGTTGCTTATAACTTCATGTCTTTCTCCCTCAAAGTATATCTGAATGCAAGTGATTGAGATTAATGTAGGAATAATCTTCAGTCTGCTCTGATTCTTTTTTTTTTTTTTTTTTTTTGAGACAATGTCTTGCATGGTGACAGGCGCACACACCATGCCTGGATAATTTTTTATTTTTTTATTTTTTGTAGAAGGGGAGGTCTCATTATGTTGCTCAGGCTGGTCTCGAACTCCTGAGCTCAACCCATCCTCCCTCCTGAGCCTCCCAAAGTGCTAGGATTACAGGTGTAGCCACCGTGCCTGGCCTTCTAGTTCATTTTCTAAATTGTTCAAAGCTGCCTGTTTTAGCAAGAAAACACTTGGATACTCCATAACTTGAGACTCCAGTGAGTCCTGACACCAAGTTTGGAAACTCTTCTACATATAAAATAATGAATCTTTAACAGGCAAAATTAAATGTAGGGCTAAATTTTTAGTAGCTGGCTATAAGCCTAACGATGTTTATACTTGCCTTCACAGTGGTTAAGTGTGGATTTTATTGTTTGTATTTAATCTTAATGATAATGCGCAAAATTTCATCTTTCTTCTAGGGCACTGTAAATTGGTCTGTTGATGACATTGTCAAAGGCATAAATAGCAGCAATATGGAAAATCAGCTCCAAGCTACTCAAGCTGCCAGATAAGTCTTGTCTGCGATAGCCTGGGTAGCCTAAGAAATTCGTGTTTTTAGATATTTTTTGGGGGGAGTGGGCAGGAATGGACAGACAGATAGTGTAAGGAAAGATTAGGTCAGCCAGCCATAAGCCAAATAGTTTCTTATTTATTAATTTGTTTGAGAGGGGGGCCTTGCTATTTTGCCCAGGCTGGTCTCGAATGCCTGGGTTCAAGCAATCCTCTCACCTCAGCCTCCTGAAGTGCTGGGATCACAGGTGTGTGCCATTGCACCTGCCCATAAAGTTTTTATCAAAGTAATGTTTCAAGTCACTGGTAGGGGAAGGAAGAAATACATAGTAAGTGGGATTGAGACATCCATTTAAAATGATAGATCCATTTAGGAGATAAGTATAATTTGACCTTTACCTCCCATCATACACAGATAGTTATGATATAATAGAAAGGATTAATAATTTCTACAGCTTGACAGAACAAATTTCAATGGTAAATGATCATTAAAAAGTTCTAGGCTGGGCACGGTGACTCATGCCTATAATCCCAGCACTTTGGGAGGCCAAAGGGTGGGTTACTTGAACTCAGGAGTTTGAGACCAGCCTGGGCAACATGGTGAGACCCCACCTCTACAAAAAATAAAAAAAAATTACCCCGGTGTGGTGGTGCACACCTGTCGTCCCAGCTACTAAGGAGGCTGAGGTGGGAGGATTGCTTGAGCCCAGGAGGTGGAGGCTGCAGTGAGCTGTGATCGTGGCACTGCACTGTAGCCTGGGTGGAGTGAGATCCTGTCTCAAAAAACAAAAAGTGCTTAACCACAACTATCAGGGAGAACAAATTCAATTAACAATGAGAGTATTACCTTGTCAGATTGTCAAAAGTTTTTTTTTTAAAGTGACAAGATCTGGACTAGATTTCTTCAGGGATGCAGAGGAGGGTAATCTACATTAATTTTTGGAAAAATGGTAGTTAATTATACTGCATATATAGCACCATACAAGTAATCTGTTCAGCTTCTCTTAGGTTCCAGAATGTGTCAGCATTTAGTGATTTACTTAAAAGGTTGTCTGAAGTTCTAAACTCTTGAATTGCATTTTAAATTGGTTTTTACACAAACTCCTTTTGTTAATCACTTTCAACTTTTATTTCCCTTTTTGTTCCCCTTTAGGAAACTACTTTCCAGAGAAAAACAGCCCCCCATAGACAACATAATCCGGGCTGGTTTGATTCCGAAATTTGTGTCCTTCTTGGGCAGAACTGATTGTAGTCCCATTCAGTTTGAATCTGCTTGGGCACTCACTAACATTGCTTCTGGGACATCAGAACAAACCAAGGCTGTGGTAGATGGAGGTGCCATCCCCGCATTCATTTCTCTGTCGGCATCTCCCCACGCTCACATCAGTGAACGAGCTGTCTGGGCTCTAGGAAACATTGCAGATACTTGGACTTGAAGTTCTTTTAACTGAATGTATCTAAGCATAATGAGTTGGAAGAAAGGCCTTGTTATAAGTAATAGCAACTTTGTCAAGTTTTGAGCTTGCTTTCAAGCCCTTATTAGGAATGAAAGTGTCGTCTTTACAAAGGCAGCAGAGGGGCATCTAAGTAAGTTTGGGAGTTTTTGCTGGTGCATTCAGTCACTGAACGTTGATAGTGCTGGACAAGGTAATAAAATTAATCTTGCCTTTTTTTTCAGGCGATGGCTCAGTGTTCCGAGACTTGGTTATTAAGTACGATGCAGTTGACCCACTGTTGGCTCTCCTTGCAGTTCCTGATATGTCATCTTGAGCAGTAAGTTACTAACATTTAAGTAAAGTTACTCACTTCTTCATTCTAATTTCCCCCATCTTCTCAAAAGACAGAACCTCTCATTGCCTGTTTATTTCCCCCAGCATGGCTACTTACGTAATCTTACCTGGACGCTTTCAAATCTTTGCCGCAACAAGAATCCCGCACCCCCGATAGATGCTGTTGAGCAGATTCTTCCTACCTTAGTTCGGCTCCTGCATCATGATGATCCAGAAGTATTAGCAGATACTGCTGGGCTATTTCCTACCTTACTGATGGTCCAAATGAACGAACTGACATGGTCGTGAAAACATGAGTTGTGCCCGAACTTGTGAAGCTTCTAGGAGCTTCTGAATTGCCAATTGTGGTAAGTTATTTACTTGTAGATTAGGACCTAAGTATAAGAAGCATGATCAGGGCTGGGCGAGGTGGCTCACGCCTGTATAATCCCAGCACTTTGGGAGGCTGAGGCGGGTGGATCAGCTGAGGTCAGGTGTTCGAGACTAGCCTGGCCAACATGGTGAAACCCCATCTCTACTAAAAATACAAAGAAATTAGCTGGACATGGTGGCACACACTTTAATCCCAGCTGCTTGGGAGGCTAAGGCAGGAGAATTGCTTGAACCTGGGAGGCGGAGGCTGCAGTGAGCCAAGATCATGCCATTGCATTCCAGCCTGGGTGACAAGAGCAAGACTCCTGTCTCAAAAAAAAAAAAAAAAAAAAATGCATAATCAGTTGATACTAATATTGAAATATTGCCTATTTCAGGTCATGATGAGCCTCTTGTTAAAACTTTTAGGGTACAGAATTTCTGAAGTGCTGGGAAAAATTAAGGTAACCAGCATCAACATTTTTTCCTTTTCAGACTCCTGCCCTAAAAGCCACAGGGAATATTGTCACTGGTACAGATGAACAGACATCAGGTTGTGACTGATGCAGGGGCACTCACCGTCTTTCCCAGCCTGCTCACCAACCCCAAAACTAGCATTCAGAAGGAAGCTACATGGACAATGTCAAACATCACAGCTGGCTGTCAGGACCAGATACAGCAAGTTGTGAATCATGGATTAGTCCCATTCCTTGTCAGTGTTCTCTCTAAGGTAACGAAGTCTTAGGATTTAATCAAGTCATTTTTAGTATTTATAGAAAGCTGTGCTTGATAAGCTTCTTCACGTGCAAGAATCTTGGGTTCTACTTGGAGTCCTTTGTGGAAAAATACCCAGTAACCCTAACCTTAAGGTTGGATAGAACCTTGGTACTTTCAGTCATTGTTTTTGTGAAAAAGTACTCTTGGAATCTTATTTGTGCAACTGTTCTGAAATAAAACCATTTCCTTATGTTTAATAGGCAGAATTTTAAGACATAAAAGGAAGCTGTATGGGCCGTGACCAACTCTACAGTTGAACAGATTGTGTACCTCGTTCATTGTGGCATAATAGAACCATTGATGAACCTCTTAGCTGCAAAAGATACGAAGATTATTCTGGTTATCCTGGATGCCATTTCAAATATCTTTCAGGTATGTCCTATCAAGGTGGCTTTGTTTGAATTTGGACTTGATAATAATTGGTTTGCTATTTAGACTTGGGGGAGGGCAGCTGTAAGTTTACTCACTAGTAAGCCACAGAATCAGAAAGCCTGTTTATGTGGGCCATACCTTTGATTAAAAATGTGGCAGGCATTATAAAAGATATAAAAGAGATGACAAGTGATGATGTGACCTGAATCGAAGTCAGGCGCTTACGTGGACTCATCACACCTGTTTACTTGGTTGATTTAATTTCCCAATTTCATACTGAATTTTGGTGAAATTAAATTTGAATGACTTGGCTGGATGCGGTGGCTCACGCCTGTAATCCTAGCACTTTGGGAGGCTGAGGTGAGTGGATCACCTGAGGTCAGGAGTTCGAGACCAGCCTGGCCAACATGGCGAAACCCTGTCTCTACTAAAAATACAAAAATTAGCCAGGCCTGGTGGCGGGCACCTATAATCCCAGCTACTTGGGAGGCTGAGGCAGGAGAATCGCTTGAACCCTGGGCGGGGGGCGGAGGTTGCAGTGAGCCAAGATCGCGTCACTTCACTCCAGCCTGGGCGAAAGAGTGAAACTCTGTCTCAAAAAAAAAAATTGTTTTTGAAAGACTTAATTATATTTTTCTTCTGGTTCCACCCCTAATTGATCCAGGCATACCAGCATATGACACTTTGTCATAGTGATTGGTGGTAGGTAAGCCCTTCTAGAAACTTTGAATTCTAGAAATTTTTACTATAAGAGTTGAGCCTACAGGCTGGGTGTGTTGGCTCACGCCTGTAATCCCAGCACTTTGGGAGGTCAAGACAGGTGGATCATGAGGTCAGGAGTTCAAGACCAGCCTGGCCAACATAATGAGACCCTGTCTCTACTAAAAATAAAAAAAATTAGCTAGGCATGGTGGCGGGCACCTGTAATTCCAGCTACTCAGGAGCTTGAGGCAGGAGAATTGTTTGAACCTGGGAGGCGGAGGTTGCAGTGAGCCAAGATCATGCCATTGCACTCCAGCCTGGGTGACAACAGTGAAACTGTCTCAAAAAAAAAAAAAAAAAAAAAAAAATTGAGCCTACAATAATGGATGCTGGTGTATCTGTCACTGTGTATAAATAATTTGTCAATATGTGGCCAGTATTTCTTCTTCCCTTCATCTAATCCCCTAAGTTATTTTGAAGCAAATCTGTTATTTCATCTATAGATATTTATGTATCTCTTAAAAGTTGAAAATTTAAAGAAAAACTAACCTACATACCATTCCATATGCCCAGTAAATCCTTAATACCAACACACATTCTGTTCGGAGACATTTAGTTTAGCACTCTATAGGCCGTCTTTGCCCTTAGACACCTTGACTACACCTTCTGATGATATAGGATGCTTTACAAAACAATACGCCCCTGTTCCCATAGCAGACCAGTTGAACTGGAATGTAGTGTTGTCTTGAAAGTTGTCCACGTGGGCCGGGCGCGGTGGCTCACGCCTGTAATCCCAGCACTTTGGGAGGCTGAGGCTGGCGGATCACGAGGTCAGGAGATCGAGACCATCCTGGCTAACACGGTGAAACCCCGTCTCTACTAAAAATACAAAAAATTAGCTGGGTGTGGTGGCGGGCACCTGTAGTCCCAGCTACTCAGGAGGCTGAGGCAGGAGAATGGCATGAACCTGGGAGGTGGAGCTTGCAGTGAGCCGACTTCACGCCACTGCACTCCAGCCTGGGCAACAGAGTGAGACTCCATCTCAAAAAAAGAAAAAAAGAAAAAAAAAGTGGCCCATGTCATTTTGATACATAGAAAAGGTTGAGAGCTACTGATTGTAAGATCTCTGGCTCCAGTTGAAGTACTGCTAAGAGGAGGTACAGATCCAATCACACTGAGTTTCAACAAAATATAAAATGGACATAAAACTATGATAGGCTTGATGAAGGAACTGTTAAGGTGCTTATTTCTGCCTGACATATCAATATTCAAATTTTCGATGTTTTCTTCATTAAAACATTCAGAGTATATGCCAGTAAACTTGGATTTTTTTTTTTTTTTTAGGCTGCTGAGAAACTAGGTGAAACTGAGAAACTTAGTATAATGATTGAAGAATGTGGAGGCTTAGACAAAATTGAAGCTCTATAAAACCATGAAAATGAGTCTGTGTATAAGGCTTCGTTAAGCTTAATTGAGAAGTATTTCTCTGTAGAGGTGAGTAATGGATGGTAATATTAATAACAACTTGGAAACATGTAAAGCCAAGGCCATGAGCCCTTTTGTCCCTCATACTTTTAAAAATGAGCCTCATATCTTTGTTAAATATAGTAAAATATCAGTGTGCATAGGGCGTAATGTACTTATTTGCCCCTCTGATGTTTGGCTTGATGGTAATAAAATCTATTTATTTATTTATTTAGCTTTGGTTTCTACAAATTATTTTATTAGAATGTCAGACTCAAAAGGAACTACCGGTAACGTGCCTGAAAATGCCATACATGATTTATGCTTGACCCATGACACCTGCTGTCACTGGATCCAGAGTGTGAACAAGGGAAAAGGAAGTGGAGGTGGGCGGGGACAGCACCAGCCCTGGCTGGCCGGACCTCAGGCCCACAGACCTGGTCCCCATAACCACCAGGATCCCTACAATGTACACATTCCTAATTCAGGCTCAACTCTCCTTTACCCACGAGTAAATGCCTCAGGACTCAATCTGAATCACTGTCCGTCTCGGCTTCTTTCACATCCATGCTGAATTTGGACTCCTGGTCACATCCCATGTAAGCATCACTCATGAAGTACGAGTGTAGTCATGGGCACCAGTGGCTGGGGCCACACAGTCCAACTTCACCTTGGCCTTCTGCTGCAGGATCAGCCTCTTGATGGAGATGAGGCTATTGGGCTTGGCGTCTCCAATCACCACCCACCAGCCCTCTTCACGTTTCTGCGGGAAGAGAGGCGTAATGACAGGGCCTGTGACTTCCTCCTCTTGCTCCAGCTGCACCAGCACCACCACAGGCCCGCCACTGCAGATGCTGTCCTTATCCACCACCTTCTAAGATAGTTCGATATTAGGGTAGCAGTTACAAAAGTGAGCCACATCTGTAATCTGGCTGTCAGTCAGCTGAAGAATTGCATTCCGTTCTTCATCCTCCATCTCCATGATGTCAAAAACACTCTCCACTCCCTTGTCTGTGGAACGTTTGATATGCTCAGAGGTGAAGTGTGGCAGCTGCTTCAGGTATGAGTCCTTGGACCACATGGCTTGGGTGACCATCTGGGCCAGTTCCATAGCTGCCAGAGCAGAGCTGAGCCACCCATTGCTGGAGAGGACATCCATGCAGGCCTGGACGAGCCAGATTGCCTTACTAAGGATTTCCTCCGTATCTGACTACAACTCAGCACTCAGCTGCATGCAGGACAGGTGAGCCTGCAAGGGCAGGTTGGTCTTGATGTGCAGATCGTTGAACTTAGGGTTATTCAGCTTGCGGGGGACCTTCTGAGCCAACTGCCTCAGGAAGTTGTCTTCATGGTGCTGGATGGGGATGTTCTCGTACTCTGCTGCATTGGAGATGATCTCAATAAGCCCTCGCACCTTGGTCTTGGCGTTGAGGTGAGATTTTAAAAGTCACCAGCTTAGTTTCAAATGAACAGCCTTGAGAATCTTAGAATATCTTGAGGGTAAGTTAATGGGTGTCATTGTAGGAGGTGATAGAGAAGTAGGCCAAACCCACCACCATGCTCTGGGCCTAATACAGTCTTTTCCTATTGAAAAGTGACAGTTGGGGAAGAAAGGAGTCTCGGCCTTTTTCTGTTACTGTAGTAGCATTCCTTATCCCCGGTCCCCACAACTCCCCAGGCACTCATGAATTGGCAAAGTTTCAGAGACCCTCCCTCCCCTAAGTCAAATACTAGGATTAAAGGTATAATGTGCAGATCAAGACCTAGAGATTAAATACAGACTTCTAGGTACACTGCTGCTTGGAATACTTATTATTTTTATATTGATTTTTTAATGTATTTCCAGGAAGAGGAAGATCAAAATGTTGTGCCAGAAACTACCTCTGAAGGCTACACCTTCCAAGTTCAGGATGGGGCTCCTGGGACCTTTAACTTTTAGATCATGTGGCTGAGGCATAAATTTGTTGTGTACTATGTTTGGTATTTTGTCTTATTGTTTTCTCTACTAAGAACTCTTTCTTAAATTATTGTAGCACTTTTTACACTGAAACTATACTTGAACAGTTCCAACTGTACATACTGTATGAAGCTTGTCCTCTGACTAGGTTTCTTATTTCTATGGGGAATTTCATATCTTGCAGCATCCCATAAACAAACATTAAAGTCCACCCTTTTCTTTACTTCACCATGCCTATGTGTTGCTTTCTAATTTGGGGTCTTTAATGTTGCTAGTGAAAGGTAACCCATCCAAACTGATGGGATTAACCAGAGGTAGTCCTGGCTGCAGTTTTTACAGAAGAATGAATAAAATTTTCCAGAAACCCTCAGCCAGTGTCTCCTTAAGTCTCCTTGGCCAGAGAGTTGGGCTAAACACCTTAAATTTAATCATAAATGTCTCCTGGAGCTACAAGTGGAATTCATTCCTCCCAAACTTCAAGGCTGAATGGGATTCCAAGGTAAATCATGGCTGCACATGGGCCTCACCTGGGAATGTACCCAGTTCTGTTTAGTTGATGAGGGGCATGAGGGTCCATCTTGTGTCTTTTTAAAAAATGTAATTCCCAAGGGCTCTTGTACAGTATAGGTTGATCACCACTATTCTTTTTGAGATGGAGTCTCGCTCTGTCGCCCAGGCTAGAGGGCAGTGGCACGATTTTGGCTCACTGCAACCTCTGCCTCCCAGGTTTAAGCGATTCTCTGCCTCAGCCTCCCGAGTAGCTGGGATTACAGGTGCCTGCCACCACACCCAGCTCATTTTTGTATTTTTAGTAGAGATGGGGTTTCACCATCTTGGCCAGGCTGATCTTGAACTCCTGACCTTGTGATCACCCGCCTTGGCCTCCCAAAGTGCTGGAATTACAAGCGTGAGCCACTGCATCTGGCTGATAGCCACCACTCTTAAGGAATGTGCTGTCACTGGAAAAGGCAATGGATTCTGAGTAGAAACCACAAAGTGTTAACTATAGTACTACCACATAAGTCTTAGGAAAAGTGAAATGCTCACTGCAACCTCCACCTCCTGGGTTCAAGCGATTCTCTTGCCTCAGCCTCCTGAGTAGCTGGGATTACAGGTGTGTGCCACCACGCCCAGCTAATTTTTGTATTTTTAGTAGAGACGGGGCTTCACCATGTTGGCCAGGATGGTCTCGATCTCTTGACTTCATGATCCACTGCCTCGGCCTCCCAAAGTGCTGGGATTACAGGCATGAGCCACCGCGCCCAGCCAAGACATCTTTTCAAGTCAGTAGTAATATACTGCAACAAGTCTCCATTTACCTTCTTGGCTACAAACACGAGGATTTTCTTCCCCTTCTTCATCAACATGCATATAAATATATTTTGCCTTTTGCAGGTAACAGTTGCGTTTTAAAATCCTTCCATGGAACGATGTTTAATCCTTACCTCGTTTAGGTATAGAGCACTGGCTAATGCTTATTTGAAGCACCCCCTACAGCCAAGTTGCTAAAATGGGACACTAGGCCGGGTGTGGTAGCTCACGACTGTGATCCCAGCACTTTGGGAGGCTGAGGCAGGCAGATCACTCGGGATCAGGAGTTTGAGACCAGCCTGGCCAACACGATGAAACCCCGTCTCTACTTAAAAAAACAAACAAACAAAAATTAGCCAGATGCGGTAGTGGGCGCCTGTAAGCTAGTTGGGAGGCCGAGGCAGAAGAATCACTTGAACCTGGGCGGCGGAGGTTGCAGTGAGCTGAGATCGCGCCATTTCACTCCAGCCTGGGCAACAGAGCGAGACTCTGTCTCAAACACACACACACACACACACACACACACACACAGAAACAACAACAAAAAATAAAATGGAAAACTAAACCCCTGTGTTACACGTGGTCCTCATAAGCATAGAGCATTTTGTTTGGAACCATGGATCACTTTCTCAGCTTTTCCTGTACAAAGGCTCCCATAAAGGGGAGGGGGAAGAGACATGAACAGTATAGACTGCCCTTCCTTTCCTACTTACTTGCTCCTCTCTTCCTCTACCCAGTCCCTTCCTGGATACTGAATCCAAAAGTCTTCAGCTTGAGAAAAGGTGATGGGGAAGAAAACCTGGACATCCCAGATTTTTGCTTTAACATGGGAGAGTTTTAATGGCTTCAGAAGGACTAGTGTAAAAGACAGGATAGAAAGTGTAAGGTCTGGATTTGTTAAAGGAGGCATGACTCAATAGTGAGGTAATGAACAGGAGATAGCTGGTTTCCAAAAAAGTTTTTTTTCATATTTTAGATAAAATGCTTAACATGCTAGTTTCCTTGGAGTGGTTAGATCCATAGAGGCATTGGGAGATTTTTATTTAATTTATCTGTGGGTAACTTAATATCTTTGAGAATGACAGAATGACTTCATAACCAGCTTGATTTGTAAAAGTCACGATAAAAACATTGTGTAGCCACCAACTTCTCCCTCTTGCAGTGTTAATGTCTAAACTGCTAGTGATTTATTAATGTACCAACATTTTTAGTTTCCTAGCAGTTTGAAATTTCTTTTTTTTTTGGAGACAGAGTCTCGCTCTTGTTGCCCAGGCTGGATGGAGTTCAGTGGCACGATCTTGGCTCACCGCAACCTCTGCCTCCCAGGCTCAACAGATTCTCCTGCCTCAGCCTCCCGAGTAGCTAGGACTACAGGCTCCCGCCACCACACTTGGCTAATTTTTTTTTTTTTTGAGACGGAATCTCACTCTGTCTCCCAGGCTGGAGTGCAGTGGTGCAATCTCAGCTCACTGCAACCTCCACCTCCTGGGTTAAGTGATTCTCCTGCCTCAGCCTTCCGAGTAACAGGGATTACAAGTGCCCGCCACCACACCAGCCTAAATTTTTGTATTTTTATCAGAGATGGGGTTTAGCCATATTGGCCAGGCTGATCTCGAACTCCTGACCTCAAGTGATCCACCTGGCTTGGCCTCCCAAAGTGCTGGGATTACAGGTATGAGCCACCGTGCCCGGCCATCTAGCAGTTTGAAATGTCATTTAAGACTTTGGTATTGTGCTAAATGACGAGCTAATGGGTGCAGGAAATCAACATGGCACATGGATACATATGTAACAAACCTGCACATTGTGCACAGGTACCCTAAAACCTAAAGTATAATAAAAAAAAAAAAAAAAGACTTTGGTATTGTTAGAGTGCAGGGGCCGGCGGAGAGGAAAGCTAGAGGTGCGGGTGGGGAACATGTTGGAATCGGAGCTCTGCAGGAAGTGGGACTGGTGCCTGGCAGATGCGGCGGTGAAGATAGGTACTGGTTGTGGATTAGGAATTGTTTTCTCACTTACCTTCTTTAAAAGAAGAATGTGGCCATTAGCCTTCAGTTCTGGCACGGGATTAGGAATGGCTCACTCCAACTGTCAGCATGATTTCCAAGCTCCGTATCTTCTACATGGAAAATATGTCAAAGAGCAGCAGCAGTGACTTCACCTGAGAACGTCCCAGTGGGAGGACGAGAGAAATCATGTTTATTCCTCAGGAATAACTGAGGATTCCTGAGGATTCCTCAGGAACACTGAAGTGTCCTGGAGTAAACTGCCATTCTTCCGTAACAATGTTATCAGTAATGCTTTAAACTCCAGCACCTGTTTATGTATTTGAAACCAAGTCTGTTTCTTGTTTTGTATTTTTTCTCTGGAAATGGTAGGGAGGTGGTCTTAAATAAATTAAACAAAAATAGGAAAAAAAAAAAAAAAAGAAAAAAAAAAGTCTTTGATAGGCCAGGCATGGTGGCTCACGCTTGTAATCTCAGCACTTTGGGAGGCCGAGGCAGGCGGATCATCTGAGGTCAGGAGTTCAACACCAGCCTGCCCAACATGGCAAAACCCTGTCTCTACTAAAAATACAAAAAATTAACTGGGCTTGGTGGCGGGAGTTGGATGTTGCAGTGAGCCGAGATTGCGCCACTGCACTCCAGCCTGGGTGACGAGAGCAAGACTCCGTCTCAAAAAAACAAAAAAAACTTTGATAAATTATATATCTTTACCTATAACTTTCATTTTTGTATTTGTTTTTGTTGTAAGCAAGGGAGGAAAGGTAATATTCCTAATATCATTTGGCAATTATCAAAGTAAAAACTGCTAACACTTATTTTGCTTGTTGAATTAATCTTAAAAGGGTAACATTAAAAGATTGGACATCAGTGTTAAACATTTCACAAAGTATTGAGTCTTTCGTTGCTATATTGCATTTTGGCTAAAAGTAATCAAGCTACTTGATTATTTTTAGGACAAAGGAAATCAACATTCTGTTTCCTAATGTTGATTTTTTTCCCTCTCATCCTCAATCTTTCTGTGGCTGCTCATCACTGAAGAAAAAACTCGGGATAACTTTTTTGAAGAAAAAACTCGGGATAATTTTTTTGTTACTGTAAATCTTCATTGTTAAGTAAGATTTTTATTTCAGCATTTGGCCTCTTTAATTGCATAACAGCAGTAAGAGCAAAGTCAGTTTTGTTCATACGAGCCATTGGAAACCTTGTCAGATACAGGACCCAAGTTCAGAAGGCCATTAAGGCCTGGCTGCCCCTTACCCCTCTCCACCCTTGCTGGAGCTTGCCAAAACCCGGTGGACTGATTCTGGAAAGCCCTTGAAACATGTCATTTCACTAATGGTGCTTTCTTTTGGGATTGGGCTGTTGACCTAATTTGTGATGAACAAAACCCAGCCAAATCATGCAGCCTCCCTCTAACTCCCTATGGGAAAGTGTTAGAGAAAAGTGTTTTAGCAACATCACCCATTTAAGTTTCATAACCCCAGCTAATAAAAATGATAAGAAACACCAAAGCTATCAACTAGGGTTTTCTGAGGGCAGAAGTGCAATTTAATTTTGAGCACTTGCATGTTAAATGACATGTTGGCATAGTTTGAAAGCTAATTCTAGTGTCTGTAAACGCTCAGTTCCTCCTAAATATTTGGGACAGTTTCATAACACTGTGTAGGAGGTATATGCATCGAACCCTCTTAAACTGATCAGTTCGTGCATTCCAGGCTTTTCACAATCGTAAATGTCTTTTCCCATCCTAGTTGTGGGAGGTAGCATGATGCAGTGAAATGGACTAGTATTTAAGAGCCAGATCTGTCTGAATTCAAATCCTGCCTCTTTATTATGTCAGTGAAAGAACTTTTGGTGGGGCAGCTAAGTGCCTGGCATAAGGAAAGTATAGATACTAATTCCTACATAATAGAAACATCCCAGATAAGTATTACGGCTATTCCAAACTTTTTGTTGTTGGGAATAGCTGCAGTAACTGAAGAAACAAAGTCTTGCTGTGTTGCCCAGGCTGGTCTCAAATTCCTGGCCTCAAGCTATCTTCCTGCCTCAGCTTCCCAAAGTGCTGGGATTACAGGAATGAGCCACTGCACCCGGCTGCCTCCAGCCTTTTAACACCAAAGATTTCTGTTTGTTCTTACATAGACCCTTGTTTTGATATATTTTACCTTCTAAGCTAAGTTTATTATTACTCTTCTCTTTTTTTCCCCTTATCAATCAGATACACAACAACATAAGATGACCATTCTGGATTGTTTTTGTACCTAATGATAGGATTCTACCGAAAAGTCAGATGTTTTGTCAGCCTTTAGGTCTTTTAGGGGCTTGGCATAGCTCTCTGAACAGTGGAACTGGCTCAAGGAGGGCCCACTGTGACTAAGTTCTTAGACTGGCTGTTAGCCTTTGCAGTATCCCAGTGAGAGGTCCAGCTGTCTTCCTGTGCCCACTGGTTCCCTTTCTCTTAATTCTATTGGACAGAATAATTGGAGCACCTCCTCACCTAACTTCTCATTGGCCATGAGAACAGGGCTGAACCACCCATGTCCAACTTGGTGATGGAAGCTTGTCAGTATCAATACCTGGTAGGCTCCTAATACTAGTGTTAATGAAGTTTCTTAAATGAGCAAACACTTGACTGTTGAGACAACAACCACAAAGCCATATTTTCTACTATGAAGAAACTCATGTTTACAACTTGACCAAGTTTAGGCAGAAATATTGGAAGCTTATCCATAAAAACAAGGGAATATGAGGAAAGATTGGATGAGTAACAAAACTTCGAATCAATTCAAAATTAAAATTAACGGTCAAGGTATGATACCCAGAAGGCATCTCCTGATTGTGGCTGCAAAAAAAAAATACATATTTTAAAAGCAAAACTATTGAAATATAGGAGAAATGTAGAAAACTGTGTATAAATGAGGTGGTCTTTTTCTTTCTTTTTTTTTTTTTTTGAGACAGAGTTCCACTCTTGTTGCCCAGGCTGGGGTGCAATGGCATGATCTCGGCTCATTGCAACCTCCACCTCCTGTTCAGGAGATTCTCCGGCCTCAGCCTCCCGAGTAGCCAGGATTACAGGCATGCGCCACCACACCCGGCTAATTTTGCATTTTTAGTAGAGACCGGGTTTCTCTATGTTGGTCAGGCTGGTCTCAAACTCCTGACCTCAAGTGATCCACCCACCTGGGCCTCCCAAAGTGCTGGGATTACAGGCATGAGCCACTGCGCCCAGCCAAGATGGTCTTTTTCAACCCTTTGGTTTAGACTAAAGTTGTAGGTGACCAATGACTGTCACCCTACTCTGTTCTTGCCCATTCTTTCAACCAACGTCTCAACCACTCAGCAAAGATTAACTTAGGGAACACAAAGGTAACTCATTTTCCTTCCTTTTTCTTCCTTCCTTTCTTTCTTTCTCTCTCTCTTTCTTTCTTTCTTTCTTTCATTCTTTCTTTCTTCCTTCCTTCCTTCCTTTCCTTCCTTCTTTCTCTCTTTTTCTCTCCCTCTCTCTCTCTCCTCCCTCCCTCCCTCCCTTCCTCTCTCTTTCCTTCCTTTCTCTTTCTTTCTTCCTTTTCTCTTTCTTTTCTTCCTGGTAATTCTTTAAAATGTATTTTCCTAGTTACAGAAATAATACTTATTTTAGAAAATTTGAAAAACAGAATACCACAAAGATTAAAATAATAACCTAAAACAATTAAAATAATAACCTAAAATTCTACCATTGGATTTTATATTTTGGCATGAATAAGAATTCTTAACCTGTGTTACCTGAGATCCAAGATAGGTTATGGGGCTCCTGAACCTCTGAAACTGTATGCACAGTTTACTGTTAAATACATGTGGGTGCTTTTCAAAGAAAGGGGATAATAGCCTGGGGACAATTAGGCTCTCAAAGGTAGAGCTACCTTCAAAATATTACAAGTTTCAGGTGTAGTTCCTTTCCTTTCCATTTCTTTTCTTTTTTTTTTTTTGTTTTGTTTTTCTTTTTTTGTTTCTTTTGAGACAAAGTCTCACTCTGTCGCCCAGGCTGGAGTGCAGTGGCGAAATCTTGGCTCACTGCAACCTCCATCTCCCAGGTTCAAGCAATTCTCCCACCTCAGCCTCCCAAGTAGCTAGGATTACAGGTGCCTGCCACCATGCCCAGCTAATTTTTGTATTTTTAGTAAAGATGGAGTTTCACCACGTTGGCCAGGCTGGTCTCGAACTCCTGACCTCAGGTGATCCACCTACTTCGGCCTCCCAAAGTGCTGGGATTACAGATGTGAGCCACCGCGCCCAGCCTATTTTCTACACCTTTGTAAATGTGCTTTTTTGTTTTTTGTTTTTTCTTTTTTCTTTTGACGGAGTCTTGCTCTTGTTGCCCAGGCTGGAGTGCAATGGCGCAGTCTCAGCTCATTGGAACCTCCACCTCCCAGGTTCAAGTGATTCTTCTGCCTCAGCCTCCTGAGTAGCAGGCATGCACCACTGAGTCCAGCTAATTTTTGTATTTTTAGAGATACGGTTTCACCATGTTGGTCTCGAACTCCTGACCTTGTGATCCGCCCACTGTGGCCTCCCAAAGTGCTGGGATTACAGGCATGAGCCACTGCGTCCAGCCGCTATTATTTTTTTTTAATGTCACTCCCTGAGCCTAAGTAGTTTAAGACCTCAGATCAATGAATATAACTGCCATTTGACTAAAGAACTCCAGTTGAACAGGCGTTTTTGCCACTGTCCCTAAAAGATGGCATTTGGTTGACATTCCTTCCAAAAGCGTAATGAAACACACTAAAAATCTGTGGTGCCTTTGTCCCCAGAAAGAGAAGATGGCAAGGGTTTATATTTCTCGTTTGGCCAGGAGTTCAGTTTCCCTGCAAGCCCCAGAGGGTGGGTGGTAACAATGGGATGTGTTTGGCTCCTCATCCTCCTGCTGACAGCCAGGTCTCAGAGAGGCAAGTCCCACACTTCCCAAGCTCTGGATCCGAGCTCCGCCGCCGCAGGAGGAAAGGCTTCTAACTGTAGTTAGGAAGCACAGAACTTGCCTGGCCTTCACCAGCGTAATCAGATCTGTCATTCTCTTTAGGAACTGGCTCTGCTCTAGGCCTTGTTCTTTGCTCCGGAGGTAACAATTGCCATTTTTCTTTGGTATTTCTGCTGCAGTGATCATAGTTGCCCTTCTCATAGGAAATCATGGGAATCAGCCCAAGTCACAGCTGGCTCCCAGATGGCTCTTGATCCTGTGACCCCACCAACATTCCAATGCTGATTTGCTTGGGAGGTTCAAACTTGGCTTGCCGGGGCACCATGCTTCTGGAACCCCACCCTGGGAGATTTATAGGCAGGCCTTGGAGAGAACAAATCTCTGGAGGTGGGATGGGGCCAAGCAGTTTCCTTTTGTTGCATGTTCTAGAATTCTGCCTAAAACAGAAGAGGCTGACCTCATTCTTGCCCCACCCGAAGATTGAGCGGGAATAACTAACTAGCAAGCTATTACTGACATTGCTAAATTACCTAACAAAGAAAGTTCTTCATTCTTTCTGTCTCCGTCTCTCTTGATGTATACTAATATATGTATATATACACATTCTCTCTCTCTCATATATATATATATATATATATATATATATATATACTAGAAGAGAATTCTTCATATGTATGTACATACACAAGAGGAATTCTCTTCCAGTGTGTGTTCTTGCTGTAGGATGCTAAGTTTGACATAAAAATGATCTAAGAAGATTGTATTCTCCAGGTCCCAGGCTGAGAGTATCCAACCTGTTCAGGTAGAAATGGCCAGTAGAGCTCAAATAGTTTCTCGCTGCAAAGAAATTCTTTGGTGTCCATTTCCTGGAGATACTGTGGAGGATGCTAGCAGGTTTCTAACATACTTCAGCTGTTCAGGAAATACTTTAAATAATTTCCTGCTCTAGAGAATAGGAGGAGGGCCTGAAAGTTGGAATGCATTACTCTCTTTCTTTACGGTCTCAAATGTGGTTCACGAGGACCCTTCGCTATTCACACACACGCTCCGAGGTGCTCTTTTCTGCCTCTACCAGCCTTTCTATGTGGGAATGTTCTTTTTTTAAGTGTGGCGAGAATCCTAGTAACTTGGACTTCCCATAGCATGCTGGCTTGAGCTTCTTAAGGAACTTTACAAATATGAGCTAATTAAGCTTGGAAAGCCCCATGCCAGTCCTCCCGGCTGTTATTGAAATGAGGCCAGCTCTGAGGTGGACCAGCCACAGTTTTTGCCCGGCACAGCAACAATTCAAACAGTGGAGAGGAAGGGAAGCTGGCTGCCTAGCACAATTGAAAACTGCAAGGGAGAAACAAGTTAGGCAACACGTAATTCATTGCCTCCTTGGTTTGCTTTAGCCTAACAGCGGGGTTCAGATTTTAACTCAGTATTTTAACTGGGTCAGTTAGGCCTTTGTCCAAGATTTCAGGCAATGGCCCAAAAATGGACAAATCTAAGATTTTGCTTTTTTTTTTTTTTTTGAGATGGAGTTTCACTTTTGTTGCCCAGGCTGGGTGCAATGGCGTGATCTCGGCTCACTGCAACCTCCACCTCCCAGGTTCAAGTGATTCTCCTGTCTCAGCCTCCCAAGTTGCTGGGATTACAGGCGTGTGCCACCACACCCAGCTAATTTTGTATTTTTAGTAGAGTCAGGGTTTCACCATGTTGGTCTGGCTGGTCTCGAACTCCTGACCTCAAATGATCCACCCGCCTCAGCCTCCCAAAGCGCTAGGATTACAGGCATGGGCCACTGTGCCCAGCCTAAGATTTTGCTTTTATCTGAAGCAGTGGTTCTCAATCGAGGGAGATATTGCCCCCCCAAGATGACATTTGACAAAAATCTGGAGACTTTTTTTTTTTTTGAGACGGAGTTTCGCGCTTGTTGCCCAGGCTGGAGTGCAATGCATGGTCTCAGCTCACTGCAATCTCCACCTCGTGGGTTCAAGCAATTCTCCTGCCTCAGCCTCCTGAGTAGCTGGGATTACAGGCGACTGCTACCACGTCTAGCTAATTTTTGTATTTTTAGTAGAGATGGGTTTTCTCCATGTTGGCCAGGCTGGTCTTGAACTCCTGACCTTAGGTGGTCCACCCACCTCGGCCTCCCAAAGTGCTGGGATTACAGGCATAAGCCACTGCGCCCAGCCTGGAGACATTTTTGGTTGTCACTTCTGGCGGAGGGGGATGCTACTGTCATCTAGTGGATAACAACCAGGGATGCTGCTAAACACCCCATAATGCACAGAACAGTCCCCACAATAATTTTCTGGTCTAAGATGTCAGTAGCGTGGGGGTTAAAAATCCTGATTTCAAGCTTCAAAGTGACTCAGCGTTGGCTTGTCTCCTCTGTGTTAGCCCTAAATCTTAGCCTTGTGACCTTTCAGCCCACTCAAGTCTAGGATCTAAGCTCATGGCAGCACCCTAAGCCTCTCTTGGGTTCCTGAGCTCAGCCCTCCCATCGATGCCTCTGTGAGTGATGACATTGTCCTGAGCTTCTGGGTGATGAAGACACGCCTCTCACTGTGCCATATGTTCCTGGGAAATTGGACGCCTCTGCATCTTATGAGTGGGCTTTCTGGAAAAGAAACCACTTGTGTAGTTCCCAGTTGGGCCCCAGAGCTTTGAGGTCCTGTGTTTCTCGCAGTGAATACAGTGAGGCATTCCCGTTTCTCTGAAGAGCCCATTCAGAGAACAGCTATTTACTTCCTGCCTCCTCTGGGCCCAGCTGCCAGGGAGACCCCAGGCTTCAGTAAGAGGCAGCTACAGGGAAATTCAGCCAATGGAAAGATACCAGGGAATTTAATTTCAGCCTTTCTTTTTGTAAATTTAAAAGACACTCTCTCATGAGAAAGCCTGGGAAACTTTCACTTCAGCCAGGAAGACTCCTCAAGCAATCCTCCAGTCTTGGCCTCCCAAAGTGTTGGGATTATACTCCGATCCAATTTACTTTTTGTAGTTGTTGAGACAAAGTCTCCCTCTGTTGCCCAGGCTGGAGTGCAGTGGTGCAATCTCAGCTCATTGCAACCTCTGCCTCCCAGGTTCAAGTGATTCTCTTGTGCCTCAGCCTCCTGAGTAGCTGAAAGGTGTGAGCCACCAGGCCTGGCTGATCTTTGTATTTTTAGTAGAGATGGGGTTTCACCATGTTGGCCAGGCTGGTCTTGAACTCCTAACCTCAGGTGATGAACCCGCCTCAGCCTCCCAAAGTGCTGGGATTACAGGCGTGAGCCCCCGCACCCAGCCAACAATTTACTTTTAAACGGTAAAAGTAAAGCTGGTGACAATGAAAAGGGCATGTCTTTGCCCTTTTCTGCCTAAGAGATTAAAATGTGGACAACATGCAACAGCCTTCAACTCTGGTCTCCCTGCCTTCTCTTCCTCTGTTGTCCCACACCAATCCTCACAACAAACAGGGTGTGTGTGTGTGTGTGTGTGTTTTATGAACTTTGTTCACCCTTAAAATAACTTAATTCTCCTAGATTCCTCCCTTTCTATTGTCTTTATTTTATTAAGGTACAACTTATTTAATTTTCTTTTGAGATGAGTCTCACTCTCTCACCCACGTTGGAGTGCAGTGGCATGATACCAACGCACTGCAACCTCCACCTCCCAGGTTCAAGGGATTCTCCTGCCTCAGCCTCCCAAGTAGCTGGGAGTACAGGCGCCTGCCACCATGCCTGGCTAATTTTTGCATTTTTAGTAGAGACGGGGTTTTGCCATGTTGGCCAGTCTGGTCTCGAACTCCTGACCTCAGGTGATCTGCCCACCTCAGCTTCCTAAAGTGTTGAGATTACAGGCGTGAGCCACTGCACCTGGCCTTAAGTTGCAATTTGTATTCAGTAATGAGTGTGAAGTGCTCTAATCTGAAGTGTGCCGCTCAATGCTTTTGGTTTTTTTTTTTTGGTTTTTTTTTTTTTTAGACAGGGTCTCACTCTGTCATCCAGGCTGGAGTTCAGTGGTGCAGTCTTGGCTCACTGCAACCTCTGCCGCCCAGCTTCAAGTGATTATTGTGCCTCAGCCTCCTGAGTATCTGAGATTACAGGCCCAAGTCACAATGCCCAGCTAATTTTTGTATTTTTAGTAGAGACGGGGTTTGGTCATATTACTCACGCTGGTCTCAAACTCCTGGACTCAAGTGGCCCTCCTGCCTCAGCCTCCCAAAGTGCTGGGATTACAGGAGTGAGCCACTGTGCCCAGCCACTCAATGCATTTTTACCTACATGGACACCCAGGTAACCACCATCCAGATAAAGACATGGAACATTTTGGCCGGGTGCGGTGGCTCAGTCCTGTAATCCCAGCACTTTGGGAGGCCACGGCAGGAGGATTGCTTGAGTCTAGGAGTTCAAGACCAGCCTGGGCAACATGACAAAACCCCGTCTCTACAAAAATTAGCCAGGCACGTAGTGGTGTGCACCTGTAGTCCCAGCTACTTGGGAGGCTAAGGTGGGAAGATCACTTGAACCAGGGAGGTCAAGGCTGCGGTGAGCTGAGATTGCACCACTGGACTCCAGCCTGGGTGATACAGTGAGACTCTACCTCAAAAAAAAAGAAAAAGAAAACTAATGTGCCTCCTCTATCTAAAACACCAATATGAAGAACAACGATATTTCTAAAACTTCAGAGCTAGGTGTCAAAATGAATTCACCCCAGAGTGCACCAAGCATCGTCAGATTCTCTTCACTAGATTCAACCCCCAGGGCTCCTAAGTGGCTTCCAACCTGTGCTGTGGATGGACAGTGAGTGAATGCTTTTGGTTTTACATAGGAAGGGTGAGGGCCAGGCGTGGTGGCTCACGCCTGTAATTCCAGCACTTTGGGAGGCCGAGGTGAGCAGATCACCTGAGGTCGGGAGCTCGAGACCAGCCTGACCAGCATGGAGGAGCCCCTCTCTACTAAAACTACAAAATCAGCCAGGTGTGGTGGCGCATGCCTGTAGTCCCAGCTACTCGGGAGGCTGAGGCAGGAGAATTGCTTGAACCCGGGAGGCAGAGGTTGCGATGAGCCGAGATCGTGCCGTTGCACTCCAGCCTGGGCAACAAGAGTGAAACTCCGTCTCAACAACAAAAAAACAAACAAACAAAAACATAGGAAGGGGGAGAACAAATGTTTTTCCTTCTAATGGTTTAGAAAGACAGAAAGTGGAAGTTATTGGTTAAAACAAACACACACATCAACAAAATATTTTTTTTCTCATGGTGGGCCAAGATTTTATGCATGTCAAAAATATGAACACAGAGCATAGAGTTTGCTCTGAAAAGCAACAGGGGGAGACTGAGTTCCATGTGTTGTGGGCGAGGGAGGTATAGTATTTGTGAAAGCTGCTGAAGACTCCCTCCTGACTGGAAAACCGCCACAGGGAGGCAGTAGAGCTTAGTGGCAAATAGCATTGGCTCTGGAATCAGATTTGAATTTCAATCCAGCTCTGACACCTAATAGCTGTGTGACCTCCAGCAAGTTGCTTAACTGCTCTGTGCCTCACTTTCCAACTCAGCAAAATGAGGATGAAACTAGTATCTAACTCCTAGAGGTGCTTTAAAGGTGATTTGAATACCCAGTTCAACAAGTAAGCTCTCAGTCAGTGCTAGTTTACAAAGCAGGAGTTGAAGGGGGCAACTAATTTCATTTCAGATCGATTAGATAGATAGATAGATGTTGGATAAATAGATTTTTTTGAGATCATACTATTTTTCAAGCTGTGCAAAATAGTTTAACCTAAAATCTAAACAGTTGCTCAAAGAGCCTTTTTCCAGCCTCCACCTACAATCATGTCCCCTTCTGATCATAGAGCAGATTTCAACAGCTCCTTCAGAGAAACCAGACCCTCCACAATGTTATTCTTCTAGCTCTTTCTTGGCCTGCAAAGGATGTATAATTTGTTCCATTTCATTCCCTTTTTTTTTTTTTTTTTTTTTTTTTGAGACAGGGTCTCGGTTTGTTACCCAGGCTGGAGTGCAGTGGAGCAATCATGGTTTACTACAGCCTCCACCACCTGTCCTCAGCAATCCTCCCAACTCAGCCTCCCAAGTAGCTGGGACTACAGGTGTGCACCACCATAGCTGGCTAATTTTTATATTTTTTTGTAGAGACAGGGTCTCATTATGTTGCCCAGGCTGGTCTTGGTCTTGAACTTCTGGCCTCAAGCAATCCTCCTGCCTCAGCCTCCCAAAGTGTTGGGATTACAGGTGTGAGCCACTGAGCCCAGCCCCACTTCACTCTTGAGTGTGGAAAACTTTCTTTTAGCCTTTGGGGTGACTATAGATAGACAGATGGAGATAGATAGATAGGTGATAGAAATTTAGAATACTTAATACCTATATATTCCAAATGTATCTAATATATATGCATATAATAAATACATTATGATATATTATCATTATTTATACAATTTATTTGGGGTATTCTACTTGGAGTTTTACCTACAATTTCACCGAAATTGGGAGATCTGCTTTTTTCAGCTCTTTTTCTTATTCAAAGTTTCATAGTTGAAGGGGTGGCCTGCCCCTCCACACCTGTGGGTGCTTCTCGTTAGG